>NW_026652289.1:56598337-56865389 GCF_009828535.3 Hylobates moloch
GGCCGGGCAGAGGCGCTCCTCACCTCCCAGACGATGGGTGGCCGGGCAGAGGCGCTCCTCACCTCCCAGACGGTGGGTGGTCGGGCAGAGGCGCTCCTCACTTCCCAGACGGTGGGTGGTCGGGCAGAGGCGCTCCTCACTTCCCAGACGGTGTGTGGTCGGGCAGAGGCGCTCCTCACTTCCCAGATGGGGCGGCCGGGCAGAGGCGCTCCTCACCTCCCAGACGATGGGTGGCCGGGCAGAAGCGCTCCTCACTTCCCAGATGGGGAGGCCGGGCAGAGGGGCGGCCGGGCAGAGACGCTCCCTACCTCCCAGACGGGGCGGCAGCCGGGCAGGGGCTGCAATCCCATCACCCTGGTAGGCCAAGGCAGGCGGCTGGGAGGCGGAGGCTGCCGCGAGCCCAGACCACGCCACCGCACTCCAGCCCGGGTAACACCGAGCACCGGGTGAGCGAGACTCCGTCTGTAGTCCCAGCACCCTGGGAGGCCGAGGCGGGCAGAGCGTTCGGGGTCAGGAGCTGGCGACTAGCGTGGCCAAGATGGCGAACGCGCGCCGGCAGGCAAAGGAGAAAAAACAGGCAGCGGTGGCGCGCGCCGGCAGTCCCAGGCAGTCCGCGGCGCGGGGCAGCAGCGAGACGAGGAGATTGCTGCCCGGGCCACAGAGGGAGAGAAAAGGAAGGAAGGAAGGAAGGAAGGAAGGGAGGGAGGGAGGGACGGAGGGAGGGAATGGATTTTCAAAGAACCCACATTTGGACTTTATTTTAATGAAGGAATGCAGTTTACTGGACAGAGTCTGGGAATAGACTAGGGAATTGGAAGTGGGAGGAAGAAAGTGAGCAGTGCAGTCGGGAGTGAATGGAATCTTTGAGGGATTCTGTGTTTGTGCGTGACTGAAGCATATAGCATGTGGTGGGAGGCAACTGGGAGAAATACAGCTTAAGAGTCACATTCTGGCCCCTAAGAGGTTTGTCCTAATAATTTGGATTCAGTAATCTAAAGCTTTTACATTTCAGATTCTAGAACCCCTTTCCAGTGAGATCTTAGCTGATTGCACCCATTTGGGTAAGAAGTTTTAAAGACTTGGAGGGCACAGTCTGGATAAAGAGAAAAAAATATCAGACATACAATTGATGTTTAATTCCTCATTACTTTCAGGATAAAGTTCATTCTTCTGGCATATAGTATATTAGCTCTTGATCGTAGTCCGTCTGCCTATCTCATTCCCTAGTCATGCGTAACTTGGGTCATACACCACACAGTGATGTTTCAGTAGATGATGGACCGCATATACTATGGTAGTCCTATGAGATTTTAATACCCTATTTTTACTGTACCTTTTCTGTGTTTAAGTACACAAATACTTACCATTGTGTTACAGTTGCCTGTAGTATTCAGTGCAGTAACATGCTGTATAGGTATGTATCCTAGGAGCAATAGGCTATAACATAAGGCCTAAGTGTGTAGTAGGCTATACTATCAGGTTTGTGTAAGTGCACTCTATGATGTTGACAAACAACAAAATTGTCTAATGATGCATTTCTCAGAATGTACCTCTGTAGTTAAGTGATACATAACTAATTGTTTTCCCTGAAGTTGGTATGTGTACCCTCCTTCCTTTATAACTTTACATAAAGGCAGTTCTCCTTTCCTTCTGGTTAATCCTTCAGATTTTGAATTCATTTACCCATCACTCTTTCACCAGATATATGTAATGAAAGTTTGCTCTGTGCTGTGTACTCACTATCCATGGGAATTCTTCTTTACATCCTTTTTCCTTCTTGGATTGAATCTCAGGTGTCTCTCTTTGTGTATGCATAATATCCTGGTCATTGCTTTACAATAAGCCCTGTCAACTCAGTATAATAGCTGCTAGATTACCTACTTTCTCTACTAGTTTGTAAGTCATTTGAGAACAGGTAGTAGATCACTTATTTCCATATTCCTTGTGCTTGATATAGTGCCCAATAAAAAACTATTTATAGAGTAAATCATTATATAATAAATTGATTTTGGGCTGTGACAATAGCATAAATATATAAAAAGAAACTATGTATATCTTTGAGCCTTATGTAGTAATCTGTCCAAAGTATGTCTGGAAGAATGTGTAGTGGTATAGTAGCCTAGAAATAATGTAGAGTCTGTCTTCCGGGATCTTGTGTACTATGTTTTAAACTTCTTTTTTTTTGTTTTTTTTTGTTGTTGTTTTTTTGAGATGGAGTTTTGCTCTTGTTGCCCAGGCTGGAGTGCAGTGGTGCGATCTCGGCTCACTGCAACCTCCGCCTGCCGGGTTCAAGTGATTCTTCTGCCTTAGCCTTCCGAGTAGCTGGGATTACAGGCATGCGCCACCATGCCTGGCTAATTTTGTTTTTTTTAGTAGAGATGGGGTTTCTCCATGTTGGTCAGGCTGGTCTCGAACTCCCGATCTCAGGTGATCCACCTGCCTCGGCCTCCCAAAGTGCTGGGATTACAGGCGTGAGCCACTGCACCTGGGCTGGTTTAAACTTCTTATTTTATTTTGCTTTACTGAAAGAAAAAAGACTCATGACCATATGAATTTGACATGGATAACACTAACAGTACCTGTAACACAATTATAATAGTATGTGTGTGTGTGTATATGTGTGTGTATATATATATATATATATTTTTTTTTTTTTTTTTTTTCAGTAAAGGAGACAGATTCTCACTCTGTCACCCAGGCTGGAGTGCAGTGGTGTGATCTTGGTTCACTGCAACTTCCGCCTCCCAGGCTCAAACAATTCTTCTGCCTCAGCCTCCCAAGTAACTGGGATTACAGGTGCCTGCCACCATGCCTGGCTAATTTTTGTATTTTATTAGAGATGGGGTTTCACCATATCGGCCAGGCTGGTCTTGAACTCCTGACCTCAGGTGATCCTCTCGTCTCGACCTCCCAAAGTGCTGAGATTACAGGTGTGAGCCACCTCGGCTGGCCAATGGTGAATATTTTGAAATGATCTGGATAGTATTCTTTATACTTTTACACTGTCTCCAAATATTTTTCTACCTTATATTAAACTTTATTATTTATATCAACCAATTTTATTTTTCTTGTAGTGCCTATTTTGAAAAATATCTACTGGAGAAGTCCAGACTCGTTTATCAAGAGCATAATGAACGGTACGTATTTTTATTTGTGTGATTAGATGAAGTTAACATTTGTATCATGCAGATTGACTTTTAAGGTCTTTGTGTATTATGACCCTTAATTCAGTTTACGTCATGCATAGCTTTATACATAATTGCTATTTCTGTCATGGGCAGAACTTTGCAGTTTTTCAGAGGCTGCTAGGAGGAGATCTTTATTTGGTATATAGAACTATTGCAAACTGTCAGAACAAGTAAGCAGTTTCTCAGTTGTTCCTCATTCCTCTTGGTGAGCAATGTACCTTGGGACTTTTCTCCCATTTCCTTAGTGTTCTTTTTCTAACTTGAGAAAAAATTTTCAATAAAGCTCTTAATTCCATTGTATTACTTGAGGTATACAGGTCTTTAGAGATGATATATGTGGTGTCCTTCAGATGGAGAAATAAGATAGAGAAGTAAATTAATGATTTGTTTCATGCTACAGTAAGATTGGGTTAAGAGAGGGTTTGACCTACATTCAAATATTGGGTATGCCTTGGACATCTTACTTAACTTTTCTGCTTCTTGGTTATTTATTCCCATTTTACAGATGGAAAACTATTAGTAACTTTTTCTAACACATTTGAATGATAATGAAATAAGGGGATATAACTCTTATTTCCTTGGTTTTGGAGAATGAATGAGAGGTGAAATCCAGTTTTTACAAACCAATTCTCTAGAAGAGTTTGTGAAGGATTGGGTTAATTCTTTAAACGTTTGGTAGAATTCACCAGCAAAGCCATCTGGTTCTGACTTTTATTTGCATGAAATTTTGATTATTAATTCAAACACTTTAGTTATTATAGATCTGTTCAGACTTTTTGTTTCATCTATAGTCAGATTTGGTAGTTTTTATCTTTCTAGGAATTTGTCCATTTCATCTAGGTTATCTAACTTGTTGCCAAAAACTTGTTTTATAGTATCCCTTACAATCTTTTTTGTTTATGTAAGATTGGTAGTAATGTTCCGCTTTCATTCATTCCTGAATTTGATTCTCTGCTTCTTTCTGTGTCTGTCTCATCAGTTTAGATAAAAGTTTAATCGTGAAGATCTTTTCAAAGAACCAATCTTTAGTTTCACTGATATTCTCTATTTTTTTTTCCTATTTCCTATTTCATTTATTTCTGCTCTGATGCTTATCATTTCCTTCCTTCTGCTTGCTTTGGGTTTAGTTTGCTTTTTTTTCTAGTTTCTTAAGGTGGATGGTTAGGTTATAGATTTGAGATCTTTTTTATATGGGTTTACAGGTATAAAGCCCGTCTAAGCACTGCTTCAGCTGTTTTCCATGTATTGGTGTAGTGTTTTGTTTTTGTGCATTTTGGAGTATTTTATAATTTTGCTTGTGACTTCTTTAACCCACTGGTTATTTAGGAATGTGTTGTCAAATTTCCATGTATTTGTATTTTGGAAATGTGATTTTTCTTTTTTGTTTTTTGTTTTTTTTTTTTTGAAACGGAGTCTTGCTCTGAGGCACGGGCTGGAGTGCAGTGGCGCGATTTCGGCTCACTGCAAGCTCTGCCTCCTGGGTTCACGCCATTCTCCTGCCTCAGCCTCCCGAGTAGCTGGGACTACAGGCGCCCACCATCACGCCTGGCTAATTTTTTGTATTTTTAGTAGAGGCGGGGTTTCACCATGTTATCCAGGATAGTCTCGATCTCCTGACCTTGTGATCCACCTGCCTCGGCCTCCCAAAGTGTTGGGATTACAGGCGTGAGCCACCGTGCCCGGCCATGGAAATGTGATTTCTTATTTCACTGCAAAGTGTTTGGAGTAGTTGTATGATTTCAATCTCCTTAAATTATTGAGACTTGTTTTGTAGTAGACTACACATGGTCTACCCTGGAGGATACTCCATGTGGACTTGAAAAAATATATCCTCCTTATGTTGACTGGAGTGTTCTATAAACATGTGTTAGGTCTAACTGGTATATAGTAATTTTGAAGTCCTCTTTTCCTTGTTCATCTTCTGTCTAGTTGCTTTCTTCATTATTGAGAGTATTGCAGTCTCTCAGTATTATTGTTGAATTGTGTACTTCTTCTCTTAGTTCTGTCAAGTTCTTTTTGTGGCTGGGTGCACTGGCTCACTCCTGTAATCCGAGCACTTTGGGAGACCAAGGCAGGCGGATCATTTGAGATGAGGAGTTTTAGACCAGCCTGGCTAACATGGTGAAACTAAAAGTATAAAAACTAGCCAGGTGTGGTTGCATGCGCCTGTATTTCCAGCTACTCGGGAGGCTGAGTCAGGAGAATCGCCTGAACCTGGAAGGTGGAGGTTGCAGTGAGCCGAGGTCTCGCCACTGCACTCCAGTCAGTGACAGTACGAAACTCCATTTCGACAAAAAAAGTTCTTTTTGCTCAATGTTTTTTTGGGCTCTGTTCTTAGACACACATACATATATTTTAAATTGTTATGTCTTCTTGATGGATTGGCCCTTTTGTCATTATAAGATGGCCTTCTTTGTCCCTAGGAACAAGTTTGGTCTTTATTTTACCTAGTATTAGTAATAATTAGTAATTATTGTTTTATCTGGTATTCTCTAGCTTGCTTTTGGATATTGCTTGCATGGTATCTTTTTTTTCCATCTTTTTATGTTTAACCTATTTGTGTCTTTGAGTCTAAAGCTTGTCTCTTGTAAACAGCATGTAGTTGGACCATACATTTTCTTTTTATCCATTCGCCATTTATCTACCTTTAGATTAGAGCATTTAATCTACTTATACTTAATGTAATTATTGATAAGGTAGGATTATTAATACCATTTTGCTATTTGTTCTCCATATGTGTTACGATTTTTTTTGTTCTTCTGTTCTTCTATTCCTGCCTTCTTTTGCATTAAATAAATGTTTTCTAGTGTACCATTTTAATTTCATTGGCATTTCTTCTTCTTATTTTTTATATTCTTATTGGTTACCTTGGGTATTGTACTTAAAATCTTATAACAATGTAGTTTGGAATAATGACAACTTAATTTTGATAGTATACAACAAACTTTGCTTGTATGTAGCTCTATTCCTTTCTTGCTCCTTTGTCCTGTCATTGTTATGCAAATTACTTCTTTATGGTGGTACATCCATCAACACATTTATAATTACTGCTTTATGTAATTTTTCAAGTTTAATAGGAAAAAAGTGTTATACATAAAAAATAGGCCAGGTGCAGTGGCTCCTGCCTGGAATCCCAGCACTTTGGGGAAGCCAAGGTGGGCAGATCACTTGAGGCCGGGAGTTCGAGACCAGCCTAGACAACATGGCAAAACCTTATCTCTACAAAAATTATCCCAGTGTGGTGGTGCACGCCTGTAGTCCCAGCTACTTGGGAGGCTGAGGTGAGAGGATCACTTGAAACGAGATAGAGGTTGCAGTGAGCTGAGATCGTGCCACTGCACTCCAGCCTGGGCAACAGAGTGAGATCCTGTCAGTGAATCAATCAACGAGTTAATTAATTTATACTATCTTTTATATTTACCTATGTAGTTACTTTTACCAGTGTTCTTTATTTCTTCATGTTTAATCAAATCTTGTCTAGTATCCTTTTATTTCAGTCAGAAAAATGAACTCCCTTTAGCATTTCTTGTAAGGCCCATCTATAGCTGTGAAGTCCAACTTTGTTTATCTGGCAGTGTTCTAATTTCTCCTTTATTTTTCCTGGATATATACTTCTTGACTGACAATTTTTTTCCTTTTAACATTTAGAATACGTTATCTGTCTGCCATGGTTCCTGATGAGAAATCAGCTGTTAATCTTATATTAGGATTCCTTGATGAGGAATTTCTCTCTTGGTGCTTACAAAATTCTCTCCTTGTCTTTGCTTTTCAAGAATTTTGGTTTGTCAAAATGTGGATTTATTTGAGTTTATACCCTCTAGAGTTCATTGAGTTTCTTGGATGTGCAGATTAATGTTTTCCATCAAATTTGGAGAGAGATTTTGGCAATTGTTTTTTCAAGTATTCTTTATGTCCCTTTCTTTTTTCTTCTTTTGGAACTCCCCAGTATGTATAGGAGCCTTTTTTCTTTCTTTTCTTTTTTTTTTTTTTTGAGACAGAGTTTCATTCTTGTCGCCCATGCTGGAGTGCAATGGTGCGATCTCAGCTCACTGCAACCTTCGCCTCCTGGGTTCAAGTGATTCTCCTGCCTCAGCCTCCTGAGTAGCTGGGATTACAGGTGCCTGCCACCATGCCCAGCTATTTTTTTTTTTTTTTTTTTGTAATTTTAGTAGAGATGAGGTTTCACCATGTTGGCCAGGCTGGCCTCGAACTCCTGACCTCAGGTGATCCACTCACCTCTGCCTCCCAAAGTGCTGGGATTATAAGCGTGAGCTGCCTTGAACTCCTGACCTCAAGTGATCCACCCGCCTCCACCTCCCAAAGTACTGGCATTATAGGTGTGAGCCACTGCATCCGCCATGGGAGTCTTTTTAATGGTATCCCACAGGTCTCTGAGACCTTGTTTATTATTCTCCATTTTTTTTCTTCTGTTCCTTAGACGAGAGTCAATTGACCTGTCTTCATGTATGTTGCTTTTTTCTTCAAGTTCACTGGTTCTTTCTTCTACTTACTCATATTTGCTGTTGAGCTCCACTAGATACTTTTTCATTGCAGTTATATTTTTCAACTCCAGAATTCTTTTTTGATTAATTTCTTAAAAGTCCTGTATATTAGTCTCTGTTTGGTGAGATAGTGTTCTCATACTTTTCTTTAGTTCATTAAGTGTGACTTTCTTTAGTTCGTTGAATACGTTTAAAATAGCTGATTAAAGTCTTGTAAGTCTAGTGTCTGGGTTTTTTCAGGGACAGTTTTTTTTTTTTTTTCTCATTAAACTTTTTTAATGGGTCTCAAAGTTCTGTGACAAATTTTTGGTCAAGTTGTTTCCGTTAAAAAGTACTGATTTTTAAAAACTAATAACTTAAAACTGCCACACGCAAAAAAGAAAACCAAAGTGGTCCACGAAACATTCTCCTTTCCTTCTGAAGGTTTTACGATGCGTTATCATTAACCAGTCTTTTACTACTAAACTTAAATGGCCAATTGAAACAAATAGTTCTGAGACCGTTCTTCCACCACTGATTAAGAGTGGGGTGGCAGGTATTAGGGATAATATTCATTTAGCCTTCTGAGCTTTCTGGGCAGACTTGGTGACCTTGCCAGCTCCAGCAGCCTTCTTGTCCACTGCTTTGATGACACCCACCGCAACTGTCTGTCTCATATCACGAACAGCAAAGTGACCCAAAAGTGGATAGTCTGAGAAGCTCCCAACACACATAGGCTTGCCAGGAACCACATCAATAATGGCAGCATCACCAGACTTCAAGAATTTAGGGCCATCTTCCAGCTTTTTACCAGAACGGCAATCAATCTTTTCCTTCAGCTCAGCAGACTTGCATGCAATGTGAGCCATGTGGCAATCCAATACAGGGGGCATAGCCAGCGCTTATTTTCCTTGGATGGTTCAGGATAATCACCTGAGCAGTGACGCCAGCTGCTTCCATTGGTGGGTCATTTTTGCTGTCACCAGCAACGTTGCCACGACGAACATCCTTGACAGACACATTCTTGACATTGAAGCCCACATTGTCCCCAGGAAGAGCTTCCCTCAAAGCTTCATGGTGCATTTCGACAGATTTTACTTCTGTTGTAACGTTCACTGGAGCAAAGGTGACCACCATACCAGATTTGAGAACACCAGTCTCCACTCGGCCAACAGGAACGGTACCAATACCACCAATTTTGTAGACATCCTGGAGAGGCAGGCGCAAGGGCTTGTCAGTTGGACGAGCTGGTGGTAGGATACAGTCCAGAGCCTCAAGCAGCGTGGTTCCGTTGGCATTGCCATCCTTACGGGTGACTTTCCATCCCTTGAACCAAGGCATGTTAGCACTTGGCTCTAGCATGTTGTCACCATTCCAACCAGAAATTGGCACAAATGCTACTGTGTCAGGGTTGTAGCCAGTTTTCTTAATGTAAGTGCTGACTTCCTTAACAATTTCCTTATATCTCTTCTGGCTGTAGGGTGGCTCAGTGGAATCCATTTTGTTAACACCAACAATTAGTTGTTTCACACCCGGTGTGTAAGCCAGAAGGGCATGCTCTCGGGTCTGCCCATTCTTGGAGATACCAGCTTCAAATTCACCAGCACCAGCAGCAACAATCAGGGCAGCACAGTCAGCCTGAGATGAGGGACAGTTATTAATTAATACTTTTTCTACTTTGTATTGGCTATACTGTCTTCTTTCTTTGCATGCCTTATAATTTTTTTTGTTGTTGTTGAAAACTGGATTTTTTTTGGCTGGGTATGGTGACTCACGCCTGTAATCCCAGCACTTTGGGAGGCCAAGATGGGTAGATCACCTGAGCCCCCACGAGTTTGAGACCAGCCTGGGCAACACGGGGAAACTCTGTCTCTACAAAAAATACAAAAATTAGCTAGGTTTGGTGGTGCACACCTGTGGTCCCAGCTACTAGGGAGGCTCAAGTGGGAGAATCACTTGGGCCTAGGAGGTCGAGGCTGCAGTGAATCATGAGCATGCCACTGCACTCCAACCTGGGTGACAGCTATCTTGTCTCAAAACAAAAACGAAACAAAACAAAGTAAATTGGATTTTTTATTTTTATTTATTTATTTATTTATTTTTGAGACAGAGTCTCGCCCTGTCACCAGGCTGGAGTACAGTGGTGTGATCTCGGCTCACTGCAACCTTCTCCTCGGTTCAAGCAATTCTCCTGCCTCAGCCTCCCGGAGTAGCTGGGACTACAGGCGCACGTCACCATGCCCAGCTAATTTTTGTATTTTTAGTAGAGACAGGGTTTCACCATGTTGGCCAGGATGATCTCGATCTCTTGTCGTGATCCACCCGCCTCAGCCTCTCAAAGTGCTGGGATTACAGGCATGAGCCACCACACCTGGTCGAAAAATTTGATTTTTAAAATAATATAATGTGGCAACTCTGGAAATGAGTCCTCTCCTTCCCAGGGTTTGATTGTTGTTTTTATTCCTACTGTTTGATTGTTTTGTGACTTTTCTGAACTAATTTTATAAAGTCGATATTCTTTTTTGAGTGTGGCTATTGAAGTATCTGCTTATTTAACTTAGATGTCGGGTAATAACTGGACAGAGATTTATTTAAATGCTTGGAAACAATAAGTAAGTCTCTCACTCTTTGCCACAGGGCTCTCTGTGTATATTGTTCCATGCCTTCAACACTCAGCTAGGTATTTTACAAATCTACCTTGGCCTTTATTTTCTGCCTGTGCAGGGTTTCAAAGTAACCGGGGGTGAGAGTTTATATTTCATCTTTTTTTTTCTGAGAGCACATACAACCCTGGGCATGTCCACAGCGTTATGCATGCATATGGCCTTCTAGATTCCTAGGAAATTTTTTGGAGATTTTCAAAGCCAGCTTTACCTTTTAAGTTTCTTGGTTAGCCTATTGTTTGCCCCAACTTTGATCCACTGCTTTAGGAAGTAGGCTGTTCAGCGATTGTCTCAGTTTCTGTGGATGCCTCTGGGGAAAAGATCTTTGCACGATATGAAGTCCAAATCGAATCTTGTAGAGTCAGCCTTGAATATGGCTGCTTACAGAGAACCACCAGACAGTTCAAATAATGATATTTCTTAGGGAATGAGGCTTTGAACAAGCTCAAACCCTGTTCTGACCTTTCTGGTAGCTGCCAGGCTTCTGATCTCCAAGTTTGCAGGCTGTTGGTTTTCAAGGGGATGGAATAGGGCAAGTTTAAAACACTACAAAGCCATTTTTATTGAGATTTAGCTCTTTGTATTGAGTAAACACTCTCTGGGTTGTTGCAGGCTTTCGATTAGTTTCCACAGTTCTGAAAAGGTTAATTATGACAGATTTGCCAAATTTCTCATTGGTTTTATGCAGAAGAGAATTTTCAGAGGTCCTAATTTTGTTAATTTTGCTGCCCTCGTTCCTCTCTTTTGTATTCCACATCCAAAACATCATTCAATTTTTAGGAGTACTTAAATGCTGAATTTATCACATTTATGTTAAAAAAAAGAAGCAAAGCTGATACATTTTACTAATTACTGTTTGCTTCCCTCCTCCCCCTGTTAAATGATAACCATAAGTCACACATTATAAAACTGTACCTCTTTGTTTCCCACAGGAACTATCATGTATTCTATTACCTCCTTGCAGGAGCAAGTGAAGACGAGAGATCAGCATTCCATCTTAAGCAACCAGAGGAATATCATTATCTCAATCAGGTGAGAATTCATAAAAAGCATTTTGAAGTGGAGGGCAGTATTAAATTTAATGCTTGAAAAATGTCTTTTTTCTGGTACTTTCTTTCTCAAACCTAGGAATGGATATTAGCTAGCATTTTCATATGTGTACTCTACAAATTTAGGTGATGCAGTTCTCAAATTTAAGGGTGATTACCATCCTCATATAAATGTTAAAAGCTCAGATAATATATGTGCTTTTCGTTTTCTGTGAGATTCTTTGGGAAAATAATAATAAGCTGTTTATTGATACTTCTACTCTATTAGAAAAATGCTTTACTTTTACTAAAGTGATTTACCTTTTACAACCCCCAAGATATTAAATGTTACTAATGATTAATTCTTGTCCTTTGCAAGGGATTACTTGAAACCTAATTTGCATGTTTTGAAGTCTCATACACATACGTCTTTGCATGATACTATGACACTTAGAGTATGACTATTTTTATAATTTAATGAACAATCTTCTTAAATATTCAGTATGAAGGTGATCAAAGGCAAATGACTTAGAGAATTTGGATCTTTCCTCACAACTCAAAATTCATCCCTAAACTTCCACATTAAGGAGTAATTCTCACTTTTCATTACATTGACTTTACTAATTTTATTATTTCTCATAATAACAAAAATTTTACAACCAGCATTAATGGAATTAGTAAAACAATAGATCATTTAAATAATAGATTGTCTCCCCTTATTTTTCCATTGTTGGAGGCAAGATGTAATGTCTATGGAAATAAATTCCTTTATGACAGTTAAAAAAATCCTTATGAAGGTTTTGTAAACAAATTGGCACTTTGATGATGGTTCAAAGATAGCAGTATATATTTAGGGTTATGAAAGTTATATCTTTGGCTGAGTGCAGTGGCTCACACCTGTAATCCCAGTACTCTGGGAAGCTGAGGCGTTGAATCACCTGAGGTCAGGAGTTCGAGACCAGCCTGGCCAACATCGTGAAACCTTGTCTCTGCTAAAAACACAAAAAAATTAGCTGGGTGTGGTGAGGCACGCCTGTAATCTCAGCTACTTGGGAGGCTGAGGTACGAGAATCGCTTCAACCCAGGAGGCAGAGGTTGCAGTGAGCCAAGATTGTGCCACCGCACTCCAGCCTGGACGACAGAGCAAGACTCCATCTCAAAAAAAAAAAAGAGAAAGTTATACCTTTGGCTTTCCCCAAGATAATACAGTGTGTTGTATTAACTGTTATTTCTTGATTTTGAAACTACATATATTAATATAAACTAATGACTTTATATTAATATATTGAGAATTCCAAGTTATTTAAAGTATCAATTTCTGATATAATATTATTAATTTTTATGCATAGAATTAAGTAGCTTTTCAAAAATATTTGCTAATTCAGCTTCTGAGTTTTTTCCTCCCCGGTTTAAACTATGTGCATTATATTTGGGTGATTAAAGATTTTCTTTTTTATAAAGTAATGTTCTCTCATAAATGAGCTGATAGTTGTTAGTATTGGAGAAGTCTGAAATTTTGCTGTTCTTTCAGATCTTTTTGTAATTAATGACCATAATATATTCCTGTCATAATGTCAGTATTCATAGGATATGGGACTCAGTTTATGTAAATAACAGTCACTGGAGCCCATGGTATATGTAAGTTCGTTAGTATAGTATACAGTCTCCCAGAATGTGAATGTTTACTTCGTTATTTCTCGTTTTATGCTGCTATGCAAAATAACTTTTAAATGGATAGCAGCAGTACTACCTGCACACATCTAAGAGATCATTAGAAAAGTATAATAACCATTACTTCTACCTAACCAATCTGCCTTACTTTCAGATAACAAAGAAACCCCTCAGACAGAGCTGGGATGATTATTGCTATGACTCTGAGCCGGTCAGTACAAGTACCTAAATATTCTGTGTTCCTGTCAAAGGGTCCTCACATTGCGCATTTGCATCCATCTGAAGATTTAGAATGCAAATCAGCTGAAATACAAAGAATCCTAGGAAGGAAGATAAATCAATGTTTCATTTCTTTTGAATGATTGATTTATATCTGTATAGTTTGTTGATTTAAAACCAGTTAATTTACTTTTTTTTGGATATTTTCTGGTCATTAAGACAGTCCACATTCAATATTTATTTTGAAAAACATTAAATTGATTATATTCCTGATTCTTCAGCATTGCTGTGGATTTGTATGAACTATAGTTTTTTCCCCGTTTTATTTTTTAAAATTATTTTTTAGTAGTTTCATTACCTATATACTACGAGTGGTAATTATTGTTTATTTCAAAAAATTGTGTCCTTTATGTTTTATATGTCAACAGTCTTTACACATAATGAATGCATGTATATTTTTCTTTGATTTTTTTCCCAGTAGCCAGTCTGTAGCCTTAATAAAATTATCCAAAAATAAGTATTGAAATTCCTATAAATAAGGTTTTTTTAAAATTTTTATTTTTTGAGACAGAGTCTCGCTCTTTTACTGGAGTACAGTGACATGATCTTGGCTCCCTGCAACCTCCATCTCCTGGGTTCTAGTGATTCTCATGCCTCAGCCTCCCAAGTAGGTGGGATTACAGGTGTGCACCACCATGCCCAGTTAATTTTTCTATTTTTAGTAGAGATGGGGTTTTGCCATATTGGCCAGGCTGGTCTTGAACTCGTGGCCTCAAGTGATCTGCCCACTTTGGCCTCCCAAAGTGCTGGGATTACAGATATGAGCCACTATGCCCAGCCTATTTTGTGTTTTAAATTGAGTGATTTAAGGGGATATATGATGTAATATAAAGTGAATAGGTAAATTTTGCTTTAATTTTTTAAAAATTGTATTATTATATTTTAATAAGTATATTTTTAAATTAGAGACAGAGTCTCACTATGTTGTCCAGGCTGGTCTTGAACCTCTGACCTCAAGTGATTCTCTTGCCTTGGCCTGTCAAAGTGATGGGATCATAGGCATGAGCCACCATGCCCAGCTAAATTTAGCTTTATTTGTTATATTTTATGACAAGTTTGTAACCATAAAAAGAACACAAAATTTTTTTCTTAAGTTTTCAATTAAGTTAGTTGTAAAAAGGCTGAAAACACATACTAATCTTCCTATGTCTATTAATTAACTAACGAATTAATTTATTAAATATTCTTTCTGAAAACATTTGTTAGTCCTCGCTTTAAAGAACCACAACTTTGATTCTCACTGCATGTTTATAAACTTTACTAATTGCAGAACTAGCCTATTTCACAGGTGAGAACGATCAGTATACATGAATAATAATTTTTTTTAGAGAAATTTTAATTGTATTACGGTTACATAACCAAGTAATTTTGGAGTTTAGATTTAACATTTTGGGGAAAAAAAACACTTGACATATAAATTTATAGATTCTGACACATTTTAACAGAAAAAATTTAAGTTGTTTTGCCATTCTTAAGAAGCTCCCCCTTTTCCTTTTTCACGTGCTACACCAAGTGACCATGCCTCCTTGGAAAGCAGGTAGGGGACTGCAAACACATACTGCAAATAGAAGACTTGATCATCTGTTCTGAGCTTACAGTGAAGTTGTGAACTGATCTGCTACTTTTCAAAGATAGTCTAAGTAATACTTAAGAATTTGGGGGCCGAGAGTAGTGGCTCATGCCTGTAATTCAACACTTTTGGAAGCTGAGGTGGGAGAATTGCTTGAGACTAGGAGTTTGAGACTAGCTTGAGCAACAAGGCGATACCCTATCTCTACAAAAATTTAAGCCAGGTATAGTGATACACGCCTGTAGTTCCAGCTACTCAGGAGGCTGAGGCAGGCAGATTGCTTGAGCCCAGGAGGTTGAGGCTACAGCTAGACAAGATGACACCATTGCACTCCAGCCTGGGTGACACAGCAAGACTCTATTTCAAAAAAAAAAAAAAAGGATTTGGGCTCTGAAGCAGAATGACCTAACATGAATATTGGCTGGTTTATTTTCCAGTATCATTTATTTTAGGGGTTAATAATGGTCTTTAAGTTTTGTGAGTCTTAAAGTTGTGCATGTAAAGAACTTGATAGAATACATAATCCTTAGTAAGTGCATAGTGAATGTTGTTGCCACCATTGAAGTCATCATTACCCATCTTTCCCTTTAGAAGAACTTTGTAGCCATAATCTCGTCTTCCCTTAATAATACTTTCATCACCATTTTCCATTTATTGTGTTTTAAAATCTATTATAGTTTGAAATTTAATTTCTGATTGTTTTTCTTCTTAATGTTAATAAAAGCAAGCAGTCTGAGGATCTTTTATTCTTTCCTGTTAGCTCTTCCTCATAATATATTTGGGGACAAACTAAACTTTGTTTCCCTGTGAGTTATTAGAACTTATGTGACTAGCATCATAGGTAGAGGGGATTGTTTGAGGACTCTTCTGTTGTACTACATTACTTACGTATTTCGTGGAATTGTATAAATGGTCCCAAGGAGACCTGTAGTTAGAAAATTGCTTTTTACAAGGTACCTGTTGTTGCCCTTGTATGGTGATTTAGTTCCATTTAAGGATTATCCTATTAAATAAGCACAAACAGCAGTGTTGCATGGGAGAGAGCAGAGGATTTGGAACTACATAGATTTTGGTTTGGCCGGCCCTGTTATTTATAAGATTTTTTTTTTTAAGCTTTGGAAAGTTATTTAACCTGTGAATCTGTTTTCTTTTCTGTAAATGTATATATAATTATCTCCTTGTGTTTTGAGGTTTTAGTAACTCTCATGGTGACTGACATGTAGAAGAATATTTAATGTGTTAATTTCCCCTCTTCAAGTGGTAATAATCTATTAAATGTCTTTATTTTTATTATTATTGTTAACATCTCAGCCTTTGTTTCCTCAATTATAAAATATGGAGAATGAATTAACTACTGGTAATATGTTGGCTGATGTCTGCCATTGTACCTTAAAGCTGATCTGAGGCCGGGCGCGGTGGCTCATGCCTGTAATCCCAGCATTTTGGGAGGCCGAGGTGAGCGGATCATGAGGTCAGGAGATTGAGACCATCCTGGCTAACACGGTGAAACCCCGTCTCTACTAAAAAATACAAAAAATTAGCTGGATGTGGTGGCGGGTGCCTGTAGTCCCAGCTACTCAGGAGGCTGAGGCAGGAGAATGGCCTGAACCTGGGAGGCGGAGCTTGCAGGGAGCCAAGATCTCGCCACTGCACTCCATCCTGGGTGACAGAGTGAGACTCTGTCTCAGAAAAAAAAAAAAGCTATCTGAGTAACTTCAATGTAAAGGGTCGGTCTGCCTCATCAAATTCTTTTATTTATCTGAGCCTTGAATTTTAGGGTCCAACTATTAGGTAGGGTTTTAATGGTCATTGCCATAAGTGACAGTCTCAGGACACTATTGGTTCTATCATACTGCAAAGGGATTTGACCTGTATTATTCTGTGGAGACAAAGCTCCAGTCTTGGTCACTACTACCTTTACAGGAATCCAAACATCTATAAATACGTGGAAGCTTGTTTCCTATGAGGTAGACCTCCTGTAGTGCTTTCAGAGATCATGATGCAACTTGGGCAATATACCCTGAAACCATAATGTTTTCATCCACTCTGTTTTAAGTATTTTTGCTGTATAAAGATTCCTACTGCCAAAACCCATCTGTCAGTTTGTAAGTTTGTGGTCACATCCTTAAATATTGTCTTTCTGGCTTTATTCCTCACCCTCTGCCAGTCTAGTATAAGGTCTCTGCATACTGCACAACTTTCTCTGCATATATTTTTCCGTTTAAAAAGCACTTCACATCTGGCCAGGTGCGGTGGGTCACGCTTGTAATCCCAGCACTTTGGGAAGCCTAGGTGAGTGGATCACTTGAGGTCAGGAGTTCGAGACCAGCCTGGCCAACATGGTGAAACCCCGTCTCTACCAAAAAAAAAAAAAAAAAATTATCAGGGCATGGTGATACGTGCCTGTAGTCCCAGCTACTCAGGAGGCTGAGGTGAGAGAATCACTTGATCCCGGGAGGCAGAGGTTGCAGTGAACCAAGATTGCACCACTGCACTCCAGCCTGGGTGAGCAGAGTGAGACCCTGTCTCAAAAAAATTTTAAAAAAGCACTTACAATCCTCCTCTTCTCTTCTCTTCTCTTCTCTTCTCTTCTCTTCTCTTCTCTTCTCTTCTCTTCTCTTCTCTTCTCTTCCCTTCCCTTCCCTTCCCTTCCCTTCCCTTCCCTTCCCTTCCCTTCCCTTCCCTTCCCTTCCCTTCCCTTCCCCTTCCTTCCTTCCTTCCTTCCTTCCTTCCTTCCTTCCTTCCTTCCTTCCTTCCTTCCTTCCTTCCTCTCTTTCTCTTTCTCTTTCTCTTTCTCTTTCTCTTTCTCTTTTCTTTCTTTTCTTTCTTTCATAGTGTCTCGCTCTGTCACCCAGGCTGGAGCACAGTGGCACCATATCGGCTCACTGCAACCCCCACCTCCTGGGTTCAAGCGATTCTCCTGCCTCAGCCTCCTGAGTAGCTGGGATTACAGGCGCCCAGGACCACGCCTGGCTAATTTTTGTATTTTTAGTAGAGAGAGGTTTTCACCATGTTGGCCAGGCTGCTCTTGAACTCCTGACCTCAGGTGATCTGCCTGCCTCAACCTCCCAAAGTGCTGGGATTATAGGCATGAGCCACCGTGCGCGGCCACTTGTCTCTATTTCTTAAAATGGTACTTAAGAAATCATACATTTTTATAACTACCAGTGTAGAGTGCAGGACATAAACTGGAACAATTGACTTGGAAGGTTAGTAAAGATGCTGGAGATCACTTAAGAAAAAAGGAGATAAATAACATAGGCTTGGTTGGAATCCCAGCTACACTATTAACAAGCTTCACCACCATAGGAGCAATTGGCTTAAATTCTGAGCCAATGCTGCTTCTTGTGTGAAAGGCAATCATAACTACCACCAGAGGTTTTATAAGGATCAAATATAATATGGAACTGGGCAGTGTCTCATGCTTGTAATCCTAGCACTTTGCAAGGCTGAGCTAGGCAGATTGCTTGAGCCCAAGAGTTTAAGACCAGCCTGGCCAACATGGCAAAACACTGTCCCTCCAAAAAAATATAAAAATCAGACGGATGCTGTGGTGTACCCCTGTAGTCCCAGCTATTCCTCAGGAGGGTGAGGTGGACCACTTGAGCCCAGGAGGCGGAGGTTGCAATGAGCTGGGATTGTGCCACTGCACTCCAACCTCGGCAACAGAGCGAGACTCCATCTCAAAGAAAAAAGAAAAAGAGACAAGATAGTATGATTTCTTAAGTACCATTTTAAGAAATAGAGACAAGATAGAAGAAAATATCTAATTTGACTCTTTCCCTCACACCCACACTAATTGCCTACTACATGCTAGGTTTATCCTAGGCATTTGTAAATGAGAAAATGTGTCACCTCATAGAAAGAGCAAGGTCTGATAGCATGAAAGAGCATTTGGGTATGTTTGTGGGGGGAATGTAGTGGCATGTTATCAAGTATAAACAAGAACTTATACGGAGCTGACAGAAGGATTGCCTATGTTCTTTCATTGGAAGGGGTTGTAACAGTTGTTGGTTAGTTCCCTGCCTTATCCTTGGAATGAACCTTACCATTTCCTTGAACTCTGGCTGACCAGTATTTGGATCCTGGGGCCTGAAGGCTTTTTCCAGAACCCTGGAAGGCCTTGGCATTTGTAGGGCCCTCTAGAAGTGATGGGAATTAACAGCTGCCTGCTCCCTCCAGAAGTCCTCAAACAATGACTGATGAGAGATGAGATGGTATATAAATACAGTAGCTCCCTCACCTCTGTAGGTTTTATATTGTTTCCCAGAGATAACCTTGGGATTAAACTCCATTTAACTACTTTCATAGTAGTTACCACAGACTGTTTAGTCTGTGTTCTCTTTTACTTTCTCACTTTGTCTGTGACTTGTATTTGACTCTTGGTCTGTCTCAAGATCTGCCTCCCACGGAGCCCAAATTAAGATAAAGTCATTTCTGTTCTGGGAGATTTAATTTATCCTTAGTTTTTCTTCTACAGTTACCATCAGAGAAACAGAGAAGGGAATTAATAAACATTTTTTTTAAACTATGATTTTGATATTCACTGAGACCACTTTGGGTTTCTAAGAACATTTGATTAAGGATAAGAGCAAATACAAATATATTTCAGTGCCTCTTTGAGTGTACTTTCCCACTATTTTATATACATCAATTGTTCCATTCACTTTTAGGGCAGATTAGAATACTGTTAGAAGAATCATTATTGACACATTTGGAAGCATAGATTCCCCCTGCCTTGCCACTTGTAATAGCAAAATATTTGTTAAATCATAAAGCGAATGAACTGTTTGTATTTTGAGACTAGGGGGAAGAGTAGCAAGAGAGCTTTTTATAAAAGGTTACTTACTATAGGTAAAAGAAGAATGCGTTTAAAAATTTATCTTAGGGCCGGGCACGGTGGCTTACTCCTGTAATCCCAGCACTTTGGGAGGCTGAGGTGGGCGGATCACCTGAGGTCAGGAGTTTGAGACCAGCCTGGCCAATGTGGTAAAACCCCGTCTGTACTAAAAAATATAAGAAAATTAGCCTGGCATGGTGGCATGCACCTCTAATCCCAGCTACTTGAGAAGCTGAGGCAGGGGAATTGCTTGAACCCGGGAGGCAGAGGTTGCACTGAGCAGCCATTGCGTCATTGCACACCAGCTGGGCAATAAGTGCGAGACTCCATCTCAAAAAAAAAATATATTTTAATGAGCAGGACATTGGCATGTCAGTAGAATGTCTTAAAATTGCTTATCAAAAGTTTTATAGTAATAAAATTAAATGCATGGGTTCTCAGAAAGAACTTTACTTGTGGTGAATTTAAATTTTTAAACTATGCATGTGTAGCTTTCCATGTAGAGAATAAAAATGTTGTTAACAGCATTTCAAAACTTAATTTTAAACTTTAGATATTCATTAACTAATGCTTACAGTGCCTAAAACAGATTTTCTTGTACATGGTAAATACTTGATAAATACTTTTTATAAAATAAATGAGCACTTTCTTTATTTCTGAAAAAGGAATGTTTCATTCAATTCAATATTTATATATTATTCAATAATTCAGTGAGTATTATTTACCTAAATAATGACTTGTTTTTGGCACTGACTTCGCACTGGGGATCTTCAGTTAATAAGACAATTAACAGTTCATATACTTCACTGAGTACTTGAGAGAATATTCCCTAGGAAGATAGGCATTAAAAAGGTAAATGCAAATGGGAGGAGGTTTTTGAAAGTGCAAGGGACTGTGAGAACTCACAGTAAAGAGATTTATGACTCACTTATTGTTTTGAAGATTTAGAGTATGTCTACCACTGTTTGACTATTTTAGGAACTGAAATGCAAGGGTTATGCTTAAAAAGTAGTATTTTTTAACCTGGTATTCCACAGCAATTTTTTTTTTTTTCTTGAGATGGTGTCATGCTGTGTTTCCCAGGCTGGTCTCAAACTCCTGAGCTCAAGCAATCCTCCTACCTCAGCCTTCCAAGTAGCTGGGATTACAGGCATGTGTGACTATTCATAACTATTTTTACTGACTCATCTGACATGTTTTCTGAGGGTTTCTATACTTTCACATATACTTTCTTTCCTTGTTTGATTACCATGTTGTTATTCCATTAGGAAATAATTACATATATAAAATATATAAATAATTATATATGTATATCTAATGTAGATGTAACAGGCTGGGCACAGTGGCTCATGCCTGTAATTCCAGCACTTTGGGAGACCTAGGTGGGTGGATTGCTTGAGTCCGGGAGTTCAGGACTAGCCTGGGCAATGTGGTGAAACCGTGTCTCTATTAAAAATACAAAAAACTAACCGGTCATGGTAGGACTAGCTGGGTAGTCCCAGTTGCTTGGGAGGCTGAGGTGGGAGAATCACCTGAGCCTGGGAGGTCGAAGCTGCAGTGAGCCAAGATCATGCCACTGCAGCTTGAGCAACAGGAATGAGACCCTATCTTAAAAAAAAAATAACATATCTATATAGATGTATATAAATATAGATTAGATAGATGTAACAAACTATATTATATAAATCTGGGGTTCACTCTTCAACTAAATTATTGCCTCTTCTAAAATTTATTTTTGTGTCACTAATATCCAGTTCAGTCCCTTACATAGGGTAGGCACTTGTTAAATATTTGTTGAATAAATAATAGTTGCTGGTGGAATTGAGTGCTCTTAAATGCTTTGAATTTCTGAAACTCTTTAGAACCACTCAAAATCAAACTTAATATCAGCACACTTATTAAGTACAGCTAGCTCTTTATCTTAAGTTAACTTTTGAGATCCTAATCTTGGTGATTGTGAAAGGGAGAACAAAAGTAACTTATTGGTATTTTAGTAAGTATGTGTTTAGTTTGCATACCTGTAGTAAGATAAGAGATCTAATGAATTTGACTAGGTCTAACTATTCTACCAGCTCTAATTTGCATTTATACATACAGGTACCTATCCTAAATTACCATATTTCTGAATGGCCCACATTATTTTAAAATACATAATCTTGATTTTTAAACTTTTATTTTAAATAAGCAGGATTGCTTCACGGTAGAAGGAGAAGATTTGAGACATGACTTTGAGCGCCTACAACTTGCCATGGAAATGGTAGGATTTCTTCCCAAGACACGAAGACAGTGAGTTTACTTGTTGTATTTTTATACCTCCAATAGAGAACACATGATACGTCTTTGAAAGATTTCTCCCATTGGTCTTTTTAAATAGTTTTGTAAGTGATATTCCTCATCTAGTACCTCATCCATCTCGAGCATTATTTCTAATTCCTTTTTTTGTCATAAATTATTTTGAGAGTCTGATGAAAGCTGACACTGTTGTTGTTGTAAAATGTACATCCTTAACAATTTGCATATAAATGCAGGAATTTATGGTGCCCCTGAAGCTGATCCATGGACCTTACTTAAAACTTTTGCTTTGTAACACTATTTTTATAGCTCTTCATTTTTTATATATCAGTGATCTCTAATCTTATTAAATTATGCATACTTATCAGATGCATAGTATTTAATTTTCAGTGTATTTCCTCTGTATAGTTTATATCTATTAAGTTTTTTAATTGTAAATCTAAACTAATTAAAAATATAAAAATTTGAGATAAAGATGAGATAAATTATATTTGAAACAAATTATTTAAAATTAAAGACTCAACCTTGGCTCTCACCAGCAAAAAATAATTACTTATAACTTTTTTGAGGGGGAGAGTTGTGTTGATGAATATGTCAGATCTGGTTATATTGTTAATTTTTTTTTTTTTTTTTGAGACGGGGTCTCACTCTGTCACCCAGGCTGGAGTGCTCACTGCAGCCTAAACCTCCCCAGGCTCAGATGATCCTCCCACCTCAACTTCCCAAGAAGTTGGGACTGCAGGCTTGTACCATCACACTCAGCTAATTTTGTATTTTTTTTGCCATGTTGCCTATGCTGGTCTTGAATTCCTGGGCTCAAGTGATCTGCCTTTCTTGACCTCTCAAAGTGCTAGGATTACCAGCATGAGCCACTGCACCCGACCTCTGTTGTTAATTTTTAACCTCATGATTGATGACCCTATACTGAGAGTAGGAGAAGATCACCTCTGCTGTTTTCTTGTTTGCTTGTACTTACATCATTGGTATGACTCTTTAATTAGCAGGCTATTTGCTAGAATCTTTTTATGAGAAGTCAATTAGAATCAAATAATACAATATGTAAGTTGGCATACCAACTCAATTGGTGACATAAACTACAGTTCAATGAAAATTAGTGAATTTCTATTAAAAATCATTTTTAAAAGAGGTTCGTGAATTTGTTTTTGTCTTTTGACTTCCATTAGTTTTTATGTTTCAGTTGATAGTATATTCTTTAATCCAGAATAACATTAATTATTTTTATAATAGACTTGTATTTCCTGTGAGTCATGTGAATGATTCAAAGATTGAAAAATTTTAAATTATTTGAAAAATTAGATTTATAAGTTAGATGGTGATTCAGTACCTCTCAAATGTTCCTAAGGTAATATCTCAGGTTCCTAAAGCAATATCTTTGTTTTAGTTGGAATACTTCGTAATTTTAGGAAAACATTGTGTTCAATTTTCATAAGCCAAATTTTGTAAGCCGTATTTATTCTAAGAAAATAACTGCACGTGACACAAAGCTGTATATATATAAGGAGACTGAGGAAGAGTTTTTCAATGGATTGTTTAGCCATGTTAAATGCCTCTGAGATGTCAGATAAGTCAGTAACATAATATACTGTTCTTAGCTACATGGAGGTCCTTGGTAACCTAAGGTTCCTGAATTAACAGGAGTCGATGGGATATATAGCATAAGTGGAGGGATTAGTTGTTGATTGGAGGGCACATGCTCTTCTGACTCAGGAGGGAAATTTAGAATGGAGGGTCCATATGAAGTTGTTTCACAGTAGAGGTTAATATACCCCACATGGCTTCATACTTAACACACACACACACACACACACACACACACCACAAAAAACCATTTACTCCAAATACCATAATATGGTATAGAGAAGCATTTTAACAACATAACTAATAATAAAAAATCAGCTAAGATACTTGATAAAAAAAATACAGATTCAAGACCTTTCCTTTGGCAATTCTGATTCAGTGTATCTGAAACAGTATAGGAAAAAAGCATTCCTGGCAGGATAAATAGCATTTAGAGAGGCATGGCCTTTTTAAAACACTGTGACAAATTCAGGCAATAGCAGAAGTCCCTTTGAAATGACTATATAAGAAGTGGTGTACTTAAGGCCATGAAAAGCATTTTGAACAGTACCTGACATATAAGTAAACCCTCAGTAAATTTAGTAATTATTCCCATATTGCTTATTTTCCAAAGACTAAATACTTCATATTTGTACTGGTTAATTTGCTTAACTAGAATTTTAGAATGAAATGAGCTTTGGGAAGGGACACAACTAAGCTGTAATTTGTGTTTTATTTTTCCAGGATTTTCTCTCTTCTCTCAGCCATACTACATTTGGGTAATATCTGTTACAAAAAGAAGACATACCGGGATGACTCCATTGATATCTGTAATCCTGAAGTTCTGCCTATTGTCTCAGAATTATTAGAGGTGAGTGATTACATTTTCAGTTGTCATTTCAAATCTTTGTAACTTTTTATTTTTTATTTTGTATATTTTGTAGGTGTAAATGGGTTAATGCTTTCTATTAATAATGCTTTTATTAGGCACTATTTTAAATAGCATTTCCAAAAGATCGAATTTTTCTTGATACCTGCCTCAGTTTGCTATTGAGTGTGGCAGCATCTTTATAAAATTTGTGTTTTCTCCTCTGCCTCCACTTGCTCCAGACATCCATAGTCCCTAAATTTGCTGGATAGGATGAATATTTCCACACTAGACTGTATAATGTTCTGAGACTATGCTAATTTTTCTCTTTTCATATTTGAGATTTCTTCTCATGCTAAGATTTTGGTTAGATTATTTTGTTTCAAGATGGGGGTATTTGGGTGGGTGGAGAAAAAAGGATACTACTTTTTTTTTTTTTCCTTATGGGTTGAATAGGACATAAAGGTTCTTATCTCCTACCATGCTTCTTCTTACATCAAGGGACTTTATTACCTGATTCTTTCTTCCTGGAGTGATGATTTATCATGTTTTCTTAGCTAACTTCTGTCTTGCCTACCCCTTCTCATCTTGCCAGATTTGTCCCATCAGATGGGGTGTCATTTCTTATAGGCCCTATCGTCTGGCATAGCAAGGAAATATATGTATGTATATACTAACCTGTGTATATACACGTATCTATACATATTTTAATATGTAATCATCTGTATCTATATAAAGGTAAACATGAGTTCGTGATAATGTCTCCAACTGTAATCCATTCCCCACGTGGATCATTCTAGCCTTCTTCCCTTGCTTCTCTGTGAACTCCCGCTTCAACAATGAGAAAGCTGTCGTCTGTCCTCTGCGATCCATTTACTTGTTTAATTCCAGTATACATGTATAGTGGTATAAAAATTGTTAACCTGTACCCCTCTGGGAAATGACTTTTTCAACTAGAATACAGTGCTTATGAGCAATTCCTTCTGCCTTTAATCCTGCAGACGTCACTTATTTCCAAAATTACTTAGAACAGCACCTTTTCCTTCCACCCCATTTGTTGAGGTTTCATATACTTGTCATGCATGCTGTTTTCTTGTCATGGTCTACATTCCTTCGTGGAATCCCCCAGTCTCTTAAATAATTTTTAATATTTGCATACATTAAGTTCCACTCTTCATGCTATTTGGTTTTTGACAGACACAAGAAGTCATGTGTCCACTATTATAGTATCATACAGAATAGTTTCACTGCCGTAAAAATCCCCTATGGTTTACTTGTTCAATCCCTCCCCCTAAACTGCTGGCAACCACTGATCTTTTTACTAGATATATAGATTTGCCCTTTACAGGATGTAATACAATCGAATCATGCAATATGTAGATTTTTCAGACTGATTTGTTTTACTTAGTAATACGCACTTAAGATTTATTTATGTCTGGTGGCTCATGCTTGCAATCCCAGCACATTGAGAGGCTGAGGCAGGTGAGTTGCTTGAACCCTAGGAGTTCAAAACCAACCTGGGCAACATAGGGAGACCCCGTCTCTACTAAAAACAACAACAACAACAACAAAAACCAAAAATTAGCTGGATGTGGTGACATGTACCTGTAGTCCCAGCTGCTTGGTAGGCTGAGGTGGGAGGCTTGAATCCTGGAGGCGGAGGTTGCAGTGAGCTTAGATTGTGCCACTATACTCCAGCCTGGGTAACAGAGCGAGACCCTGTCTCTAGAAACAAAAAAAAGATTCATTCATGTCTTTCTGTGACTTGATAGCTCATTTCTGTTTATCATGGGGTAATATTCCATTATATAGATGTGCTATAGTTTATTCATTTATCTGTTGAAGGACATTTTGGTCATTTCCAGTTTTTGACAATTATGAATAGCTTGCTTTTTTAAAAAATATTATTAATCTTCCAAATCTTGGTTCATAGGCCACTTCGTGTGGTTTAACCTTAAGTGGTCTAAACTGACTCCCTAAATGCAGAGCATTTGTTTCTATGTAGCATGATTTAGTTTTAGAGTATAAAGTTAATTATTAGTTTGTGTCTCTTGTAAGGCTGCAGTGCTCTTTGAGAGCAATAGATACCTCTTTCTTATTTAACCACCCAGTGTTTATTTTTTCTGCACATGATTGGGCATTGCTTATTAACTTCAGCAGAATGATAACCTGGCAGAGGAAGAGGCAGGAGAAGGGAGTACCTTGAATTGGAACTAGACTTACTGGAAAGAAGTTCTACCAGGAGATGGAGTGTGGTATCTGAAGGTTGTAATTTTGAAGATCATAAAGGCCAGAGAACAGATGGCATTTTAGTCAGGCATTTCAGGTGATATTTTAGTCAAGCATTTCGTATCGTGACAGGGCATTGCGGCTGATGGTCTTACTTGTCAGTCTAGGCAGTTCAGCAGAAACCAGGGCTTCTGTTTCTAGTGCATCATTTTCTTCTTTGGTAAGAGACTGATAAGAACAATTCAGGCAACTCAAAGAGGAACTCAGGTATGGGTTTAAAAAAAAGAGAGAAATCTAATTCTGAGAATTGGGCTAACCAGTATCAAAGACAATGGCAAATAGCAAATGTGATTTGACAGAAAATCTCAGTTTTGAACCCCAGCTTCTTAAATTTCTTCTTGTGTATAGTTTGGATTGGTTCTAGGGCTGAGGTTTAGTATTAAGTAGAAAGAAAATAGCTTCAAAGTTCAGGAGCTAAAGAAGATACCTATCCCGTCTTTAGGTAGTACTTAGAAATTATTTTAGAAAATGATTGCCTCTAGTTGGTTAAGACTGATAATAATATTTGCAATCTTAAGGCTTTGGTTGAGATAGAGTACAAAGATAAGCACATTGATTGGTTTATTTAACATTCAAACCCTTTAGTTGTGATTTAATTTAATTCCTCTCCTTCCCATGGTGATTTAATTCAATGATAAATATAGAATAGAAGAACAAATTGTTTTTATTTTTATTTTTTATTTTTTATTTTTTTTGAGATGGAGTCTGGCTCTGTCGCCTAGGCTGGAGTGCAGTGGCACCATCTCCGCTCACTGCAAGCTCCGCCTCCCGGGTTCACGCCATTCTCCTGCCTCGGCCTCCCGAGTAGCTGGGACTATAGGCTCCCGCCACCACGCCCGGCTAATTTTTTGTATTTCTACTAGAGACGGGGTTTCACCGTGGTCTCGATCTCCTGACCTCGTGATCCGCTCGCCTCGGCCTCCCAACGTGCTGGGATTACAGGCGTGAGCCACCGCGCCCAGCCCACAAATTGTTTTTAAAGTAGTCGTTTAACTTTATTTATTTACTTTTCAGGTTTTTTTTGTAGTTACCTGAGGCAATAATGAATGTTTTGAGCCTTTACTAATGCCTATTTGGCATGGATACTTGTGAAAATTATTGAAAGGTGAACAAGCTCCAATTGATAAATTGTGGGTAATTGTGGAAGATGCTTTTGTTATGAGATATTAGAACTATCATCATTACCAAAAACTGTTCAGTTTTTATCAGGTTTATGTATTTTGAGTGTATTTTAACATCTGTTGAAACAATATAAAGAATAGGGGTTTTTTTTGTTGTTTTTTTGAGATGGAGTTTCGCTGTTGTTGCCCAGGTTGGAGTGCAGTGGTGCAATCTCGGCTCACTGCAACCTCTGCCTCCCGGGTCCAAGCCATTCTCCTGCCTCAGCCTCCCGGGTAGCTGAGATTGCAGGTATGTGCCACCATGCCCGGCTAATTTTGTATTTTTAGTAGAGATGGGGTTTCACCATGTTGGTCAGGCTGGTCCCAAACTCCTGACCTCAGGTGATCCACCCACCTCGGCCTCCCAAAGTGTTGGGATTACAGGCGTGAGCCACTGTGCCCGGCCAAGAATAGATTTTTAATTACATATCAGATTTTTAATTAGGTAAATATGAGAAACTTTATAGAATGGATATTGAACCCATTGCTACTTGTTCTGTATTAATAGTTTTTGAATATTCTAAAAGTAATATATTTAATAATTTTTAGAAAATTATAGAGGAGCTGATTAAGAAATCATGAATTGGGTAATATTTTCTTTAGGATCCTTACCAAATATGATATACAAGATTAGTATGTTTTGGGGTTATGTGGGTATGCGTAGATCTATGTACAATCTTTGTCAGGTTTTTGTGCTAAAGAGTACTCATGAAATGAGTTGAGAATTTTTGTACCCTTGCTCCTTTTTCTGCAGTTAGAAGGATCATTAGCAGAGAATAATATGTTCCTCAAGGGTTTGAGAGAGGTCAACCTTATGAGCAACTGTATTTGATGTCTTTTTATTTGTTCCTTTTTAACTACTTTTTTAAGGATTTTCAAATCTGGCTTGAGTCATTTGGATGATCTGTGTTTTTCTAAAAATGATGTATTGGATATTTAGAATTTGTTGCTTTTGAGTTCTTTTTTTTTTTTTTTTTGAGACGGAGTCTCGCTCTGTCACCCAGGCTGGAGTACAGTGGCACAATCTCGGCTCACTGCAAGCTCCGCCTCCTGGGTTCACGCCATTCTCCTGCCTCAGCTTCCTGAATAGCTGGGACTACAGGTGCCCGCCACCACATCCGGCTAATGTTTTTTTTCGTATTTTTAGTAGAGACGGGGTTTCACCGTGTTAGCCAGGATGGTCTCGATCTCCTGACCTCGTGATCTGCCCGTCTTGGCCTCCCAAAGTGCTGGGATTACAGGCGTGGGCCACCGCGCCCAGCCTGCTTTTGAGTTCTTTGTAAATAGTCTGTTAATTTCACTCTTTAAAATTTTTCTCTATGGTATTAGCTATTTGTGTTTCTTAGTTTTTTTCTTTTGCTTTGTGTGAGATTTGTCTTTTACGTTTTCTTTTTTTTTTTTTTTTTTGAGACGGAGTTTTGTCCTTGTTGCCCAGGCTAGAGTGCAATGGTGTGATCTCGGCTCACCACAATCTCTGCCTCCCAGGTTTAAGCGATTCTCCTGCCTCAGCCTCCCGAGTAGCTGGGATTACAGGCATACGCCACCACGCCGGGCTAATTTTGTATTTTTAGTAGAGACGGGGTTTCTCCATATTGGTCAGGCTGGTCTTGAACTCCTGACTTAAGGTGATCCGCCCGCCTCGGCCTCCTAAAGTGCTGGGATTACAGGCATGAGCTACCGCGCCCAGCCATCTTTCATGTTTTCAAAGAGTTGGCCTTTAGATTGATCAGTTCTAACATTTTACTTGTTACATATTAATTTGTTTTAGGATATTTTCTTCCTTTTTTCCTTGTTATGAAATGTTGCCAGCACACAATATTATATAGAAAACAATATAATCAACCCTTACAGCCCCACTCAAGTAATAAAATATTGCATATAATTGAAGCCCACCGTGTACCCTTGTACCCTGTCTCCACCAGAGGTAACCACTGTTATGAATTTGGTGTTCATCATTCCTATTCTTGTTTCTATATTTTTAGTATAGATAGATGTTTTTATAAAGAATATGTAGTTTTGCATGTTTTCAGTCTTTATA
This sequence comes from Hylobates moloch, assembly GCF_009828535.3. Lineage (NCBI taxonomy): Eukaryota > Metazoa > Chordata > Mammalia > Primates > Hylobatidae > Hylobates > Hylobates moloch. The sequence continues at coordinate 56,628,283 of NW_026652289.1, forward strand.
TAAATGTTATACTGTATGTATTATTCTGAAACTTGGCTTTTTTTCATTCCTTAGTATGTTTTTGAGATCTTTCAATGCTGATTTCTATATTCTATATTCTTCTTTTTTGTTGTTGTATAAGAGTCCATGGTATGAGGCTGGGCACGATGGCCCACACCTGTAATCCCAGCGCTTTGGGAGGCCAGGGCAGGTGGATTGCTTGAGTTTAGGAGTTCAAGACCCGCCTGGGCAACATGATGAAACCCCGTCTCAAATCCCAGCTACTCGTGAGGCTGAGGCAGAAGAATTGCTTGAACCTGGGAGGCGGAGGTTGCAGTGAGCCAAGATTGCACCATTGCACTCCAGCCTGGGTAACAAAAGTAAAACTCTGTCTAAAAAAAAAAAAAAATTAGCTGGTCATGGTGGCATGTGCCTGTAGCCCTAGGCTGGGATGCAGTGGCACGATCATGGCTCACTGTAGCTTTGATCTCCTGGGCTCAAACAATCTTCCCGCCTCAGCCTCCTGAGTACTTGGGAGTTCAGGCACATTAAATTTTATTTTTAGTAGAGAGGAGGTCTTGCTGTGTTGTCCAACCTGGTCTTTAACTCCTGAGCTCAAGCAGTCATACTGCCTTGGGATTATAGGTGTGCTGGGATTATAGGTGTGAGCCACCGCACCCAGCCAATATTTACTTTTAATAATTGCAGCAGTATATCTCACAATATAGCTTTGGATTTTATTACATTTTTTTTCTTAGCTTTGTTAGTTTTGTCATTTTTGTGTAATCTGGTATTATTTTTGTTCCTTAATGTATTTTAAATAAATCTAAAAGGTTGAGGCCTTTTATTTAAATTTGGTTGTTGATTTTTGGCTTTACTGCGTTTTGTGGAGTTAATATGCCTCAAATTATTTCCAGTTTTTGGAATTTGAGAGTTGATCAGTGAATGCTCTGAAAGGTGTTATATTTGCTAGATAATATTTATCCATTCAATATGGTTCAAAGTTGTTCTTTAAAAGATCATTGATCTATCGTACGTTGTTGGTGGCAGGGTAATGCCTATTCCTATCATTTTATAACTCAATCTCCTCCTTATAATCTATTTTTTTTTTTTTTTTTGAGATGGAGTCTGACTCTGTCTCCTAGGCTGGAGTGCAGTGGCGTGGTCTTTGCTCACTGCAACCTCTGCCTCCCGGTTTCAAGTGATTCTGCTGCCTCAGCCACCCGAGTAGCTATGATTACAGGTGTGCACCACCACGTCTGGCTAATTTTTGTATTTTTGGTCAAGACAGGGTTTCCCATGTTGGCCAGCCTGTTCTCGAACTCCTGACCTCAAGTGATCCGCCCACCTTGGCCTCCTAATGCGCTGGGAGTACAGTCATGAGCTACCACTCACAGCTGTTATAATCTAATATTTTTTACCTGATAAATTTTTATATTGCCTACATTTATGAATCTTATGTTTTTATTATGTATGGATACTTTTATAAAATGTCCTTGTTTTACCACTTCATGCCCATCATCATGACAAAATTCTAAGTTCTGGTAACATTAAGTATAGTCAAGGTTTGGAAGAAACAAGAACTCTCAGTGCTACTGCTGAGAGAGCATATTGGTAAAAATTATGTATAGGAGTTTGGTAGTATTCTCTAAAGCTGAAAATATGTATGCTCTAACCTTCTACTTTTAGGTTTGTTCTTCACAGAAACTTTTGAACTCATGTGCAACAATATTCATTGTGGTTTATTTTCTAATCATACAAAATTGTAAATAGTGTAAATGCCTACAAAGAGGAGAATGGATTACACACTGTGGTGTATTTATATGCTGCAATGCTATATAGCAGTTAAAATGAATGAGGTTGATCTAAATTATCAACATGGTGTGTGCCTGTAGTCCCAGCTGCTTGGGAGGCTGAAGCGGGAGGATTGCTTGAGTCTGGGCGGTCGAGGCTGCAATGAATCGAGATTGCACTACTGCACTGCAGCCTGAATGGCAGAGTGAAACTCTGTCTCAAAAAATAATAATAATAAAAGATTATCCACATAGTTAGATCTGAAAAACATATGGGGAATATGATACTTTATAGGTAAACATTAAATTCATTTGACAGTATAGCATAGTGTTTATGAATATATTTAATACATATAAAAGTATAGAAACATGAACTGAAATGATAATGTGAAATTCATGATAGTATTTGCCTCTGGGGAGAGAGTGAGAACAAAGGAAGTGTCAACTTTATCTTAAAAGTTTATCATTCATGAATAAGAAGAAATATCTGAAACATAAGTATATTTTGGAATATTCCTAGAATTCAAGATTCATGAAGAAGAAATATCTGAAACATAAATAAATATCCTTTGGAATATTTCTGGAATTCAAGAAGTGCTGTCACTGTTTAGTCCTTGCCTCCAGCTTGTGGGATTGTGGTTGATCATCTTAAAATGTTTTTTGTACTATTCTATATTTTCTGTATTCTGCACAATGAAACATGTTTCTCTGTTATGATCAGAAAGCAAACTTTAACTTGAAAAAACCCATTTGTCTTTTGAGTGGGACACTTAAAATTCCATTTTGGCCAGTATTAAAATTGCCCAGTGTATTGACTTTTTTCTCTGCTATATAATTGCTAATCTCATTAAGCTTTTCCTCTATTTGGCTTTTTCAAAAGATAATTCAACCCATTGTCATAAATCTTACATATTGAGTTTACTTTTCTGTTTTATAGGTTAAAGAAGAGATGCTATTTGAAGCATTAGTTACAAGGAAGACGGTGACAGTGGGAGAAAAGCTTATTTTGCCATACAAGTTGGCAGAGGTATGATGATTTTCTTTGAAATGAAAGCATTCTGGACATTGTTAGAAGTTTAGGTTTGAAGTTTGGGTTTTCTCTTAACAGCATGAAAATGACAATGGCAAAAAGTTTTGATTGAAATATTTTCTAGGCCTTTAAATTTGATTGTGAATTTTCCATTGATTTAGAAACTTAAATTTGAATGTGATTGTGAGAAATAGGCTTGCATTTTTCTCCAAGGATCTTAACCTCTTCATCATTTCCAATTTTCATATTACTAATGTGGGGTAGATAGATGGTAGGTAGAATTATAAATGAGCAGTATTTGACCCAATTAATTATTCTTCTTGAGACAGTTTCTTCTAGCACATCACACTTTTTTGGTTAACCTTTTCATTGTTGGCTACTTGTTTGCAGTTCTTTCTGCTTGTCTTTTCTTTTTTCTTTATCTCTAAAAGGTGGAGTGCCCTAGGACACAGTCTTTGTTTCTTCTTCTCTATATTCTTCATTGAGGTTATCTTACCCAGTCCGAACACTTTAAATATCGTCTGTATATGAGGCTCCTAGGGATACTTGTTGCTGCTATTATACCACTCAGATCTATAGGGGTAGGAAAATTATTGAAAAGCCACTACTTTATGGAGTAATTTTATGAAAGTGATGACGTCAAATTATTATAATTATAAAATTTGGACAATAATTATAAAAATTGGACAGGAATATGAAATTAGAAGATTAGAAGGCAGAGGTGAGGAAATTGTAATTGAATTCTAGAGAATGTTTTGTAAGCTTGACATTGTTCCATTTATCTCACCTTCTGTGTCTCCAAGTCCACATTTCTTCTTATGTCATATTATAGTCTTCCACTGTGAGAGCTTCTTTCTAAACGATAAGAAAGCCAAATCTTTAAGAGTTTTATATTTCTTTTATATGAAATAAAGATTCATTGCTTTTTACATTTTCTTTCACTACCTTTTTCTTTTTTTAAAAAAATTTAACTTTTAAGTTCAGGGTTATAGTGCAGGTTTGTTATATAGGTAAACTTGTGTCATGGGGGTTTGTTGTAGAGATTATTTCGTCACGCAGGTATTAAGCCTACTACCCATTAGTTACTTTTCCTGATCCTCTCCCTCCTCCCACTCTCTGTCACCCCCTTTATGTCTCCGTGTGTTCTCATCATTTAGTTTCCACTTAGAAGTGAGAACATGCTGTGTTTGGTTTTCTGTTCCTGCGTTAGTTTGCAGTGGATAATGGCCTCCAGCTTCATCCATATTCCTGCAAAGGACGTGGTTTTCTTCTTATTTATGCTGTGTTGTATTCCACGGTGTATAAGTACCACATTTATTTATCCAGTGTGTCATTGATGAGCATTTAGGTTGATTCCATGTCTTTGCTGTTGTGAACAGTGCTGCAGTGAGCATATGCATGGATGTGTCTTTATGATAGAATGATTTCTATTCCTTTGGATATATGCCCAGTAATTGGATTACTGGGTTGAATAGTAGTTTTGCTTTTAGGTTCTTGAGGAATTGCCACACTGTCTTCCCCGATGGTTGAACTAATTTACACTTCCTCCAACAGTGTATAAATGTTTCGTTTTATCCGCAACCTCACCAGCATCTGTTGTTTTTTGACTTTTTAACAATAGCCATTGTGACTCGCGTGAGATGGTATCTCATCGTGGTTTTGATTTGCGTTTCTCTAATGACCACACCACCTTTTTCATTACAAAATTTTTTTTAGTGTCTATTTTCATTTTTAACTTTGAATGTAACCTTCTGAGATTATTTTGTATTCCCTGCTTTGTTTTTATTTATATTTGTTTGGTGTATTTATTTCTTTTTTTTGAGACAAGTCTCGCACTGTTACCTTGGCTGGAGTGCAGTGGTGTGATCTCACTCACTGCAACCTCTGCCTCTTGGGTTCAAGTGATTCTCCTGCTTCAGCCTCCCGAGTAGCTGGGATTACAGGTGCCCGCCACCATGCCCAGCTAATTTTTGGTATTTTTAGTAGAGACGGGGGTTTCACCATGTTAGTCAGGCTGGTCTTGAACTCCTGACCTTGTGATGCTTGCCTTGGCATTCCAAAGTGCTGGGATTACAGGCGTGAGCCACCACGCCCAGCTATTATTTCTTTAATAAATATATAAAAACTCTCTTTTTGTGCCTAGAAATGTGCAAAGCATTAGGGGTACTATGGGGAATGGTACTAAACAGTTTGAGTATTTTATCTGAAGGGTAATGCAAAACTCTTAAAAAGTGTTTTAAGAAAAAAAAATCTTTTTTTTTTTTTTAAAGGAGCACTCTGGCAGATGTGTTTAGAATCATTTGGAGGAATGTATTAGTTTTTTACAGCTATGTAAGCAATTAGCAACTTAATATAATACAGACTTAATATCTTGACAGTTTCCATGGGTCATAAGTCTGGGATGACCTCCCTTTGATTAAAAAATAAACTGGTTTGGGTTTTTATATCTTTAAAATCTCTTCATTTTTGTCATGTAACATCAGGTTCATATGGCAATGAAATCCATCGTATTTACAGTTCTGCCTACACTTACAAGGAGGGAATTATATAGAACTTGTACCCCCAGGGAATCTTGTGGGCTATCTTGGGTTTTGGTCAAACACAGAAGGCAGGGGTGGATGTAGAGAGATGAGTTCAGAGGCTGCAGTAGTGAGAATGATATTTGCTTTGTAGAATGGTGACATATTGATAGGGAGAAACATATGGATCTAAAAAGAAAAAAATTTGATTAAATCAACAGGACCTAGTAATGACTTGAATAATGGGAAGCAAGGCAAACAAAGGAGGTGTCAAGGATGAGTCCTACATTTCTGGTTTACACAGCTGTAAGAATATTGGTACCCTTCAATGAGATAGGAAACACTAAATGAGATCTTGTTTGGGTGGGAAAATATTACTTGATATTTGGGTTTATTGAGGTTAAGCTATGAAAGACAGACATGCATTTCAGAGAAAAGGGCTGAAAGTATAAAATTTGCAGTTACAAAGTGAACAAATAGGTATTGTATTGGCCTATCTGCATTCTATGACTATGGTATTTTGTAAAAATGGTACATTATGTAAACCATAAATACTGTAGTTAGAATTTAGTTTTTATCTTTGTCTGAAGGTCTTTTAACTAAAAAATTCAACCCGTTCATAAAGTTTATTGTGATAATGTTTATATGCTTATTCTATGTCTTATATTTGTTGATTTAGTTTTAAAATATTGTACTTTTCCTGAATTTTATCAGATTATCTTTTTTTTTCTTTTCTTTCTGGGGAAAAAATACAGTGGTATTCTGTTATATTTTCATTCTGCCATTGGTTTTCTTGATAGTTGGTTCACCTGATGCTCAGATTCCACATCCAAGGATTCAACCATTTGCAGATTAAAAATATTCTAAAACTCCACAACAATAAAAAATAATACAGGTTTCTAGTGTTGAAGATAGAGAATTTGGTACCAGTCTTCTTTATGCTATGTAGGCAGTTATTTTTTGGTCTAGGAACTTGAAGCTTTTTTTTCCTTCAGTATTCAGAAATTAATTCATCACCTATGTGGTGGGTTGTAGTATTACCTTCTTTTTACAGATGTATAACCAGTAGCCTAAGAGGTTAAGTAACTTAGTCACAATTATGCAGCTAGAATAAGTAGAAAAACTGGAATTGGAACATAGTCTAGTTCTTAATCATTACTCTCTGTTTTCTTTATACTTCAAAATAGAGTTATAAATATATACCTGAATATACAAGCTTCAGAATAAGCCCCTAGATAAAAATATGTAAATTACTAGGATTTATATTCTTCTAAGTGCTAAGACTCAATTCTGTAAGACATGTGCCATACCCTACTCTCTTTTTTTTTTTTTTTGTAAATTTATGCTTTCTAAATGGTGAAATTCTTTGGCTTTTTAGAACAATTTCAGACTTACAGGAAAATAGAGCAGATAGTATAGAGAATTTTTATAAACTTAGAAAGCTTAGGGTGAGGAAAAAATAAATTTTGTAACTACGTAATGAAGGAATTGTTTCTGTCTTTGAGGATGGAGTAATTCTGGAAGTTTCTATGGGTGACAAGCTGAAGACAACTACCAATGTAATTGTGGTTGTATTAGTATATGTTTTAAGAGAGTGGTTAGGATTCCACAGAAAATAATGGCTTTTTCCTAACAGATTTATTCCTCTGCCTAGAATACTCTTACCTACTTTAGCTGGCAGTCATTTGTTTGTAAACTTCCAATTATACCTTCTTTCCTAGGGGAATATATATCCCAATTTTTAGTAAACATGTTTTGAACTGAGTGACCTACCTTTTGTTTCTCTTATCTTTAATGACAGTTTTAACCTAGATTCTCTGAGTGGGACTAATTGAATGAGTACATGTGGAAAACTTCAATTGGCTGGGTGCGGTGGCTCACGCCTGTAATCCCAGCACTTTGGGAGGCCGAGACGGGCGAATCACCTGAGGTCAGGAATTTGAGACCAGCCTGACCAACATGGAGAAACCCCGTTTCTACTAAAAATACAAAATTAGCCAGGCGTGGTGGTGCATGCCTGTAATCCCAGCTACTTGGGAAGCTGAGGCAGTAGAATCACTTGAACCCAGGAGGCGGAGGCTGCCGTGAGCCGAGATTGCGCCATTGCATTCCAGCCTGGGCAATGAGAGCCAAACTCTCAAAAACAAACAAAAAACTTCAGTTATAGATTTTTTATTTTGAGAGAAAAATTAGTTTCTAATTCAGGATAGTAAGTTTCTTTCTTGAATGGGAGCAAAAAACTTTGTCATAGTATCTTAATCATATCATTGTCAATTCTACATGCACTTGTAATCCTTTTGTTTTTCAGGCTGTGACAGTGAGGAACTCCATGGCTAAGTCTCTATATAGTGCCCTGTTTGACTGGATAGTTTTTCGAATTAATCATGCACTTCTGAATAGTAAAGATTTGGAGCATAATACCAAGGTAATGATATATTGGATTATAATATGTTTTTCCCTGAAAGCTATTTTAATAAACTGGTTAATACATGAAATTTAAAAACGCAGAATTATATAGAGTAATAAGTAAGAAATCGCTTTTATTTGTTATTTATTACCCTGTTCAGAAGAATTGTTCTGTGTGTCTTTCCAGACCTTTTTTCTTATGTGTTGTTACCTCCCAAACGTGTATATTCAGAGTTGCTTTAAAAAATGTAAATAGAATAATGCTCTCTGTATTCTTTCAAACATAAATATATGTATTTTTTTTACCTAGAATCTCTTGAAATATTTTCTGTCTCATTATATATCTGGACCTGGCTATTTAAAAAAAAGTTATATAGTAAGATGTGTACCATAAATCCATCCATTAAAAATAGATTGTTTGTTTTATTGTTGTGAACAATGCTATAACAAATATTCTTGTACTTACCTGTGTATACATTTCTCTAACATAAAATTATCAAAGTGGGATTGCTGTTTTTTTGTTTGTTTGTTTGTTTTTTTTTGAGACGGTGTCTTGCTCTCACCCAGGCTGGAGTGCAGTGGCATGATCTCGCTACAACCTCTGGTTCAAGCGATTCTCCTGCCTCAGCCTCCTGAGTAGCTGGGATTATGGGTGCCCACCACCACACCCAGCTCATTTTTGTATTTTTAGTAGAGACAGGGTCTCACCGTGTTGGCCAGGCTGGTCTTGAACTCTTGACCTCAGGTGATTTATCTGCTTTGGTCTCCCAAAGTGCTGTGATTATAGGCGTGAGCCACCGTGCCCTGCTGATTGCTGAGTTTAAGGATAGATACATTTTAAAAATTTGACACTTTCCAAAAAAGACTGTACATTTCCAGCAGCAGTGTGTGAAAGCACCTGATCCCCTACACCTTTACCCACATTGGATGTTATCGGTATTTACATCTCCTAATCTGATAAGGGGAATGGTTTCATTTTATTGCATTATTTTTAATGATAAAAGTTCAGCATCACCTCATGTTTTCTCTATTTTATTTCTTCTCTGTATTTTTAAAATATCTTTGTGTTATTTTTGTTTTTTTATTTTGTCTTTTTGATACTCCTTTTTATTTTTATTTTATTTTTAATTTTATTTTATTTTTGAGACAGAGTCTCTTTTTACCCCAGCTGGAGTACAATGGTATGATCTTGGCTCATTGCAACCTCCGTCTCCTGGGTTCAAGTGATTCTCCTGCCTCAGTCTCCCAAGTACCTGGGATTACAGGCGCGTGCCACAATGCCTGGCTAATTTTTGTATTTTTAGTCGAGACGGGTTTCACCATGTTGGCCAGGCTGGTCTTGAACACCTGACCTCAAGTGACCTGCCTTCCTTGGCCTCCCAAAGTGCTGGGATTACAGGCGTGAGCCACCATGCCTGGCCTACTCCTTTTAGAAGGCATTTATTGTGGATATTTGTAGAAGCCTATAGTTTGATATATATTGCAATTATTTTCTCTCTTATTTACTTTTTAGATTTATACTATCTGTTTTTATGATTTTATGTTATAATTTTTTTTGCAGTTCTGTCATTTTTCTTGTTTTTAGTTTTGCATTTTGTATATGTATTTTACTTACAGAGGAAGGCCTCTTCTAGTCCAAGATTATAAAATATTTATTCTTATATTTTTATAATTATAATTTTTTTATGTTTAGACTTTTTCTAACTGTATTTTTAATATGGCAGATTATAGGTATTTAATCATTTCACATCTAGTTGTATTTTCTGGGCAGCCTTCATGGACTAGTCCACCTTGTCAGACTGATTAAAAATGTCATCTTTTAAATTTAATCCTATTGCCTTAAATGTGAAATTGCTCTTATATTAATTTTTCATGCTTCAGGTAAACTCACAGTCATAAAAATTAATTTAAATTGTAATCTAATTTATCAAATTGATTTATTTTTGAAGGGCATTATTTTAATTTTTTTAAGGGCCTAGACTTAGCAGAATTAAACAAAATACTCTTAGTACAGGCTTTTAAAAAAAAATCTTACTATTTTTCATTCATTGTATCAGTTTGCCCATTGTATCTCTTAGCACCAGTGGAGAAAAATTATTTTCATTTAACCAAAATTGTCATACAACTGTATTTCCAGAATGGGTTGGGGTGGTGAGAAAAGTGTTTATATGCAGGTATTAGAGCCAAATCCACAGTAAGAAGTTAGATTATTCCTAGAAGTGAAATAGAAGAATAAGCATTTATGTTCTGTATTCTACCAAACAGCTGAAAGATTTGAATGTGGTTGACTTTAGGGAGCAGACCTTGATGATGAGGCAGGGATTGCTGTCTTTTGTTATAATCCTTTTAGCACTATTCAACATTTTAAACCTCATACTTTTTTTTTTAATAAATATTTTTAACTTTACGAAACCATATGTTCTGGCAGGGTGCAGTGGCTCACGCCTGTAATCCCAGCACTTTGGGAGGCCAAGGCGGGTGGATCACCTGCACTCAAGAGTTTGATACCAGACTGGCCAACGTGGTGAAACCCGTCTCTACCAAAAATACAAAAAATTAGCCAGGAATGGTGGTGCATGCCTTGGTAAACCCAGCTGCTGGTGAGGCTGAGGCAGGAGAATCGCATGAACCCCGGTGGCAGAGGTTACAGTGAACTGAGATCACGTCACTGTATTCCAGCCTGGGCGACAGATCGAGACTCCGTCTCAAAAATAAAAAAGAAACCATATGTTCTGACATCTAGTTTCACTCAGTCTTCATGAGGCTGATAAAATATACTAGTTTGGTTCTTAATAAAGAATTCTATTTATTGGGATGTAGAAGTCAAAATAGGAACAATTGCATTGTCCTCTTGGTATAGCCAGGAGTAACCTACCTCTCTTGATCCTTCATTAAAATAACCTTTTGATTTCCTCACACTCTGTTTTTTTCCATTCCCTTTTAGATATTAGGAATTACTGAGGTTTCTTAAGATAACAGGCCACTAACCTTGCTTCACACATTTCTGTAATCTATAGATTATATGTATTAACAGTTTGAATATTTTTTTAAATTAGGATAAAAGTAAGATAAAGATAACTAAAATACTTTTAATTCATGATATGTTTTGAATACTGGCCAAACACAATCCCCTGTGCACTGCTTTAGAGGAACTGAGCATTTTGTTACTTATGTTGTGGATATTATTCATTAAATAAATTTAAACATTACTTTTAATCACAACTTTCTCTTGTTTTACAGACATTGTCCATTGGTGTTCTTGATATTTTTGGGTTTGAAGATTATGAAAGTAACAGCTTTGAACAGTTCTGTATTAATTTTGCGAATGAACGTTTACAGCACTACTTTAATCAGCATATCTTTAAATTGGAACAAGTGAGTACCTAAATATGTATACACTTGTCCCCCCAGCACACATTATCTTTGAGTCATATTCATAATAATTCACTTTATTTTTTCACACATTTTATTGATTTACATAGTGTTTCTATTAAATATTGAAACGTGCCTTTACAAACAAAAATAACCAAAGTAAATTGGCTTGGGAACAAATACTGTTGCCTCTTTGTATATGTAAACTCAACTGATGGGGTTAGAAATGTGAGGTACAACAGAGTAGTCTGGTAGCTTCAATTGTTTATCATAATATCAGTTGTAATATTTTACTAAAAGAATGGAGAGCACATAATAAGCATTTTAAATCTTGTCTTTTTTTTTTTTTTTTTTTTTGACTGAGTCTCGCTCTGTCACCCAGGCTGGAGTGCAGTGGCCCAATCTCGGCTCATTGCAATCTCTGCCTTGCAGGTTCATGCCATTCTCCTGGCTCAGCCTCCCTGAGTAGCTGGGACTACGGGTGCCTGCCACCATGCCTGGCTAATTTTTTTGTAGTTTTAGTAGAGATGGGGTTTCACCGTGTTAGCCAGGGTGGTCTCGATCTCCTGACCTCGTGATCTGCCCGCCTCAGCCTCCCAAAGTGCTGGGATTATAGGCATGAGCCACTGTGCCCGGCCTAAATCTTGTCTTTCAATAGAAATATTGTGGTCCACATATCATTGTAAGCAGATGACAGAGGTTTTATAGTCCCCTAAATAGATTTGCTGGCTGGGTGCGGTGGCTCACACTGACAATCCCAGCATTTTGGGAGGCCAAGGTGGGTGGATCTCTTGAGCCCAGGAGTTAGAGACCAGCCTGGGCAGCATGGCGAAACCCTGTCTCTACAAAAAATATAAAAATTAACCAGATGTGGTATTGCATGCCAGTAGTCCCAGCTACTCAGGAGACCCAGGTGGGAGGATCACCTGAGCCTGGGAGGTGTAGGTTGCAGTGAGCTGTGTTTGAGCCACTGCACGCCAGACTGGGCAACAGAATGAGACTGTCTCGAGATTGCTTATGTATGCTTATTTGATTGCACCTTTGTTGTTTTTGCAGGGGAGTCTGTTTTTTTAGAGATGGGTCTTCTTGCTCTGTCGCCCAAGCTGAAGTACAGTGGCGTGATCTTGGCTCACTGTGTCGACCTCTGGGGCTCAAGCAGTCCCCCGACCTCAGCCATTCAAGAGCTGGGACCACAGGTGCACATCACCACACTCAGCTAATTTTTGTTTTTATTTTTTGTAGAGACAAGGTGTCACTATGTTGCCCAGAGTGGTCTCAAACTCTTAGGCTCAAGCAATCCTCCCACCTTGACCTCCCAAAGTGCTGGGATTACAGTCAGGAACTACCACTCCTGGCCTTGAATGAACCATTGATTAAAAAGATGTGTGTGTTTGTTTTGTTTTGTTTTTATTGCTGGTGTTGATTTTTTTTTCTTTTTTCTTTTTCTTTCACACGGGTTTGGAAACAATGGTGTTGATTTTTAATTGCTACATGGTCACTGTGTGTAATGCTAAGTACAGTCATTCGGTCCTCCTTATCTTTGGGTTTTACATCCAAGCATTCAACCCATGGCTGATACAAAACTACTGATACAAACCTGCATATACAGAAGGCTGACTGTACTAAGCCATTTATGTAAGAGACTTGAGCATCTGTGGATTTGGTATCCACGGGGAGTCCTGGAACCAATTCCTCGAGGATGTGGAGGGCCAACTGTATGCTTGTTTGATTGCTTTGGTCTCTTAGTTCTAGGATGGGATAGAGGAGCTTAACAGAATCTTAAGTCAATACAGAGTGTAGATACAAAGAAACTAGGTATGGAGAGACCAAGATGGGTAACTAGATATTTCTTATGAGAATCTCAAGATTGATTAAGTTAGTATAAAAAAGAGTGTGCTTTTGGCTGGGAGTGGTGGCTCACACCTGTAATCTCAGCATTTTAGGAGGTCGAGATGGACGGACGAGGTCAGGAGTTTGAGACCAGGCTGACCAACATGGTGAAACCCCGTCTCTACTAAAAATACAAAAATTAGCCGTGTGTGGTGGCAGGAGCCTGTAATCCTAGCTACTAAGGAGGCCAAGGCAGGAGAATCGCCTGAATGTGGGAGGCGGAGGTTGCAGTGAGCCGAGATTGCGCCACTCTACTCCAGCCTGGGCGACTGAGTTGAGACTCCATCTCAAAAAAAAAGAGTGGGCTTTCAGTTTCCATGAGAATTATTAGGGTAAAGGGAGGGTCAAACAAAATGTGGACTTTTTCTCCAAACTAAGGTTGAAATCAGTAATAGGTTTACATTGTACCCCAGAATTTGTGTATGAGGACATAGGCAGACACAGGTTTCATCAAACTGAACTCAAGGGAAATGGTTAAGAATAGAGAATGAACAGAAACACTATAACAGCCAGCAGGTCTACAGAAAAGAGGGAGAAAAGATCTTTATATCATCAAGTCTCCCATCATTGGATCTTGTTGCTGTCTTAGCTTTTTAAAAAAGTGCGTCTATTTTGCTTAAAGGACATACTGGCTGGTTAACAATAGCATGACAATATTAGTCCTGGCCAGCTTGATGAATGCTTAAAGTTTTAAACATATAACTTTTTAGCTAGATGCTACCCTAGAGCTTTGGAAAGATAATATTATTTGTTATAATGTTAGCTAACACTTATGAGTTATGTAGTGTTACTTATCAGTCAGCACTGTTTTTATTCTAGTTTTTCAGATGTTGTCTAAAGCCAGTATTCAAACCTTAACACTCTGGCTCTATAATATTTTCTTTTAATCAAAAGCTAAGCTGGGATTGCCATCCATGTCTCTTGATTCAGTCCAAGACTCTTACATAAATCATATTAAGTTAATATTCTTTATCTCTTGCAAATAAGTACATATGTTAGAAGGGTGAGGGAATGCATTTTGTTTTCTGGGTTCTATATTTTACAGAGCAGAACATCAGTTGCTCTGTGGATCATTAAACAGAACATTGGTTAAATTGCTTTTGAAAAAGACAAGCATTCTTTATTGTAAACTGAAATTATTCTTTTCTAGAAGTCTAGATTAGACAGAGAGCCAGAAGAAATGCCTTGGCCATAAACGTATTATATATAAAAATAAAAAACCTTAGAGTTTATGGAAAATGTGTTCAAAACTCCTTGGAAGATGGGTGATTCTCATTTACTTGCTACCCTGAATATCAACGTTTTGGGCAATGTGGTGCAATTATGGATCAGAATCTTGTTAAGTGTCTTATTTATATGTACCTCATTGGTAACTAGTATGAAATGGGTACTCAGTGATTACTTGTTAAGTTCAGTTGAGTATAAAATCAGTTAAGGTTAAAATTTTTAAAAAGAAGATACAGTATCACAGGTACATTTGTAGGAAAAATCTTCAATATGATGACTGTGGTTTGGTTCTAAATTTTGTCCAAAAGGAGTACACAGGCATATAGGATGGGAAAGAGATGTAATAATTGCCATGCAGGATGTAAATGCTATAATCAGATATAAGGTAAAGTAGTTACACAAAGGATGAGGTTGATTGGAACTACCTGAAAGGCTGCAAAAATTTTCCAGTGCTGATTCTGGCATATAGTTTCATATAGTGAGCTGGAGCTCACTAGATTGTCAATGGGAAAAGATATTTTAGGCAAAGGTAACATTATACACATTGTACTTAAAACGGTGGACTTATATGTCATGCAGGGAAGATTAGAATTTTTCAAACAATGAGAAGCTATTTGAAGTATATTTAGCAGAGGACTTGAATTGGACTGAAGAGCAGTGAACTGGAAAGAAGGAGAAAAATCTATGAACTAGTTGAAGTACTGTCATGTGTCACTTAATGATGAGGATATGTTCTGAGAAATGCATCATTGGGTGATTTTGCTGTTATATGAACATCATCCTGTATTTACACAAACCTAGGTGGTATAGCCTCCTACACACCTAGGCTATATGATATAGCCTATTGCTCCTAGGCCACAAACCGGTACAGCATGCTACACTGAATATTGTAGGCAATTGTAACACAATGGTAAGTATTTGTGTATCTAAATGTATCTAAACATAGAAAAGATACAGTAAAAATACAATATAAAAGATAAAAAATGGTACAGTTACATAGGGCACCTACCATGATTAGAGCTTGCAGGACTGGAAGTTACTCTGGGTGAGATGTTGGGTGAGTGGTGATAAAGGCCTAGGACATTACTGTACACACACTACTTAGACTTTATAAACACTGTACACTTAAGTTACACTAAATTTATTAATTTTTTTGTAATAATAAATTAACCTGAGCCTACTGTAATGTTTTTACTTTATAAACTTTTTTTAACTTTTTGACTTTGTAGTAGCAATTTAAAACACAAACACATTGTACAGCTGTACAAAAATGTTTTCTCTTTATATAATTATAAGCCCTTTTTCTATTGAATTTTTTTAAAACTTTAAAAACTTTTTTGTTAAAAGCAAAGACACGTACATACATATTAGCATGTATACATACGTATTACCATAGCATATTAGCATAGGCCTACACAGGGTCAGGATCAAGACGTCAGTAGACAATATGAATTTTTTGTGAGATTAGGGATCCCTGTTGTATATGCAGTTGGTCCTTGACTGAAATGTCTTTGTGTGGCACATGACTGTAGAATGGGTGAGTGATTCTGAACTGAATCAAGGTAGTGGTAGAGATTATAATGTAGACTAAGAGACCCAAAGAGGTTTCTGATATTTGAAAGTACAGCCATCCCTGGGTATCCACAGAGGATTGGTTTCAGGACCCCCTGCTGAAGAATACCAAAATCCACAGATGCTCAAGTCCCTTATGTAAAATGGCATGGTGTTTGCCCATAACCTATGCACATTCTCCAGTATACTTTAGATCATCTCTCAGTTTCTTATACTTAATACACTGTACATGTTATGTAAATAGTTGCTATACTAAGTTTATATTTTTTGTATTTTTTTCTCTTAAATATTTTTGATATGTGGTCGGTTGGAGCTACAAATGTGGAACCTTTTGCAGATATGGAGGGCCAATTGTATGTTTTCTGTTGCTTGTATTACTGCCCTCTTTTTTCTTTTCCTTACTTGCTGAGAATTATTCTTCATTTGATGGATTCATCAGTAAATTGAACAACAGTTGTGTGCCAGGCAGTGTGCTAAGCATAGAAGATAGAAAATGTAGAGTTCAGGGATCTTATTTGAGGAGCTCATAATCTAGCAAGTTTTTGTTTCATCCATTTTACTTCTGTTGTTGTCAGACTAGAAACTTTTGATGAACCTTACCTTGGAGAACAACCAAAAAACTTCAACAACATATATTTGAAAGCATTGGAGTACCTTCAAATAAGTTTTACAGGGCCTAGACTATAAGAAAGAAATCTAGGGAAGTGAGCCCAGCATTTGGGTGCTGCTTTGTTCCTACAGACATTTCGTTATTTTTGTAGTGTTTCTGATTCTAAAAGGGCAAGGCTTGAGAGTATGAGGAATTGAGCAGAGTTTTCTTCTGACTCAAAGATAAGGAGGAGGCCCTTGGTAATTCCTATAGGCTTTAGGTTGAGATCCCTAAAGGGTTACATCTCAGACAAAAGTAAATCAGAAGTAAACCTGGCATCAGAAGGACTGAAGCCCGGTTTAAAATCATCTCAGTTCCCAATTAGGTTAAAATAATATAAAATTTGTAGTATTCTTAGCCACCTGCCAAGAGCAAACACAATCTCCACTAAAAGAAGACATCATCCAACTGCTAAAATTATCTTTATAATTTTTCATATACAGGATCTAACACTCAGTCCAAAACAGAGAGAGAGAGAGAGAGAGAGAGAAAGAGAGACACAGAGACAGAGACATAAAGACATACATGGAGGCAAACTAGCATGAATAAAAACCACAAGAAATGTAGCCGGGCGTGGTGGCTCACATCTGTATTCCCAACACTTTGGGAGGCTGAGGCAGGTGGATCACTTGAGGTCAGGAGTTCAAGACCAGCCTGGTCAACATGGTGAAACCCCATCTTTACTAAAAATACAAAAATTAGCTGGGCTTGATGGCACATGCCTGTAATCCCAGCTATACAAGAGGCTGAGGGAGGAGAATTGCTTGAACCCAGGAGGTGGAGGTTGCAGTGAGCTGAGTTTGTACCACTGCACTGCAGCCTGAGTGACAGAGTGAGATTGCGTCTCAACAACAACAACAACAACAACAACAACAACAAAATCCCAAGAGAAATGAGATAATAGTACCACAGTGGATCCAGCCAATGATATTAGTACTAGACATGGACTGGAAAGTAACCATGCTTTCAAGAAATTTTTAAAAATAAGGTGCAATATTTTTATTAAAGAACTACAAATTACTTTTAAAAATCCCAAATTGGGGAAAACCTAGAACTAAAAAGTACTGTGAAATTGAGAAGACACAGATGGTTTTTAATAGTAAGATACAGGTTAGTAAAATTAGTAAATTGGAAGATAGACCAGAAGAAAATACTGAGCCTAATGAATGAAGATAAGAAAGAGACTTATACTCTAAGAGCATAGTGAAAAGGTCTAACATGTGCCATAGGAATTTTGGAAAGATGTGTGTGAGAGACGTAGAATAAGTTAGAAGCCATATTTGAAGACGTAATGGTTGAGAATGTTCCAAAACTGTCAAAACAAAAAAACAAACGCAACAAGCATACATTTGAAAAGCTCTTTAAGAATCCAAGGCATGTTAAATCCAAAGATATTTATACCTAGAAAATTATAGTAAACCAAAGACAATGAAAAAAGTCTAAAAAGCAGCTAGAGGAAACCAGAGACTACAGATGCTCCTTGCCAAGTTGAAAATATTTTAAGTCAAAAATGCATTTAATACATCTAACCTACCAAGCATCATAACTTGACATAGCCTACCTTAAATGTGCAGGACATTAAATGTGCTCAGAACACTTATATTAGCCTACAGTTGGGCAAAATCATCTAACACAACACCTATTTTATAGTAAAAATGTTGAATATCTCATGTACCACATATCACCAGCCTAGGCAAAGATAAAGTCTGTAGAAATTATGACAGTTTCACCCCATTGTAAAGTTGAATCATTGTAAGTCAGGGACATTTCTATCTTTAAAGATGCAACAATAAGACTTGGCAGTCAGCCTTTCAGTGGAAATAGTGGAAGCTAGGAGACAATGGCATATCTTCCTTAAAACCAAAGTATATTGTTTAGGCAGCAAATTGTTTCCAATTGTAGCTCAGGTACAGGAAGGAATGAAGAGCAATGAAAATTATAAAAAAGTCATTGAATCTAAATGAATATTAGTTAGACAAAGTTAAAAATAACTTTTATGGTTTAAATAGAACTATTTAGGCTGGGCGTGGTGGCTCACATCTGTAATCCCAGCACTTTGGGAGGCTAAGGCAGGTGGATCACCTGAGGTCAGGAGTGTGAGACCAGCCTGGCCAACATGGTGAAACCCTGACTCTACTAAAAATACAAAAATTAGCAGGGTGTGGTGGCAGGCGCCTGCAATCCCAGCTACTCGGGGCTGAGGCAGGAGAATCGCTTGTACCTGGGAAGGGTTCGCGGAAGTTCCAGTGAGCCGAGATCGTGCTGTTGCACTCCATCCTGGGTGACAGAGCGAGACTCCATCTCAAAAAAAAAAAAAAAAAAAAAAAGAGAAAATAAAAAGCAGAACTATTTAATGTTTAAATATAACTAAAATACATGACAGTAATAGCATATAAGTTAGGAGTAAATAGAATTTAAGATACTCTAAGATCTTTGTATTAAATGCCAAGTTACAGAGATATTATTTCTGTTAGTGATAAGTTAAGGATACATGTTTTCTAGAATTGTCAAAAATAGTAAAATAATATAAAACTTAAAAAAAAATACAGAGGATAAGTAAAATAAAAACACTCAATCCAGAAGAAAGCAAGAAATAAAAGGAATGCCATGAAAGTCAAAGAACAAGTAGTAAGGTGTTTGATTTACTCTCATAAATATTAGTGATTACATTAAATATAATTGATTCATTGCGCTAACTAGAAGGTAAAGATTGTCAGACTAGATACAATACCAAACTAAACTAAACTGATTGTTGCTTATGAGAGACATTGTAAGTATAAGTATATAGAAAGATTAAAAGGATGAGCGAAGATTTAGCAAACCTTAAGAAAAAAAGCAGTTGTAGCTATATTAATATCATATTTCAAGCATTACTAGAGATAAAAAGGAATATTTAATAATGCTACCCTTTAGCATTATTCACTTCCTTGGGAAGTAGTATACAGTTCAAAATTTATAAGCACCTGATAGCATAACCTCAAAATATATAAAGCAATAATGAATAAAACTCAAAGATGAAAAATATATTTACCATCATAGTGGAATGTTTTAACATACCATGCTGACTTGCCGATAGAATAAGTGTTCAAAAAGCTGGTAAGGATATAGAAGATTTAAAATATCTAGAAGATGAGATTAGTACCTTTGTGGGCATCCATCACTGACTGTCCTTCAGAGCAGAATGTCAGTTTCCTGCCCTTAGGCCTGAAACCTAATCAATTAAGGATATAGAAGATTTAAAAATCAGGCCGGGTGCGGTGGCTCACGCTTGTAATCCCAGCACTTTGGGAGGCCGAGGCGGGCGGATCATGAGGTCAGGAGATCGAGACCACGGTGAAACCCCGTCTCTACTAAAAATACAAAAAAAATTAGCCGGGCATGGTGGCAGGCGCCTATAGTCCCAGCTGCTCGGAGAGGCTGAGGCAGGAGAATGGCATGAACCCGGGAGGTGGAGCTTGCAGTGAGCCGAGATTGCACCACTGCACTCCAGCCTGGGCGACAGAGCGAGAATCCGTCTCAAAAAAAATAAAAAAGAAAAAATAAAAATCAAATATATAACTGATATGTATAGAACACTGCATCAACAGCTGCAGAATGCACTTTTTTTTCAAGTTTGTGTGGAATATTTACAAAATTTGTTTATATCCTGGACCATAAAGTGAAAGTCAGATTTCCAAGGATTGAAATGACACAGATTTTAATACCATAATAAAATTATACCTGAAATCAATAACTAAAAAATAACTGAAAAATACCTATATGATTAAAAATTAAGAAATATTCTAGGCTGGGCACGGTGGCTCACGCCTGTAATCCCAGCACTTTGGGAGGCCGAGGTGGGCGGATCACGAGGTCAGGAGATCAAGACCATCCTGGCTAACATGGTGAAACCCCGTCTTTACTAAAAATACAAAAAAATTAGCCGGGCGTGGTGGTGGGCCCCTGTAGTCCCAGCTACTCAGGAGGCTGAGGCAGGAGAATAGTGTGAACCCGCGAGGCGGAGCTTGCAGTGAGCTGAGATTGGGCCACTGCACTCCAGCCTGGGCGACAGAGCGAGACTCTGTCTCAACAACAAAAAAAATTCTAAATAGCCTAGAGGTTGAACAATTAGAAAATATATTGTACTTAATGACATGTTACATATTAAAACTATGGGAAATGCCTAAAGCAATACTTAGAGGAACATTTCATAGCTCTTAGAAGATTTTTGTTTAAAATCAGTGATCCCTGTCAACAATTGGGAAAAAGATCAGCAAACTAAACCAGAGGAAAGTAGAGAAAATGAAATAATACAGATAAAAGAGGAAATTAATAAAAGTGTGAAAACAAATATACCATGGGAGAGGATCAACCAAACCAAAAGTAATACTTTGAAAGGGCTAATAATATTGATGAACCCCTCAAGGAATTCATCTGAGAGAGAGAGAGAGAGAAAGACAAGACAGAGAGAGGGATATACACAACCAAAATCCCAGTGATAGAGGGTATTACTCCGGATCCTACACATATTAAAAAGATAGTCAGACACACTGAATAACTTTATGTTAATAGACTTGTCAAATGATACGAACAAAAGAGCTTTTCAAAACTGACATAGAAGAAATAGAAAATCTGTGTCTGTAACTATTAATGACATTGAATATGTAATTTAAAACCTTTCCCTGAAGAACATTGCAAGCCATGGTGGTGAATTCTACCAACATGGAAAGAACAAAGAGTATCAGTCTGACATAAGCTGTTAGGTGGAATAGAAAAAAGGACAATTCTCAGTACATTTTAGGGGGCCAGGATATCAATGATACACACATCTGTTAAGGATATTAGAAGTGGAAATTACAGGTCAGTTTCACTCATAAACACAGATACAAAAATTCTAAACAAATATTAACAAAATCCATCAATATGTACAAAAGGATAATACATTGTAACCAAAGGGAGATTTTTTTTTTTCAACATGTGCTTTACATTTAACTGAATCAAGCAATTTAATCATCTGTTAATAAATAAGGAGGAAACACAATTATCTCTAGAGATATATAAAAAGCAGTTGATAAAATTGCATAGCTATTCCTTTTTTTCTTTTAAACCAGGAGTAGAAAATGATTTTCTGATAAAGGACATCTACAAAATACAGGTAATATCTTACTGAATGAAAAAGACTGTGAGTGCTTTTCCTCTGAGACTAAGAACAAGGCAATAATGTTTTTCGAGAGTTTTGCTTGTTTGTTTGTTTTTTGTTTTTAAGACAGAGTCTCACTCTGCAGCCCAGGGTGGAGTGCAGTGGCGCAATCATAGCTCACTGCAGACTTGATCTCCTGGGCTCAAGAGGTCGTCTTGCCTCAGCCTCCCAAGTTGCTTGGGACTACAGGTGCATACCACCATGCTCAGCTAATTTTTTTCTTTATTTTTGTAGAGTCAGGGTCTCAATATGTTGTCCTGGTTAGTCTCAAACTCATGGTCTCAAGTGATCCTCCCAGCTAGGCCTCCCAAAGCATTAGGGTTACAGATGTGAGACACTGTGCCCAGCCAAGAGTTTTTATCATGAATACAAGCATGTCATACAAGGGGGAATCCAAATGGGCAGTAAACATAGGAAAATGTTTCTTCTTTGTTATTCATCGGGGAAATCAAAGCTAAAATCACATTGAGACACCAGTAGGCATTCACCGAAATGACTAAAATGAAAAAGACAGACAATACGAATATTGGAGAGATATGTCTATAGGGACATACACTGGGATGTGTATGTAAATTGCCACAACCACATCAGAATGCTGTTTGGCATTAACATGTAGTTTATAATCCTGTGTTTTCACTCAAAAATAGGTATAAATGCACACCGAAAGTTTTGTGTGGAAATGGTCATAAGATGTTATTTTTAATGACCAAATATTAGAATTAAGAGCAGTGTCTATCAGTAGTAGAGTGGGGCTTGACTTGTGCCTATAATCCCGGTGTTGTGGGAGGATTGCTTGAAATTGCTTGAGGCCAGGAGTTCGAGACCAGCCTGGGCAACAAAGAGAGATCCTGTCTCTTAAAGAAAAAAGTAGAATGGGTGAACAAGTTATTGTATACAGATACAATGGAATACTCTACAGCAGTGATTCTCAAAGTTTATTCCTTCTCTCTCCTCAATAGTAGCATCAGCATCACCTGGAATCTTTTTAGAAATGAAAATTCTAAGTACTCTATACCTACTTATGCAGAAATTCTGGGGATGGGGTCCCAATACTCTGTATTTTAACAAGCCCGTCGTGTGATTCCGTTGTACGTTAAAGTTTTAGAACTAATGCTTTGTAGCAGAGTTTGGCACACTTTTTCTATAATGGCCAGATCTTTTAAGGCTTTTTGGGCCATATGTCTCAACTCAGCTGTTACATTGAGAAAGTAGCCATAGACAATATGTGGCTGAGTGATTGTGTTGTTTCACAATGCAATTAAAATGAATGAACAGGTACATCCAACAAAATGGTTGTGTCTCTGAAACATTAGTTGAATGAAAAAAGAAAAGAGAGAGACAAAATGAGTATGTGTTATGTGATTCCATTTAGATACTATTTATAAATAGGGGAATCTTATTAATTGTATTAGAAGCTGACTTTGGGTAGGAGGGTTTGGGTAGTCCTTGGGAAGAGATCATGAGGAGGACTTTTGGACTTCTAGTAATGCCTATAAAAATCATTAAGCTCATACTATCTAGTGTGTATATTTTTCATGCTTTAAAAAATTGGGGGGAAATACCTTTCTTACTGCCATTGGGGAGTGACCTTTATATGACTATTTCTTACATGTGAAATTGTTAATTAAAAGAAAAGAAGTATTTACCTTTCCTAGTTAGAGTAACTATAGTTTATGTTAGGGTTCATTCTTCTTTACTGGATAATAATGAATACAGAAAGAATGATGGAATTTCAAAATCAGAAAACAACAAAAAAGAATTTCAAAATCACTATTTGCAGATTGGCAGTTGACTTGTGCAAGTACTATAAGTGAATGCTAAGACAGTTGGGTACATGGGGTATTTTACTTGATGCCTAAATATTACTGCAGTGCAGAAACATATCTCCTTTACATTCTCAGGTGCATTTTTTTCCTAAAAAAAAAAACGTCTAAAAAGTAAAAGTATCACAAGGATGAATAGAAGAATATATCTCAGTACAGGAAAGAATAAGAAAAAATGGAGCGCTTTGTAAGATGATTTTAAGTAGTTACTCAAGACCTGAACCTCGAGTTTTTTAACCTTAGAATTCAAAACCTTTTCTTTAAAAAAAAATGTCCTAAAGATTTTATTTTGCCAAAGTTAAGTGTGTATGAATTCCATATAATTACTGGAGGGTGATGGGGTCCCACTTTTCCCAGAAATTGTTTCATTAAATTCATTGTTGATAATCCAGGAAAAATATAGTCCTTTTTGATGGCTTAAAGTCATGTAGGAGATATTAGCCTTCTTTCTTCATTGTATGTTTTTACTTAGTGGAATCATCAGATAGTGAGACTAAAACAAATCTAGCCCTACATTTTGATTAGAATGAACTTAGAACTAGGATTCTAACAAAACAAATTTGTGGCATGTCTCTTTAAGAGAAAACAAATACATTGTATTAAGATTTGTACAACTGAAATTATACATTCTTTCATTGTGTGGATTGGTGATTTTTAAAATCTTAGAATTTTAAGCAGGGTAAAAGCTTTTCAATCTATATTATATACCTATTTTCTGCAAGATGAATAAATTGTTATTTTATTTTTTGGTTTTTCTAGGAGGAATATAGAACTGAAGGTATCAGCTGGCACAACATAGATTACATTGATAATACCTGCTGCATAAATCTTATTAGCAAAAAACCAACAGGACTGCTTCATCTTTTGGATGAAGAAAGCAAGTGAGTGTGATTCTTTACAGTTTTGTTATTGGCTGTTTTGGCTTTTTATCTCTTTTTAAGTTAAAACTTTTTTCTTACATTACCAAATAAAGAGCCACATTTTTTTTGTACAATTTTTTTTTTTTTTTTGAGACGGAGTATTGCTCTGTCACCCAGGCTGGAGTGCATTGGCCCCATCTCAGCTCACTGCAACCTCCACCTCCTGGGTTCACGCCATTCTCCTGCCTCAGCCTCCCAAGTAGCTGGGACTACAGGTGCCAGCCACCATGCCTGGCCAATTTTTTGTATTTTTAGTAGAGACAGGGTTTCACCGTGTTAGCCAGGATGGTCTCGATCGCCTGACCTCATGATCCACCCACCTCAGCCCCCCAAAGTGCTGGGATTACAGGCGTGAGCCACCGTGTGTGGCCACAATTTTTTTTTTATATCTGTATGTTTCTAGGTAATTAGGATGGGCTTCATTACTTGAATTCATTTTTTTCTTAAGTTCTTCTAGATTTATTCAATACACATTGATGTCAAACTTGTTGACTTTTTTTTTTGGTTACATGTTTCTTTCTTTGTAAATTGAGCTTTCATGTATGAGATGTGTTTGTAGTTTTCATGTTTAGCAGAAAAGAATATCATGATAGGCCAAACGTGGTGGCTTACGTCTGTAATCTCAGCACTTTGGGATGCCAAGGCGGGAGGATCACTTGAGGACAGGAGTTTGAGACCAGCCTGGCCAACATGGTGAAATCTCATCTGTGCTGAAAATATGAAAATTAGCTGGGCATAGTGGTGCAGGCCTGTAATCCCAGCTGCTCAGGATGCTGAGGCATGAGAATCGCTTGAACCCAGGAGGCAGAAGTTGCAGTGAGCTGAGATGGCGCCACTGTGCTATAGTCCAGCCTGGGCGACAGAGCAAGACTTTGTCTCCAAAAAAACAAAACAGAAAAAAGAATGTATGGTAAATTAGTAATGTCTACCATGATCATGCAGTGTAAGTGGCAACATCTGCCAGTTATTTACTGTTCCTTGTTAACACTGTTCAATATAACTGACTTAGATATATGCTTCAGAAATAATGCTTTATGTAGCATTCTTCAGAGTATTCTCAACAATCTATAAAATACAGTTGATTATCCTAAGAGATGGCAAATCTAGATTTGGAGAAACTGAGATGAGGAGGTTGTGAGGTTTTTATGACTGTTTAGTAAAAAATTTAGAAATTGAATTTGTTTACCTGATTTCTAGTTTAATATTCATTAAACAGGATAGAAAGTATTGAGGATTTACTATTAGAGATAAGATGATTGTGTAAGGTGGTAGAATAAAAAGCTAACAGAAAGAAGACTGCTGACAGTGTAGTGTCACTCTGACCTACTCTATCACTAGTCAACTTCCATTAATCTAAAGAAATTAAAATGCTGTTAACGCAAGTAAAAAGTACCTTAATTTTCTGTCCAGAGTTTTGTAAAAGTTTCTTGCATTACTCTATATGCCCCCACATAATTATTATCTCTCATAAAATTGTAAGGTTTGTAATTAACTGTTTGTATACCTTACCTCTGATATATGTTTATTTGGGAAAGCTTTATCGGTGATTTTGATATTCTGTGTTGAGAACCGTTGTGGTTGATAATGGAATAATTAGCACTTCTTTTTGTTTGGGGAATTTTATAGTAACACAAAAAAGTTTAAGAAACAATCCAAGAAAAAAGATTATGTAGGTAGGAAATGGAGGACCTGAGAGTCAAACCTGTCAAGTATTTCTGACTAATAAGCTTGTGCTTTGAAGTATTATATTGCTTCCCTGTAATATTTAGGTGTTAGAGTCAGAAGTCCAGGATTTGTATCCCATTTCTATAACTACTGTTACAGAAAAACTCTCAAACCATGTTTTTCCTCTACTCTCACACCACAGTAATCAACACAGAAGACTTCTGTGACCAAATGTGTGGGGTTTTTTCCCCATAAACAAGCAGTGGACACCAGCTGGGTATCCTCTATTCAGATTTGACACTATCTACCTGGAGGTAGCATTAGATCCCACAGATCGAGGGCTCAGTCCCCAAAACTGCACCCCACCCCACCTTCAGACACCAGCCTGTAATCCATGCCTCCAGAACTTCTGACCAACCAGCTTCTCCTTGAGTTCAATTAATTTGCCCGAGCAGCTTGCAGAACTCAGGGAAAATGAAACAATGAGGAGATGCGTAGGACGAGGTGTGGGGGAAGGAGCACAGAGCCTCCATGTCCTCCCTGGGTGTACCACCCTCCAGGAACTCCCACACGTTCAGCTTTTCAGAAGCTCTCCGAATGCTGTTTTTTTTGGGTTTTTATGGAGGCTTCATTACGTAGGCATTACTGACAACTGTGTAGAAATGTGATTGGACAAAAAGAATATGATCTCATACTAATAGACTGAGTGAGAAACCCAGTAAGGCCTGTTTGTCTAGATTCTTCTTGGCCTCTGTGTGCAGCATTCTTTCCTTCAGAGTATGGGGCAGGACCCTTTCTGGAATGAGGATCTTTTGATTCACAGTCAGATTAGAGACCTGCCTTGGGCAGGTAAAAGGAAGACAGGAGAAGGTTAGAGAGAAAGATTCTGTTTCCTGAGGCTTGCTCCTGTGACCTGCTCCTGAGACCTAAAGCACCCCAACATTATAACAAAAGACTACACCAAGGGCTGTGGTAGTTAATAAGTCAGGAGCCATGGACGAAAACCTACACACACACACACACACACATAAAAGATAAAATCATGTCACAGGCCACGCCCTGGCTTTCAAACGTGGATCCTTTACATCATCAAAAGAATATACAACTCAAACATACTGCTATGTTATTAGAATCCCATTCAGTCATTAGTAATTAGTCCAGTTCGTTATCATGTGTATGAATATGTCTCCCAGGGAGAGACCACTCAAGTTTGCAGGCTTCCTTTCAGTCTTGTCAGATTCCAGAAGCAGGAGCAGTCTCCGCAAACATACAACTTTTACTTTTGAGCATCTCTTATAAGTGAGCTTCAAGACAGTGTCATCTCTTGCTCTGAGCTTCTTTAAATGTGTTAATGTAATGTTGGATTTCCCTCAATGTATAACCCATTTATTCCTATCTTTACCCTCAGCTGCTATTCCTTCTCTCCATTAGTTCCCAAACTTTTCCTCCTTTGGAAGGCACATTAAGAATTGCCACTGTGCTGGTTTAGATTGCAGACAACAATTCTAGTCTAGCAAGTACCTCCTCCTCAGTCCACTTCCCTTTAGATAGGGTAAATTACATGGGTGCAGAACTAGTGAGCTGTTTTTATGGCCAGGAAAAGTAGTTGCATTCACTCTTAGCCCCAGTTTTGCTAGATAGAGTGAAGGTACAACCCACCCCCATCATGCCCTTAGGAATTTTGACTTAAGGTTTAAAAATGTAGTTACAGTTTCTTGCTTAGCAATCATCCCTGCTTCCAGCACTTGCAGTTGCAGCCCTAGTCCTAGGACCACTGCATCTGGTAGGGGAGAGAAAAAAAGTTTTTTCTTTTTGAGGTCATCTGGAGAAGAAAAAAATTATAGTTGTTATACCAGTGTACTACTCCCTTGGGAAGAATTGGATAGTCATACCAGCACCCTCCCCAACCGCCTCTTTCCCAGATGAAGCAGAAAAACAAGAAAAATCTAAGGAGATGCTTCTTTAGTCCCACTCATGTTGAATGTGAGCACACACTCGTGAAAGCGTGCAAGCCAGCCTTTCATTCTTTTATCTTCCTGTGTTTTATACAACCAGTGTTTTAATTGCCCATCCTACTCCTTCATCAAACTGTTACTCTGAGGAGGATTTTTTTCCCCTTTGTTGGACATGGTAGGCTGTACAATGTGTTTCTCGTTCTGAAAAAAATGATGATTGTCCAAATCCATGCGATACTTTCTGTTTTTTGGTTTTTGTTTGTTTGTTTGTTTTTTAAATGGCACTCTGAGCATTTGCATCTTCCACTAGGTAAGGAAAGCTCACTTCAGAGTCAGTGATTATTCCTGTCAAGACCCATTTGTAGCCCCCCAGGGCTACCAGCATCAGTCTCACTTACCATCTACATTCAGAGTCTTCCCACTAGGGAAACTGCCACATAGCCATTGGAAGTCTCAGACTCTCTTGCTGACAAAAAGAACAGTTCTTACTGGCATTTTGTGCTTGAGAGAAGGTGCAAGAGGAATGTCTAGATTTAGCCCTTCTCAGCACTGCTGTAGTACCCCCATAGCTGCTCATTTCATGGACCTTTGTAGAAGTGACCCCCTTAACTACAGCATTTACTGTAACCTCGTAAATAACAGACACATTCATTGGGCGAATATCCTTATCATCATAAAGCTAGTCTTACGTAGCTTGCATATGAAGCATATCAGCTGCTTCATCTGGGTTGTTCTGCTTGGCATTTCTGGGGAGAGTTGGGCAATCTCCCTTCCCAGAGTAAAAAGATCATACAGTGGCTTTTATTCAGTCCACTATGCTGGCTGTTCCCTTTGAATAACATCCTGTGTGTCTCAATCATGTATAGATGTCTGAGATTGCTTAGTAGTGAGCCCTGTGTCCTACATCAACCCAAACATGTTTTCCACTGTAGCATTTAAACCAAAGCTACTGCCCCTAATGTAGTTACTCTCATAATCTATTTTAGTAAAGATTCTTTAGGAAGCTAAGGATACCAATCTACAAAATGGAACTATTCCTTCACACTATGCAAATTAATTGAATTCAAGGAGAAGTTGGTTGGTCAGCTGGAGGCATGGATTATTGGCTGGGGTCTGGAGGTGGGGTGGGGTGCAGTTACTTCGTTTTGCCCTTTTTCCACATTGACTGCCTTCTTGGTAACCACATGTCTCAGAAGTACTTTGTTGTCCCTGCATAATTCTGTCCTTGGAGGGTGGCTTTGAGGCCAGCAGCCTGAGCTCAAACAGACCGAGATCTGAGGTTGATCCAGCTTCAAGGACCAACACAGTACTCTCTTTAAATTTCATTTTAGCTATTATAAATAACAGTAATTAAGGGATTATTTATTTATAAGAGCTAGTTTTATGGCTATTTATTTGTAACAGCCAGTTCATTTTTTTCTTATTAGTTTGCATTTCCTTAAGCAGCCAGTGAACCAATTCCCCAGGAGTTGGAACCATCTCTAAATTCCACTGATAACTTTTACCTTTAATAACAGAGCATAGCAGCTATGGCTTCATACCTTGGGTGACCATGTGGCCACACCAGAACAAAGGTTTCTCATCTTCTACCCTTTTATCCTTTTTCTTCCCAAACCACATGTTTCAGTGAGCCAGGGCCTTTTTAGCAAATCTCACTTCTCTGACACCAGTTATTTGGGAAAAACATTAAAACCATGTTTTCCTCTGCTCTCACACCGTAACAGTCAACATGAAGACATCTGTGGCCAAACGTGTGTGGGGTTTTCCCCACCAGCAACCAGTGGACACCAACTGGGTGTCCTCTAATTCAAATTTGATACTATCTCCCTGGAGGTAGCATCAGATCCCGCAGATCGAGGACTCAGTCCCCAAAACTGCACCCCACCCCACCTTCGGACACCAGTCAATAGTCTACTCTTCCAGAGCTTCTGACCAATCAGCTTCTCCTTGAGTTCAATTAATTTGCCGGAGTGGCTTGCAGAACTTGGGGAAACACTTACGTACATTTACCCCAGTGTATTATAAAGGATATTGCAAAGGATACAATGAAGAGATGTGTAGGGCTAGGTATGAGGGAAGGAGTAGAGAGTCTCCATGTCCTTCCTGGGCACTCTACCTTCCAGGAGCACGCATATGTTTGGCTATCTGGAAGCTCTCCAAATGCTGTCCTTTTGGGTTTTTATGGAGGCTTCATTACATAGGCATTATTGACAACTGTGTAGAAATGTGATTGGACAAAAGAAGATGATCTCATACTGATAGACTGAGTGGGAAACCCAGCAAGGCCTGTCTGTCCAGATTCTTCCTGGCTTCTTGTGCAACATTTTTTCTTTCAGAATATGGGGAGGGACCCTTTCTGGAATGAGGGTCTTTTAACCCGCAGTCATATTAGAGGCCTCCCTTGGGCAGGTAAAAGGAGGACAGAAGAAGGTTAGAGAGAGAGATTCTGTTTCCTGAGGCCTGCTTCTGAGGCCTAAAGCACCCCAACATTATAACAAAAGACTACACCAAGGGCTGCAGGAGTTATGAGCCAGGAACCATGGATGAAAACATATATATATATACACACACACACACACACACACACACACACCCCTATATATATAAAATATCACAATTATATTTTTATTTATAATATCACAACTGTGTATATCAAAACTACCCTTGGCAGATCTCATAATATCCTTAGTCCTCAGTTTTCTTGTATGCAAAAGGCAAATGACAATGATAAACGATGATGTTCTGTCCTATATATCTTAAGGTATTTGTAAACAGCAACTGAGGTAGTAGATTACTTTCGGTTTTTTTTTGTTTTTTTTTGTTTTTTTTTTTTTTGAAACAGAGTCTCGCTCTGTAGCTCAGGCTGGAATGCCATGGTGCGGTTATGGCTCACTGAAGCCTTGAATTTATGGGCTCGAGTGATCTCGCCTCAGCCTCCTGAGTAGCTGGGACTACAGGCACATACCACCACATCTGGCTAATTTTAAAATGTTGTTTTAGAGACAAAGACTCAACTTTGTTGCCCAGGCTGGTCTCAAACTCCTGGGCTCAAGCTGTCCTCCTACCTTAGCCTCCCAAAGTGCTGGGATTACATATGAGAATTGCTGTGCCTGTCCTGTCCTGTCATTCTTTAAACAAAATTTCATTGAATGCACATCTTATTATACAAAGACTATAATTTCCTGACCAGTTGCTACTTCACATAGATTTAACCCAATAATGAGAATGTCACTTCTTTATTTTTTTTATTTTTTTTGATACGGAGTCTTGCTCTGTCGCCCAGGCTGGAGTGCAGTGGCACGATCTCAGCTCACCGCAAGCTCTGCTTCCTGGGTTCACGCCATTCTCCTGCCTCAGCCTCCTGAGCAGCTGGGACTACAGGCGCCCGCCCCCATGCCCGGCTAATTTTTTTGTATTTTTTTAGTAGAGACGGGGTTTCGCTGTGTTAGCCAGGATGGTCTCGACCTCCTGACCTCGTGATCCACCCGCCTCGGCCTCCCAAAGTGCTGGGATTACAGGTGTGAGCCACTGTGCCCGGCCGAGAATGTCACTTCTTTGCTGTTACCCGAAAGCTACGGGGGTTGAGCCATGTGGCCATAAGTATCAGGGAGATAAATTCTGGCTCAATAAAATGAAGAACTTTATAATTATTAGAGCTGATTGGCAGCCGCTTTAACAATTAATATAATTTCCTATTATTATAATTACTTTGCATCATCTGTCAGTGTATTGTTGTAGGTAGGATACTGGACTGAATAACCTTTTTATGAGTCAGTCCTGTAGTTATTACCTGTCCTTGTAAAGAATTTCTGTGCTTTAACATTCCAGAAGATGCAAAGGCATGAAATATTTTTTCTCTGCCATTTACCTGTAAAAGAAACTAGATTGAAAATAAATTAGTCACATGTAGGAAGAACTATTTTGGGACTTACATTGATTATTTTTTCTCTAAAAATATTTTTTATAGGGAATATATAATGTCAAATATATCCTTAGTTGTGTTCTTCATGCAGTGTGTTTGTAGTGCTCTAGGTGTATGGGTTTAGAATCAGAGGTCTTGGTTTAGCCTTTCCTACTTAATGGCTGTATGTTACGGGGCAGGTTACTTTAGCTAGATTCTGTAGGATGTAGGGTGGTATTTAGGAAGGAGGAATATTGTGTCAGAGTTACATATGCATAGGATGTTAGGAATATTATCAATCTTCCCATAGTATTCAAAGTGTCATCTTCTATCAGCAGCAGTGGACCACTTTGATTCTTGCTGGAAATGTAGAATCTCAAGCTTTCATTCCAGATCTGTTGAATCAGAATCTACATTTTAACAACTGAAGTTAGGATTAGAGCATTCATTTAGGGCAGCATTTTGTGAATCTTGCTTGCTCATAAGAATTACCTTGGGACTTTGTAAATACTACTGATGCTAGGTCATCCCCCTAATCAATTAAGTCAGAATTGCAGTAGTTGGGATCCAGGCATTGATAGTTTTCAAATCTCTAGAGGTTCTCCTGATGCTACCCTTCCAGATAGTCTTTGAGGAACACTAGATTAAGAGCTTTGATATGAGCAATAATGAATGATTTTCTTGTGTTCCAAATTTTTTTTTTGCCTGGTAAGGTAATAGGTATCCATACATGTCTGCTGAATGCAGGAACTTTCCATCTTTTTTAGTTTGAAGTAATGACTGTTTTCGTGTCTATCTTCCTTCCTTTGAAAATTTCTATTATCCATTTAAAAGTAAGAGAAAATATATCATAAGTTTTTCAATTACTCAGATGATTAGAAGGCAAATAAACCGTGACCTAGAGACGATGAAGTGAGCATCCTGCCTTAAGAGAGGCACACTGCTGTGAAGTAGTGAGATATAAGTTTGCAGAGGTTGAGTTGGCCTATGCTTGGATCTTGGAGTCAAGTCTTTTTGCCTTGGTGATCTATACATTTCGGAGCAGAGGGGGCACATGATTAAAGCACTATTATAGGAAAATTTATTTTGATAATATGCTTTGGTGACTTGAAAGAAGATTGATGAGACTGTTATAGGAGCTGTGCTGTCGTCTCTGTTCGAAATAGTAAGTTATATTCCATTGTAAAATGGCTTTAAAGTTTTGGAGTGAGCTAGATGGTGGAGATGTTTTGAGGAAGAGATATTAATTTGAATACAAAAGCAGGTCAAGGTGACCAGGAAAATACCAGTGTTGGCAACATAAAGTCGATAATGTTTGTTTAATCCCTAGAAGATGCCTGCTGTTGCCAGATGTTTTTACTAGTTTTATTTAATTCTACTGGCACTGTGATAACTGGTATCTCATTTTGTGGGTTAGAAGACCCCTTCTCAAAGAAGGTTACCTAGTTTGCCCCAGGTCACTGATAGAATGAGTAATGTAAACTATGATTATCTGATGCTGAAGGCCATTCTTTGTATGGTTTGCAATGCATACTATGTAATTAACTATGTTTATTGTAATTTTGGAATGATTTTTACACTTTAGATTTGTATTAAGCAACTTTACAACCTCATGTCACATTATTTTTCCTTATTTCAGCTACCATTAAATGAAGCTATTTTCTGAAACTTTCTTTCTCCTTTTTCTGTCAATGATATTTTCTCTATTTGAAACCCTTCCCAACCTTTAACATCACAGTCTTAACACCTACTATGTCCTGTGTGAACTTTTTCATTATTTACACCAGTGATGATTTTTTCTTCTTTTGAACTTTTGTATTTCCATATTTCCTATTATGCAATTAAATAATAGATATTGTTTGCGTGATTCCTGGATATTAAGTGCTCAGTTGATCAGTATAATCAATGAGTACAAATAATTGGTATAGTAAGAAAATGGCTACTTATTTATGCATGAAGGCATAGGGAGTCAAATAATTTTTATGGATTTTAGGACCTATGAGAATCGAGATATTATTCTCTTATTTGGAAGTTGTTGGCCCCAAAGAGTATATGATTTGGATTTTATTTTCCTTTGGGTTTTACAGTAGTTCAGAACAATGCAATCTAAGCTAAATATGTAACGAGTTAATTTCTTGGTACTACTACTTGCAAAGTATGAGTACAGGCAAATCATAACTTTTGATCCCTCATCTATAAAATAGTAACACCAATAATTATTATTAGTTTTTAGCTTGTTATGAGAATCAGATTAGATAATATAGGTGAAAACTTTTGTAAACTGCTATATGTGTAAGATGGCAATGTAATTATAATGTACTTTGAAAAGGGCTGTACTCATTACCGCATCTTTCTCATTTTTCTGTAGTGATATATTTTCTTTTTTAATTCAGCTTTCCACAGGCTACAAATCAAACATTGCTAGACAAGTTTAAGCATCAACATGAAGATAATTCTTACATCGAATTTCCAGCTGTGATGGAGCCTGCTTTCATTATAAAACATTATGCTGGAAAAGTAAAATATGGGGTAAAGGTCAGTAAATTTCTCACTGAATATGCTTACAGGGCAGAGATGTTTTCTTAACTATGTTACTGTCCCCAGCACATTGCCCTCTTTGTAGTTTGTGGAGGCTTTTGATAGTAATAACTGGAGATATTGTATAAGGATACTACTGAAACTTAGATTCTGCTTTTCAGCACATTACTTAGGTAAGGTAATGTTTCTGTTGGTTTCTGCCTGGAGATAAACCTGATGTTGTCAGTTGATCCTGATAAACTTTAGATCTGAAAGAATAGATTGCATCTGTATGTCTCAAACTCACTTGTTTATCCACATAATTTGTTGAATTTTTCCCTTCTCTACACTCATAAGGTCTTCGTGTCTCTGTTCACCATTAGGGATTCGTCAGTTTGTACTTTTCATGAATATATTGAAACTCTTAACTTCTGTGGAGTGGAATCTTAATAATTTTGTCCATTTCTTGTGTAATTTGTGAGTCTATTATTCTTTAACTACTTGATGTTTAAGCCTGCTATTTAAGGCATTTAATTTCCCAGTTAAGGCAGCCGATGATATGGAGAATAGTGGAATTAAATGTTTTCTCTTGGGTCTTGAATTGAGTGTCTTAAGATCATTTATTCATCCATTTATTAATTTATTTAAGAAGTATTTATTGAACACAGAACATGTGTCAGACTTTGTGCTTGGTGTTTGGAATGATCTAGTGATAAACTAGACAGATGTAGTCCTGATTCTGTATATATATGTGCATATATACATATTGTGTGTGCATATATATGTGTGTGTGTGTGTATCTATTTATATAACATAGATAAATGGGCTATGTGTTATAAATAAGTTAATGGGTCCTATGAGAGAAAGTAGTAAAATAGTGGATTTTGAATTTGTGAATACATGAACACCTCTCTAAGAAACTTAAATTTTGAGAGATGATCTGAAATAAATGTTACCTTGATGAGGAGTTCAGATGATGAATATTATAGGCCATGAGATAGGAAAGAGTTTGATATGGTGAAATACTTGAAAACAGGTAAGTGCTACTAGATTATAATGAACTAAGGAGAGTAACATGAAATAGACAGGGGGTTATTGTTCAGGGCTTGTAAGCCAAGTTGAGTTTGGCTTTTATAAAAATTAATGGCACTGTGATAATATTTTAAGCAGAGGATATGACTTGTATTTTTAAAAGATTGCATTGATTACCTTGAGGAGAAGGGATAGCAGAGGGTAAGAGTGGAATCTGGGAGATCAGTTAAGTCGCTTTTTTTAAAAATTGAAGTGAAATGTTAAGGTAAACTGAAGCACTGGAGTAGCAGTAGAGGTTGGGGGGGATCCAGATGATTATGAGGTATATTTCTGGTGGTAAACCATCCACGGACTTTATTGATGGACTCTAAATGAGTAAGTGACCTCTGGCTAGAGCTGATGGGTGCTTTGGAGGTACCATTTCCTAAGATGGAAAATACTGGAAGGAATGGATTTTAGAATAGAAATTAAGACTATAGTTTAAAAAGTAAAACAAAAGCTTGAGCTATAGAAAAACTTGAGGATATTGTGCATAAAGTGCACAAATAAAGTGTTTAGATTTCCTTCATATCCCTTCCCAGTCAGCTCGCCTCAGAGATTACCACTACCCTAATTTTTATCATTCTTAATTTTACTTTTAATTAAATTTCAGATAAATAGAAATCATACACACACACACACACACACACACACACACACACACACACACTTGCCTGGGATATTCATCCGCATTATCAGATAGGTTGAAAGTTAAAAGATGGAGAAAGGATAAAAGCTGGTGTATATTATTTCAGGACAGGCCAGGCATGGTGGCTCACGCCTGTAATCCCAGCACTTCGGGAGGCTGAGGCGGGTGGATCATCTGAGTCATAAGTCTGAGACTAGCCTGGTCAATGTGGTGAAACCTCATCTCTACTAAAAATACAAAAATTAGCCAGGCATGGTGGTGCACGCCTGTAATCCCAGCTACTGAGGAGGCTGAGATAGGACAAGTGCTTGAACCTGGGAGGAGGAGGTTGCATTGAGCTGAGATAGTGCCACTTCACTCCAGCCTGGGAAAGAGAGTGAGACTCTGT
This sequence comes from Hylobates moloch, assembly GCF_009828535.3. Classification (NCBI taxonomy): domain Eukaryota; kingdom Metazoa; phylum Chordata; class Mammalia; order Primates; family Hylobatidae; genus Hylobates; species Hylobates moloch. Next base: position 56,664,788 of record NW_026652289.1, read on the forward strand.
CTCAAAAAAAAAAAAAAAAAAAAAAAAAAAAAAAATTGTAGGACAAAATGGACTTTAAGACCAGAAATATTACTAGAGATACAAAGGGACATTTTATAATGATAAAAGGGGCCGGTTCAACAGGAAGACATAATCACTAAATTTTGGGGGGTTTTGTTTGTTTGTTTTGAGACGGAGTCTCGCTTCACTCTTTTGCCAGGCTGAATTGAAGTGGTGTGATCTCGGCTCACTGCAACCTCCGCCCTCCAGGTTTAAGCGATTCTCTGCCTCCTGAGTAGCTGAGATCAGAGGCGTACTCCACCACGCCCAGCTAATTTTTGTATTTTTACTAGAGATGAGGTTTCACTATGTTGGCCAGGCTGGTCTCGAACTTCTGACCTCAGTTGATCCACCCTCCTTAGCCTTCCAAAGTGCTAGGATTACAGGCATGAGCCACTTGATATTATACGTAGCTAATGACTGATTCAAAATATGTAAAGCAAAAGGAAAGCCAAAGTAGACCTAGATAAGTGCACCATCATAATTGTAGATTTTTTTCTTCAATATTTTTCTAAGGAAAAAGAAAAAAAAACTTAAAAAAGAAAAAATTGTAGATTTTAACACATCTCTCTTAGTAACTAACAGAGCAAGCAACACAAAATCAGTACAAACAGCACTGTTAAATGACTGACCTAATTAGCACATCATAAGGATAACTTAGAAAATCATTGGATAGGCTGGGCGCAGTGGCTCACGCCTGTAATCCCAGCACTTTGGGAGGCCGAGGCAGGCGGATCATGACGTCAGGAGATTGAGACCATCCTGGCTAACACGGTGAAACCCCGTCTCTACTAAAAATACAGAAAAATTAGCCGGGCATAGTGGTGGGCGTCTGTAGTCCCAGCTACTGGGGAGGCTGAGGTGGGAGAATGGCGTGAACCCGGGAGGTGGAGCTTGCAGTGAGCTGAGATCGTGCCACTGCACTCCAGCCTGGGCGACGGAGCGAGACTCCATCTCAAAAAAAAAGAAAAAAAAGAAAATCATTGGCTATTTAGAAATTAAGCAAAACTCTTCTGAATAACCCATGAGTCAAAAAAGAAATAACAATATAAATTACTTACAATAAATTATTAAAATTATAATTTATACTGAACATTAATGAAATCTAGCATATCAGAAACTTGTAGGATACAGTTAAAGCAATGAATGTAGGAAAATTTATAACTTTAAATGCATATGTTGGAAAGGAAGAAAAGTTGAAAAGTGGTTATCTAAACTTTTTTTTTTTTTTTTTGAGACGAGTCTTGTTCTATCACCCAGGCTGGAATGCCTTGGTTTACTGCAACACCACTACCACCTGGGTTCAAGCAATTCTCGTTCCTCAGCCTCCCAAGTAGCTAGGACTACAGGCTTGTGCCACCATGCCTGGCTAATTTTTTTTTTTTTTTTTTTTTTTTGAGATGAAGTCTCCCTCTGTCGTCAGGCTGGAATGCAGTGGCGCGATCTTGGCTCACTGCAACCTCTGCCTCCTGGGTTCAAGTGATTCTCCTGCCTCAGCCTCCTGAGTAGCTGGAATTACAGGCTCATGCCACCATGCCCAGCTAATTTTTTTTTTTTTTTTTTGAGACGGAGTCTCGCTCTGTCGCCCAGGCTGGAGTGCAGTGGTGCAATCTCGGCTCACTGCAAGCTCCACCTCCCGGGTTCACGCCATTCTCCTGCCTCAGCCTCTCCGAGTAGTTGGGACTACAGGCGCCTGCCACCGCGCCCGCCACCACGCCCGGCTAATTTTTTTTTGTATTTTTAGTAGAGATGGGGTTTCACTGTGGTCTCGATCGATCTCCTGACCTCATGATCTGCCCGCCTCGGCCTCCCAAAGTGCTGGGATTACAAGCGTGAGCCACCGTGCCCGGCCTTTTTTTTTTTTTTTTTTTTTAGTAGAGATGGAGTGTCATCATGTTGGCCAGGATGGTCTCAATCTCTTCACCTCGTGATCTGCCCGCCTTGGCCTCCCAAAGTGCTGGGATTACAGATGTGAGCCATTGCACCCGGCCAGTTTTTGTATTTTTGGTAGAGATGGGGTTTTGCCATGTTGGCTAGGCTCGTCTTGAACTCCTGGCCCCAAGTGATCTGCTCACCTCAGTCTCCCAGAGTGCTGGGATTACAGGTGTGAGCCACCATGCTTGATCGAAAAGTGGTTATCTAAGCTTCTATGTAAGAAACTAGGAAAAGTAGAGCAAATCACACTCAAAGGAATTAGAGAAAGGGTATAAAAATAAGACCAGAAATCAGGCAATATAAAGCAGATATTGAACAAAGAAATCCACTAAGCCAAAAGTTAGTTCCTTGAAAAGATAACACAAAATAATACAAATTAAATGTAATAGGAAAATAACTGATAATATAAAAAATTTATAGATTACAGATACCAGGAATGAAAAAAGAGAACTTTACTACATAACCTACAGATATTAGAAGGATACGAATATATTTTGTCAGGAAGTTTGAAAACAAAAAATGGATAAATTCCATTAAAAAACATTTTACCAAAACTAACACCAGAATAAATAGAAAAACCTGAAAATTCTGTTGGCTAAATAATTTGAATCAGTAGTTCAGAACTTTTCCACAGAGGAAATCCCAGGCCCACATGGTTTTACAAGTGAATGCTTCCAAACATTTAAATGTACTACTGGTCTTACACATTTTCTTTCAAATTAGACGTACCCTTTAAGATTTGTTAATGGATCTCAGGAAATAATAAGAAAGATCTGATCTGGAAATTTGCATTTGGGCTTCGTCATATAGATAGTGTTAATTTAAAGTCATAACTTCACGCCTGTAATCCCAGCACTTTGGGAGGCCAAGGCAGGCAGATCACCTGAGGTCAGGAGTTCGAGACCAGCTTGATGAACATGGAGAAACCCTGTCTCTACTAAAAAAATACAAAATTAGCCAGGCGTGGTGGCATGTATGCCTGTAATCCCAGCTACTCGGGAGGCTGAGGCAGGACAATTGCTTGAACCCAGGAGGTAGAGGTTGCGGTGAGCCAAGATCAAGCCATTGCATTCCAGTCTGAGCAACAAGAGCGAAACTCTGTCTCTAATACATAAATAAAATAAAATAAAATAAAATAAATAAAATAATCATAACTCTGGTTCTGATCACTTGGTATAAGAGGGTTGAGTGAAGAAATGAGTGCACAGCCAGGTGTGGTGGCTCACTCCTGTAATCCCAGCACTTTGGGAGGCCGAGGTGGGTGGATCACTTAAGTCCCAGAGTTCGAGACCAGCCTGGGGAACATGGGAAGACCTAGTGTCTGCACAAAATACCAAAGGTTAGCTGGGCATGGTGCTGTGTGCCTGTAGTCCCAGCTACTTGGGAGGCAGAGGGCTAGAATTCACTTGAGCCTGGGAGGCAGAGGTTGCAGTGAATTGAGATGGTGCCACTGCACTCCAACCTGGGCAACAGAACAAGACCCTGTCTCAAAAAACAAACAAACCAATAAAAGAGAAATGAGTACACACTATTAAATCCATCCTTGAATTTCCAATATGAACTAGCAATGAGGACTTAGAAGGGCAGTATAGGAGGTAAATAGTAAACCACAAAGTATGTTCTCGTGGAAACTAGAGAGAGATTTTGAAGAAGAATGATATGGTCAGTTGATAATGTACTTAGAAATCCAGAAGTATGAAGACAGACGACTTAATTTTGAAAATGAAGGTCACTGGTCACTCTCAACACTTGACAGTCAGCATTGAAAAGAATCCTAGATTTTTAGGTTGTACAGTGTAGTTATTAATAGTAGTAGGACAGACTGGTGTTTCAGTTCCTGCACTGGTATTTATTGTCTCTTTGACCTTTGGAAAGCTGCTTTACCTTTCTGTTTACTTATCAGTAAATTATGGCTTATGACTAAATCTGCTTTATTGAGTAGTTGTTAGAATTGGGTAAAAATAGGTTATGTAAAATACATTAAGTTCATGCCTCACAGCTTGTCTGCCATCAGTAGTTATTAGCTGCTGATTATGGTGTCAGAGGTTATTTGGATTTGAGTACTCTTATTCAGTTTTTCTAATTTTCTTTTATAATACATATGTTTGCTCTAAGGGTATGTAAGGACAAGCCAAGGACCAAAATTCCTGGCTCGTTTCCTGTTTTTCTATGTTCTCAGGAGAATAAAGAAGAATTAAGAAAGGAAAGCCCTAAAAGTAATAGGATGAGTGCAAGCTGACTTCTGTACATGAGGATAGATGACATAATGCTAGGTATATTTCTCATAGAATTCTGAGTTAGAGATATTCTATGAAGCTGTACCAACTTGGAGCGATTTACTTAACCAAATTTTTAATCTTTCCATTTGGTAAGATTATAGTCAATGCCTATGCTGTAATATCAGTCTGGGCCCTTGTTCCCAGAGTGGAAGCTTACTCTCCCCACTTATTTATGGTGCATTTTAACCCATTTTCTTATGTTCTATTTCCTCCAACCTCTGTTCTTTGGTACTTGTTGTTCCTGCCTATTTACAATCCTTCTTTTTCAGCTTTAAAAATCTATGTGCTGGCTGGGCACAATGGCTTACATCTGTAATCCCAGCATTTTGGGAGGCTGAGGTGGGGGAATTACTTGAGGCCAGGAGTTCAAGACCAGCCTGGGCAACATAGCAAGACTCTGTCTCTACAAAAATAATGAAAAAAATTAGCCAGACGTGGTGATGCACATCTGTACTCACAGGTACACGGAAGGCTGAGGCAGAGGATTGCCTGAGTCCAGGAGTTACAAGCTGCAGTGAGCTATGATGGTGCCAACTGCACTCCAGCCTGACCTGTACTGAAGAGCGAGACCTTGTTAAAAAAACAATCTATATGCTGATAATAACCAAATATATTTTCTGAAATCTCCCTAGCACTCCAGACTCACACATCCATTTGGTTATGAGTGAATGTTTTTGAGCCCTTGCTCTTCCACTTATTGTGTGATAGGAGCCAAGATATTTCACCTCTCTCTGATTCAGTTTTCTCATCTATAAAATGGGAGTAGTAACATCTATCTGAAAGGATTATTAGGAATATTAAATGAGATTACATGAGACAATACATGTAAAATACTTAGAAGAGTGCCAGACACATACTAACCTCTCAATAAGTGTTACCTACTATTATTATCCTCACTGGCACAAACTTCACTTGGACAAAACTGATCTCTTGATCTTCATTTCTTATCCTCATAACTTTTCTTTCTCTAGTCTTCTCCTTATCAGCATATGGCATCTTCATCCACTAAATACCCAACCCCAAAATACAAGTTTTAACCTGATTTCCTCATTTTCTCATCACACCCTAATTAATCAGCAGGTTTTTTGCCTTTACATGTCGCAAATATAGCTATTTTTCATTTCTGCTGTTACAACTGACCAAGTCCAAGTCACTAGCAGTTCTTATCTGGTTTACTCTAATATTGAGCCTCCTTTTTTCCATTCTTTCTTTGAATAATTCATTTCCTATGCAGCAACCAATGTATAAGACACCAGTTAGCTCATGTCGTTACCTTTCCAGGGCTTTTCTTTATACTTGAATAAAACTGAACAAACAACTGAAGTTCAGAGTCTAAATAGCCTATTTATTTGTCTAATCTTCTACACTGTCTCCTTGTCCCCAGTGCTCCAGCCTGTGGTTTTTATCCTTTTTCTCCTAACTTGTCCAGCTTATCATTATCTATAGGTTATAGGTGTTACCCTTGCTTGCTCTTCCCAGTTTTCTCATCTCTGCCTCCTTTTTGTTATTTAGCTCTCCTGTGGCTGTACGTGATACCTCTTTGGAGAGGCTGTCCCTGACCAGAGTTTAACAAGCTGCTATAAAATTGTAGAATATTTATTCTAATTTACATGTATTATAGAAATCAATAGTTTTAGGATTGGATGAGACCTTATAGAAGATACCCGGTCCAGTTAGCTACCTGGAGCAGACATTTCTTCTATCTCATTGTTCAACCACTGTTCAAACATGTCACTTAGGTTAGTCCATTCTCATGTTGCTATAAAGAAACACCTATGGCTGGGCAACTTATAAAGAAAAGAGGTTTAATTGGCTCACGATTCTTCAGGCTGTACAGGAAGCAGAGCACTGATACCTACCTGGCTTCTGGTGAAGCCTCAGAGAGCTTTTACTTGTGGTGGAAGGCAAAGCGGAAGCACGTGTGTCATATGGCAAGAGAGCGAGAACAAAGAGAGAGGGAACAAGAGATGGAGAAGTAGGAGTGCCACACTTTTAAATAACCAGATTTTGGTGAATTCAGAGCAAAAACTCATTCATCACTTTGAAGAGAGCCCCAATCCCTTCATGAGGGATCTGCCTCCATGACCCAAACACCTCCTACCAGGCACCATCTCTACCATGGGGGAATCACATTTCAATATGAGGTTTGGAGGGACAAGCATCCAAAGTATGTTATCACCCATCATCTTGTTTTTAATAATTTTTTTTCCCTTAAGTAACACTGGTACTTTTTTCATATAGGATTTCCGGGAAAAAAATACAGATCATATGCGCCCAGACATTGTAGCTCTTCTGAGAAGCAGCAAGAATGCATTTATCTCTGGGATGATTGGAATTGATCCTGTAGCTGTTTTCCGATGGGCAATTCTCCGAGCTTTTTTCAGAGCCATAGTTGCTTTCAGGGAAGCTGGGAAAAGAAACATTCACAGAAAAACTGGTAAGTAGTAGTTATTAGTATTCTACCATACTTCATCTTTTTTTTTTTTTTTTTTTTTTTACCTTTCTACTTCTTCACAAAAAGGAGTAGAATTCTTGCTATGAGATTCTCAAAGACAAAAATCCTGCTTCTGTAGTCAATCTAGTGTCATCTCTTAACTGATCTGTGACTATGAACAGTTTTTCTTTTCTGTAAAAGAGAGTTATACTGCCTTTAAAATTATGAGGATAAAGTCAGAGCATTTGTTCATGAAGTGTTCATTTTCTTTTCCTTTACTCTTAGTTCATGGATTTTTAAAAACTTTGAAATTTAGAAATAGATAAAGCAGGATACTTTTTCTGTATGCCTCCCCCTTCAATCATAAAATCTCTCATCTCATGTTCTGTGGGAGGGCAACTTCATAAGCACTTTTGGCCTACTGGAAACCAAACTGTTATTTGCTGTAGCTCTAGTCTTAGGTAGGGCCATTGCTGCATAGAGAAGATTTTGTGATACATATGCAGTTGAGATTTATGCCTTTCATTAGAAATGTTATAGGGCTCACTTGTGCTTTCAGGACTCCCAAAGTGACTTACGTGGCTTTTTGGGATGTGCACTAGTAGTAAAACTTTAAGTTTAGCTTTTAAATGAGAGAGTGTATTTCTAAAAATACATGTAAAATAATTGAACCTAGTTTCCGTTTTTTAGATTGTAAAGTATTTGAACTGGTCTTTGTAGATATATAGGGAGAATTATAGTTTATTAGAGAAATAAAAGGACTATCTCAAACCTGCTTTGCCTTTTACAAAGTGATTTCTAAGAGGTTATCTTTGTAAAAAGCTTTAAGGAAAATTTTTTTTCTTTAAGATGCTTTCTTGTTTATTATGACAAACTTCTAATCAAGAAAACCACTCAAAATTGATTAGTATCCTGCTAAGACATAATTGAGTAAGAGAAGAAACTTTTCTTGTATTTACTGTCAAAGCCTATTTACTTTATTCACATTATCTGTATATTCCTTTGGCATTTAAAATCTATTATTTGTGAAAGCTAGTTGTTACATATCTGTTATTATCAATATCGGCAATGACATGCAATGTTATTAATGATAAACAACCTGTATTTTCTCTACCTTGATAAAGTCTAGATTGCTTATTTTCTAGTCTTGTTTTCCCTTCTGGCTAGTACAGAGCTTCCATATAATAATCTCTTTTTGAAAATTTGTATTCAACCTAACATGCATATAGAAAAGTACACAAAGCAAAAATGTATAGTTCAGTGAAGTATCACAAAGTAAACACAACCCTGGAACTACCACCTAGGTTAAGAAACACAACATTCCAGCCACCTAAAATTTCCCCTTGGAAAAAACTTTAAAATTTTTACTTTTTATAAAGGAAAAGAAAAACTCTGGTTTGTTTGCATTTTGAGGCCTGAGCAGATTTGTTTCTGAAAGTAATTGTTTATATTACAATATATCAGTGTCAATGCCAGCATTCACCCTAACATTTTATTTTCTCCACACCACTTCCTACCTACTCTCTTTTGGTAGGTTTAGGATAAAAACATATTATAAAGTTGGAACATTGTATCACTGTAAAAACTAACAGATTGTGAAAATGGTTTAAATGGTAGATCCAGAATTTTTATAATGACCGTAAATATTATGCAGTCATATTAAGATGAAATAGGAATTACAGATTAAGATGAAGTAGAAAATATGAAAGGCAGAAAAGGTGAGGTGACCAATTCTAGATGTTGGATATGAGAATAAGAGGGCAAAGATTCTAAAGAAGAAAGAAGATGAAATCTGCAGAATTACAGTATATTTTTATTTCCTTTGATGATATATTAATTAAAAACTTCAGTGGACTCTTAGTTGTCAAGAAACACCCTGATGGTAAACAGGTGTGTTCACCAAAAATACCCTGGATTTCTTCAAGGAATTCCCTGACATTCTTTTCGTCAAGCCAACTGAGCACAATTTACGATATCAAATTAAAATCTATTTTTTACTCTTGTTATTGTTTTCTTTTTTTACAGACTTTCATATTAAAAGACACAAGGCCATTTTAAGGCCTTTAAATCAAAAGTAATTCAACTATTTTTGAGAAAATGTTATTGTAATTGTAGAATGTATATTATGGTGATCAGGCTGTTGGAAATCATAAAATGTTCTTAGTGGAGTCACATCAATAGGCAGTCTCAGTGAAACTGCACATTGGCCCTGCTGAGAGGTAGAATGAGAAATGGTAATGATTTGTCTGGTCAGCAATGAGATAATAGAGAACAGATGCTCCAGTTGTATCATCAACCTTGCCTGTGATTTCCTCCTCATAAATAAGGAAGAGCCCAGAGTAGAGAATACTATTTAAGGATCCTGAAGAGGATATAGCAGAAATCATAACCTGACTGGGAATTATACAGTATGTAGAACTGAGTACAATGATGCTTTATTTGGTTCTTCTGGAGTTATTAATAAATAAAAGTATAGCCAAATAGGAATTTAAACTAGTCTAAAAAGGCTAGGCAAAGATGGGTAATTCAGCTGTGCCATCAGGATGAGACATGAACAAGAGGGTCCAAAGTATTTTTCAGTTTCTTCATCTACAAAGAGAGAAGCTGAAACCCTTTGTATAGTGTCTGCAGATGAGAGAGCTTTAAGGGTTTCCACAGAACCTGTTTCTCTTCTTCATCCCACTCAATAGACTATGTAACTCTGATGTACTTCTGTTTGTTTATGTAAGTGGGAGAAGCATTCTAGTGACCATCTATTTTCAAAAATGACCAGATACTAAAATTGATTTGGGTATCACCATAAGTCTAGAATCTCTATGCTGTACTCTGTACACAATTCTTCCTAGTACTTAATAGATTTAAATAAACTTTTGTTAAAGAAAAAACAGGACTATTTTTTATAAATTACTTCTGTATTGGGCAGTATAGTAGGGCAATTAAGAATAAGGGTTTTGGATAGACATCAGTGAAATGGTGGGGTAAGGACCTCTGAAAACTTTTTCATAATAGCAATGAGAAAATTGGCAAAAATTGTCTAAACAACTTTGTCAGAACCCTGGAAATTAATCAAAGGCTCCCAGTAACCTGAGAAATGTTTATACAAGAAAAAAGGCTGAGTATCAGTAAAGACAGTGCCTAATACATATTTTAGTGAGGATATGGAAAAATTAGAAGTCTTGTATACTACTGATGTAGCCACTCTGTAAAACGTTTTGGCAGTTCCTCAGAAAGTTAAATATAGAATTATATTTGACCCACCAATTCTGCTCCTAGGTATGTACTTAGAAGAACAAACAAAACAAAATGTGTAGACAGATATTCTTCACAACATCTTTCTAATAGCCAACAAGTAGAGACAACCCAAATGTTCCATCAACTGATGAATGGATGAACAAAAGGTGGTATATCCATTATTGGCATGTTATTTGGCCATAAAAGAAATGAAATACTGGTACATGCCACAATATGAATGAACCTTGAAAGCATTAAGATATATATATATATACTTGTGTGTGTGTGTATATATATACACGTGTACATATATAGCATACATATATACATATATAGCATATATGCTATATATGCTACATGTGTGTATAGTATATATGTATATGTGTATATATACATATATATGTGTATATATACATATATACTACTTATATGTACATATATACTACATATATGTATATATGCTAATATATATGCTACACACATGCTACGTGTATATAAGAGATAAGTATATATATATATTTATTTATTTATTTTATTTTATTTATTTATTTATTTTTTTTTTTTGAGACGGAGTCTTGCTCTGTCACCCAGGCTGGAGTGCAGTGGTGCAATCTTGGCTCACTGCAACCTTCACCTCCCAGGTTCAAGCGATTCTCCTGCCTCAGCCTCGCTAGTAGCTGGGAATACAGGCACTCGCCACCATGCCTGGCTATTTTTATATTTTTGTATTTTTAGTAGAGGTGAGGTTTCACTATGTTGGCCAGACTGGTCTTCAACTCCTGACCTCAGGTGACCCACCCGCCTCGGCCTCCCAAAGTTCTGGGATTACAGGCGTGAGCCACCACACTGGGCATATATATATACGTATATATACGTATATATATACATACATACATACATACATACATATATATACGTATATATACGTGTGTGTGTATATATATATATATATACTTTTTTTTTTTTTTTTAAGAGCCAGGTTTCGCTGTGTTGCATGTGTTGGAATGCAGTGGTGCTATCACAGTTCACTGTAGCCTCAAACTCCTGGGCTCATGTTATCTTCCTGCTTCAGCGTCTCAAGACACTGGAACTACAGGTACATGCCACCATGCCTGGCCTTTTCTATTTTTAAATTTGTTTTTAGAGGTGGGTCTTGCTGTATTACCCAGACTGGTCTTGAACTCTTGGCCTTAAGTGATCCTCGCTGCTCAGCCTCCCGAGTGTCTGGGATTACAGGTGCGAGCCACCATGCCGGGTTCTCATTATGATATATCAAAGAAATACAGTTTCCATATTTGTAATATGGAATCATACAATACTCTATATTACAAAATGGAATATTGTATGATTCTGTTTATGTGAATTGTCCAGAATAAGCAAATCTGTAGAGACAGAACTTAGATTAGTGTTTGCCTAGGGCTAGAAGGTCAGGTATAGAGCTAAGAGATGGGGAGGATGATAGAGAGTATGAGTATCTTTTTGTATGATCAAAATGTTCTAAAATTGATTGTGGTAATGTTTAGCTTCATGAATTATACTAAAAGCATTTAATTGTATACTTTAAATCAATGAATTGTTTAGTAGGTGAATTGTATTTCAATAAAACTGTTACAAACATACAAAAAAGAATATTCTAAAGTTCTTTTATTCATAATAGTTCCTGAATGTTCATCAGTGGAAGAATGGATGACCAAATTGTGATATACTCCTACCATGTAACATTACTCAGCAATGAAAAGAAACAAACCACTGATACTCAGAATGAATGAGTCACAAAAAATCCTCAGCAAAAAGCTAGATATGAAAGAATATATGCTGTGTTATTTCTTTAGTTTAAGAACAGACAAAATGGCTGGGCCCAGTGGCTCACGCCTGTAATACCAGCACTTTGGGAGGCCGAGGTGGGTGGATCACCTGAGGTCGGGAGTTCAAGACCAGCCTGACTGACATGGAGAAACTGTCTCTGCTAAAAATACAAAAATTTAGCCAGGCTTGATGGCGCATGCCTGTAATCCCAGCTACTTGGGAAGCTGAGGCAAGAGAATCGCTTGAACCCAGGAGGTGGAGATTGTGGTGAGCTGAGATCGCACCATTGCACTCCAGCCTGGACAACAAGAGCGAAACTCCATCTCAAAAAAAAAAAAAAAAAGGTAATAAATTGTGACAAATCAGAACTTGATTACTTCTGGTGCGATCAGGCAAGGGTAGCATTGATAGGAAGGGAGATAAAATAACTTGGGGGGGTGATAGAAATGTTCTCTATCTTGATTCAGGATTTTGTGGATGTAAATGTTTGTTTAAATTCATCAAACTGAGTACTTAAGAAAAGCGTATTTTATGTTTGTGAAATATAGCTTTAAAAAATGGCCTTAAGGCCTTTGAGTTGACATTACAGAAACTTATAGGGCCAAAGATATTGCCTAAGGTCTGAATGATATTTTGGAGCTGGGATTGAGCCTCTGTTACATAGTCCAAGTCTTTCAAAGTTATGGAACTTTTCTGTCACTAAAAAAATTCTTGAAAAATGCTGGTCCTGCGTAAGAAAAAACGAGGAGCCTTAGCAATCTGTGTTAGGCCTTAGATAAGGTTAAAAAGAAGTTATCTTTAAAAAAATCAGTGCCCTACATCTGCACCATGTGTGAGTATGGGGTCTGAATTTATACTATGTGTTTGGTGCGTAATGTCAAACTAAGAAATTATCATCACAACCAGTCCAGCAACTAGCATAAGAAAATACGAAATAAATCTCTTTTAAGAGTTGATGATGAGTAGGCCGGGTGCAGTGGCTCATGCCTATAATCCCAGTACTTTGGAGGCCGAGTCAGGCGGATCATGAGGTCAGGAGATCGAGACCATCCTGGCTAACACAGTGAAACCCTGTCTCTACTAAAAATACAAAAACAAAATTAGCCAGGCATGGTGGCTGGCGCCTGTAGTCCCAGCTGCTCGGGAGGCTGAGGTGGGAGAATGGCATCAACCTGAGAGGCAGAGGTTACATACAGTGAGCAGAGATCACACCACTGCACTCCAGCCTGGGTGACAGAGCAAGACTCCATCTTAAAAAAAAAAATGAAAAAAGAGTTGATGATGGCCAGGCACAGTGGCTCATGCCTGTAATCCCAGCACTTTGGGAGGTCGAGGCAGGCAGGTCGCGAGGTCAGGAGATTGAGACCATCCTGCTCAACATGGTGAAACCCCGTCTCCACTAAAAATACAAAAATTAGCTGGGCATGGTGGTGCATGCCTGTAGTCCCAGCTACTCTGGAGGCTGAGGCAGGAGAATCGCTTGAACCCGGGATGCAGAGGTTGCAGTGAGCTGAGATTGCACCACTGCACTCCAGCCTGGTGACAGAGTGAGACTCCCTCTCAAAAAAAAAAAAAAAAAACAACAGAACAAAACAAAAAAAAAACAGGTGATGAGACTCCTCAGAAAAGAATCCCCACTGAAAATATAAACCATCCTAGGAAACCAAACTACCTTGGCAGGGGTTTGGTACATAAAACAAACAAGGAATATCACTTTAAGATTTAGAAATTATGTCACAGTCTGGAAAATAATGTTCAAAACTGTAAAAAGGTATAGAAAGAATGAAAGAGCAGGAGAGAGGTTAAAGAAACTAATCTAGGCATGGTGGTGAGACAAAGCAGTCACAGATACAAAAATACCCATATTTAAATGGCACTGCCACAGTTTTTTAGAGGAAATAGAAAATAGTTTGGTGGTTGTAGTAATGTTGATTGATTTTTTAGAACTCTACATAATAATTTAGTGTATTTTAATATCCTGAGCTCTTATACAGAATACTTTAACACATAATATTCTTGAATTATTTTTGACTAGCAGATTATCAGATTAGCTGTTGAAAGGCATAATTGTTTAGTGATAACTTCTTCAATTTACAATTTGAATGGAGTCTGACTAGAACTCACTGGGTGTTTTTTCCTCAACTGGTCCCCTTCAGCTGACTGCCAAACCAAGTGCAGTGGAGTCTAAGGCCTAAGCATTCTTTCTCCAAGCAATCAATCCATCAAGGGGGGATTGCTGGTAATAATGAGAATAGAGTATGTTTATCGAGGTATCTTTTGAGTAAGAAATGATGTTAAGCTTGGTTATACTTCTCTTTTTGAAACATTCAACCTTTGTACCTATTGACTTTTTGTATTGTACAAATAATATAGTATTGTATTAGTTTAGTTCCTTTTTTATTATAAAAATATTTCAAATTCACTTTATTTTTTAAAAGCCTGTTTTCTGTATATAATATTACATGATTTATGGTATTAGATTCCCTCTCCATTGCTATATATGGCTGTCTATTCTCTGGATATATAAATCCAATTTAGGGAATTAGAACGAGACTAAAATATGCCCTACAAACCTCTTTGAATTTAGTATAAGACTGTTTAACTTTTAAAATGATTTGGCTGTGAGATTTTTCCAAAGATTGTTCTCTTGTATCTCATTCCTAATTATACAGTAAAATGCAGTAATAGAACTTTAGTTCATTTTAATGTGTTACTTCATTTGCCTCTATATTATTATGTACTTTGTTTTTTAAAAGCAAACTTATTTAAATTTGAACATTATGCCCTAACTCTAGAGGTGATCTCTGAATAAATGATACACAACCACCACCCTAAAGCCTGGAAACTCTTTATTGCTAATATTTATGGCACTCATCTCCCATTCACTTTATTGCCTAAGTACTCACTTTAAATAACACTAATCTGGGGCTTTGGTCTTTACTTGAATGTGCTCTCTTCTTTTTTTCACTGGTAGCTGATTTCTATCCTATTTTCCTAAGAAGCGGTAATGAGGTACAGATTCTTCAGCTTTGTTTTCAAATTTGTAATTACAGAAGTGCTGCTGGGCTTTCCTGCTCTATGGTGCTTTTCTTCATGTTTTCATTATTGACACACTTGTTGGAATTCCTACAAGTGTGGTTAATTGCAGGATTTGTGAAAGAATTGTTCAACTTTAAGTAAATTGTTTTGGGTATATTTCTCTTTGGGGTTCCATCAGTGTTGCCAACTATATGTTAATTATATTTGAGACCTGATAAAAATGCGTCCTTTTAAAAAATAAATCATACAAATTGCTTTTGAATTTTTGCTTGTATTGAGAAATTTTTAGTATGGTGTTAACTAACAATACTTTGAGTACTGAAAAGGACACTTTGAATATCTGAAAAACGCCTTTATTTTTTCCTGTTATTTTTAAGCATTTTCCTCAAAATAATTGGACATTCACATATAACTTCTATTATTTGATACATTTTTATACACCCTTAAATAGTTGGCAGCATTGTCCTTGATCCTCTGTTGGTTTGGGCTTATATAATGTCTTTTTCTTTTCTCCATTTTTTTTGTTTGTTTTTTTTGCTTCCTAAGGACATGATGATACAGCGCCATGTGCAATTTTGAAAAGTATGGATAGTTTTAGCTTTCTCCAACACCCAGTCCACCAGAGGAGCTTAGAGATTCTGCAGAGATGCAAGGAAGAGAAGTACAGTAAGGCTACAAATCCTGATAAACTGTTATCACATATCCATTTGGAAATGGAAACCAGGAGCATCCTACACCAGGGTGGGATATAGATTGCATGGGCAACATGGCCTCCATAAACCTCTGAGCAGTCTTTGAATATTTCTATTGAGTCTTTAGTACTTTCTTTTGAAAATACTGATATACTTTTTTAACTTTGGTGACTTTTCTGTTTGCCTGTGATCATTGGATTGTTAATTATACTTGGTTACAGTCACTTGGATTGGTTTCTATTTGTCTTTCAAGTAGCCAAGTGATGGATAGGAATCAACAATGTTTTCTTTCCTGCTCATAAAAAAAAAAACAAAAAAAACTTTATTGAGGTATAACTGAAGTAAAAAACTGAATGCAAAGAGAACAATTTGGTAAGTTTTGATGTATGTAGGCACCCATGAAATTATCTCCAGAATCAAGATAATGAATATATTCAGCATTCCCAAAAAGTTTTCTCATAGCTCTTTCTAAATCTGGATGATTTTTGTGTTTGCTTATGCTTGAATTTCAACATTAGCAAGTGTTATTTTTGTGTATCATTGGTAAATCCAGTTAGTTTGATTGCAGTGCTTCAGCCAGCCTTTCCTATGTCTGGTTTAGAGCAAAGCCACCACATTAATGTTTTGGCTTGAGGAAGAATAACAATCATGGTGCATGTTCTTTTTTGTTTGCTTTTTTATAAAATTGGTGTGAAAAGATGCCCTTGGTCTCCATTTCCTTTCTTGCTCTTTACTTGTTGTACTCATTCTGCATGAAAATTGATTCTTTTGCCAGTTATAAGATTACTATTATTGAGGCACTGCTATTGTGAGAATAAGTGGATCCTTCAAAATACTCAAAGACAACTCAGCAATTTGCCTATAATGGACCTACATAATCTGTTCTGAGCTTTTAATAAATTACCACTGATTTAGTTGGCTAATTTCACAGTTTTCTGGTTGAAATTCCATGAAATTTTACTATCCAGTTGTCAGTGAGAGGAGAATATAAGTAGAATTGCTAAGAGCAAATGTTGTGGATTCTTTTTCAGTTCCCATTGCTGTCTTGGTTAAAACAAAAGTGTGTAATGTATTTTGAAAAACAGTATTTAAAGTATTTTCTTGTTTTAAGAAGAACAAAGGTAAGTGTTTTGTTTTAAAAAGACATCCTTAATTATTCTTAATTGTTGCTGTTGTTTCTAAGAGGAATGTAACAAATCCTCATTCCAGTTATTCATCTTCCTATTCTGTCTTTTAATCCATGGGACATTATTTAAAATAGTCTATAAAACATTTTGGGGAGCTTAAATTAATTTCTATTAACTCTTAAATAGTTGCAAATGGTTTATTTGCTTTGTTTTTTCATGACTCAGCCTGACAACCCCAGACCTGATTGTATGCCAACTACATGTGGATCTTGAATAGGAGGGCACCAGTTTCAGCATAGGCTGCATGAAGAAATTGTGCGTCTATGTGTGTTCACTTGCAAATTTCTACTTTTATGGACGTTGGAGCTCTTCCATTATTTTATGTAATTTATTCCATTTTCCACTATAGTATTAGCAATATACTAATTATAAAAAGGTATCACGTTATAAATTTTATTATACGTAAAATTGTAAATTCAAGTTTCGGAAATTGTTCTTAAAAAAGCAGAACTACCAGCTTTAGGTAGTGGTGAATTGGTGAAGTGAATGAATTCTCCCACAAGTAACAGTGATAAAACCTGGAATAAATTTTTTAAAATAACCAAGTATTTGAAAATACTGGAAAAAGACCAAAAGTAGGCAGAAAGTAGGGAAAAGTTTATTCTTTAAAGGTAGTAAAGCAGTGGGTAAGAATTGTGAATTTGTAGCTTTTTATACAAGGGGTTTCCTAACTTTCATAGTTTCAGAGATAGAAAACAATCACCACCACCACCATACTGGCTTATTATGTTAGAAGACTTTCAGAGCAGCGTGGGGTTTAGGAGGACTGAGAGAGCTGCTACAGGGCTAAAACCCAAATTAAAGTATGAACGCTGCCCATATCCCTGGTGACTGCTGTGAGTATGCAGGGAAGACCCCAGGAACTGTATTAAAAAAAAAGTGGAAACCAAATAAGAGATAATCCTTGAAAGACTTAACTATAATAGCTGAGATATGCAAGTTTGCTGCTTTTTAGAAAAACTGAGGAAATTTTCTGCCTGTGCTTAGCTTGTGTGGGAAAAACTGAAGTCTTTTTGCCTTAATTGGAGTCCCATAGGAAATGAGAGATAAAGGGGTCGAAAATTATTTGAAGACAGTGGCAGAAAACATCCCTTACTTGATTTAAAACAAAACAAAACACACACACTCAACATAGTGAAACCGTGTCTCTACTAAAAATACAAAATTTAGCCAGGCGTGGTGGTGCACGCCTGTAATCCCAGCCTCCTCGTGTGGCTGAAGCACAATTGCTCGAACCTGGGAGGCAGAGGTTGCAGTGAGTTGAGGTCACACCACTGCACTCCAGCCTAGGCAACAGAGCGAGACTCTGTCTCACAACAAACAAACAAATACTAGCTTACAGATCCAGGAAGATCAGTGAACACAAAGCAGGGTAAATATGAAGGAAAACTACACCTAGGCACATTATAGATAAACTGCTAAAATGTCAAAGGTAAAGAGAAAATCTTGAAAGCAGCCTGGAAAAGATATACATATTAAATACAGAGGAATAATGAGATGATTAACACCTGACTTCTCAGTAAAAATAATGAAGGCCAAAAGGTGTCAAAAAATCATGTTTAATATGTCACGTCCCCCACCTCCCCCAAAAAAATTCGAGCCAGAATTTCATTATTTGCAGTTTGGGTCCAGACAAATTAACTGACAGAAGAAAAATTAACAATCTTCAGAAGAACCTAACAGTATCCACTGTTGCTATGATATGTTATCCACAATGTCCTGTTATCATGTAGCAAAAGTATCCTTCAAAAATGAAGGTGAAATACATTTTCAGACTAAGAGTCTGGGAATTTGTCACCATATGTATTATATGGGAAATGATAATAGAAATTCTTCAGGCTCAAGGGAAATCACCCCATGATCGTAACTTGGGTCTATAGTAGGGGTTGCCAAATTTTTTCTGCAAAAAGCAGATAGTAAACATTTTAAGCTTTGTAGGCCAGTATAGTTTCTGTCGCGGCTACCCAATTCTTCTGTGAAGGGAGCCATAGACAATACATAAATAAATGAGTATCGCTGTGTTCCAATAAAGCTTTATTATGGACACTGATACTTAAATTTCAAACAATTTTCACATGGTACAAAAATGTTCTTTTTTTTCTCCTCAGTTAAAAACTATATAAGCCATTCATAGGTCATAGGTCATACAAAACCAGGCAATGGGTTTGGTTTAGGCCATGGACTCTAGTTTGCTGATACATGCATGAATTACTGGAAGGAATAAAGAAGGCAGAACTAATAAATATGTGTAAAAATATAAATGACTACACATATTTTCTTGGCTTCTCTTAATTTAAAAAATGACTGTTTCAAGTAAAAAAATCTGACATTATTCTGGTGGTTTAAAATATGTCCACAAATTGATACTCCCCCCTTCATAAGGCATGTGCTATACTTAGTGACTTGCTTCCAAGAAATGGAATGTGGCAGAAGTTACAGTGTGTGACCTTCAATATTAAGACATAAAGATATTGTGGCCTTTCCTCCTTCTCTTTGTTTCTGGTGCTCTCGCCTTCTCTCCAAAGTGGCTCTTCTCTGAAATTTCTCAGGGAGGAAATTAGAGGAGTGAGGAAAAATTAAAGTTTTGGGGAGCATGAGCTACAGCTCTCTTCCAGAAATGACAGGAGACCTAGAAAGAAGGAGATGGCAGAAGGAGAGCAGGGGTAGAAAACAAGAATCTCACTGTAATTTGCACCCATTCTTTTGGCCTTCAGTCCTGTTTGGGATGATCGAGAATATGATGTGTATCAGCAAGATGAAGGATCAGCAATTGCCAGGGAAGGGCTGAGGGTTTACTCCACGTCATTACCCTCAACATGCTGACAGTGCCCACTTTAATGTCCCTAACCTCAGGTATCAGGATGGTCATTCAGATGATTGAAAGTTTAGTGAATTGTCTGATCAAAATGGAATTAAATGCAAATCAATTAACAGATATATCTGGGAAACCCTCACATATTTGAAAAATAAAATGCATATGTAACTAATGAGTTGAAAAAATTTCATAAGGGTAACTTGGAAGTTTTTTGATCTGAAAGATGATGGAAAGAACGTATTACAACTTATGGAATACAAATAAAGAAGTACTTAGGAGAAAACTTACAGTTTTAAATTCTTAAATTAGAAAAGTAAGGTAAAATAATCAGTGATTGAGGCTTTCACCTTAAGCTAGGAAGAAAAGAGCATATTAGACTCCAAATAAGTAGAAGGGCGTAAAGTAAATAAAACTTTTTTTTTTTTTTTTTTCTGAGATGGAGTCTGGCTTGTCACCCAGGCTGGAGTGCAGTGTCATGATTTTGGCTGACTGCAACCTCCACCTCCCGGGTTCAAGTGATTCTCATGCCTCAGCCTCCCAAGCACCTTGGACTACAGGTGCATGCCACCATTTTACTTTGTTTTGTTTCATATTTTAGAGATAGGAGCTCGTTCTGTCACCCAGACTGGAGTGCAATGACACAATCATGGCTTATTGCAGCCTTGACCTCCTTGGCTCAAGTGATCCTCCAACCCCAGTCTCTCAAGTAGCTGGGTCTGCAGGTGCATGCCACCATACCCTGCTAATTTTTAAAATTTTATTTGTGGAGATAGAGTCTTACTATGTTGTCCAGGCTGGTCTCAAACTCCTGGCTTCAAGCAATCCTCCTGCCTTGGCCTCCCAAGGTACTAGGATTACAGATGTGAGCCATTACATCTGGCCTAAAGCTGGTTTTTTGAAAAGAACAATGAAGTTGATAAATCTCTAGGCCAGCATGGTGCAGTAGAACTTTCTGCGATGTGGAAATGTTCTCCAGCTACACTGTCAGTACTGTAGCCACTAGCCACATGTGGCTGTTAAGCACCTGAACTGTGTCTGGTGCAGCTGAAACTGAAGTTCTAATTTTGTTTAATGAGTTTATATAGTCACATATAGCTAGTGGCTACTGTATTGGACAGTGCAGTTATAGCTATTCTGATCTAGAAAAGTGAGAGAAGACACAAAGCTATTACCTAGAATGAAAGAGTGGACACAATTGTATATGCTACAGAAATCAAAAGTTTGACAGAGATTATGAACATTTATGGCAATCAGTTCAACTTACGTGAAATGGAAAAATTCCTTGAATGTGAACGGTTATTAAAATCAACCCAAGAAAATACAGAAAATATGAATAGTACGATATCTTTTTACAATATTGAATTCTTAACTAAAATTTTCCTCCCACACAAAGTTTAGGCCAAGATAGGCTCATAAGTAATTTTATTTAAGAAATGACTATTGTACCAGTTCCCTTCAACTCTTTCAAAAAGCAGAGGAGAAGGGAACACTATCCAAATCATTTCATGAGGCCAGTGTTATTATTCTGTTACCAAAACCATTATAAGAAAACTATAGACCAGTATAACTTCATGATGGGTGGATATAGAAATAATAATAGCTGGCTGAATTCAGCAGTATATTAAAGATAATATATGAAGACAACATGGAATTTATTCCAGGGATGAGAAAGGTTGGCTTGACCATGTTAACCATATAAAAAGAAAGCCACATATGATTGTCTCAGTAGATGGAGAAAAAGTTTGTCTTAATACCACGCTCATTCTATTTTAAAACTTTTAGTAGCCTAGGAATAGAGACCAATTTCCTCTACTTTATAAAGAATATGCATGAAAATCCTACAGCAAACTCCATACTTAATAGTGAAAGATTGAATACTTTTTCCCTAACATTAAGAACAAGGCAAGGACATCTTTTGCCACTTAGATTTGACGTTTACTAAAGGTCACAGGTGGTGCAAAAAGGCAACAAAAAGAAATTGTACATAGATTGAAAAGAAGTAGTCAACAAATTCATTAATATAGGAAGTGCGAAGGAATCACACTTCCTATTTAAGGAAAAGCGCTCTTAAAACTAAAAAGTGAGTTTAACATTTTTACAGGATACCAAGTAATTATAGAAAATTGTAATGTCCTAGCCATGAGCACTTAGAAAATGATTTACAAATTCCATTTACTGTACATCTATGGCAGCCAGCCTCCTAGATGTCACAAGCTTTTATAGTCCTCTCCTATATTTTACAAGAGTTGGTCTGTGTAACAGAAAGCACATGGCAAAAATGATGGTATGTCACTTTTAAGATTTCTGTAAAAGACTCCAATTTCCTTCTGGGGTACTGCTTCACTTGCTAGGCCTCTCTGAAATCACTGTCTCTTGGAGAAACAAGATGCTATTTGTGAGTAGCCAAAACTCAGTATGAACTGAGGCTTGTCACCAACTGTGTGAGTGACCTTAGAAGTGGATCCTTCATTCCAGTGTTGAGATGACTGCAGCCTTGGCTAATAGCTTGAATACAACCTCTTGAGACATATTGAGTCAGAACCACCCAGCTAAGCCACTCCTGAATTGTTGTTCCTCTAAAAACTATATGAGATGATAACTTGTTTTAAAGTATTGGATTTTGGAGTAATTTAATATGCAGTAGATAATTAACAGAAACATGAAATACTTGGGGATAAATTTAACAAATATGTTTAAGAGTTGTACACTACTAGGAGAAATTGAAGAATACAATGAAGAGAGATACATATTTATGTTTGTATTTTTGAGTTGCAGCTCTCTCTCAGATGGATCTATAGATTGAATTCAACCCAATAAGTATAATAGCAGATTTTTTGGTAGAAATTAACAAGCTGAATCTAAACCTTATAGAGAAATGTAGAATGCTCAGACTGTCCAAAACAATTTTTAAACAGAACAAAGCTGGATAATTTACATTATATGATTTTAAGACTAAAATATTCATGACATTGTTCTATTGGTGTTAAGGATCGATAGATTAATGAACCAAATACAAAGTACAGATCTACCCATACACAGTCAGTTGATTTTCTGTTAAGGCACCAAGATAATTTAGTGGGGGTAAGGGATAGTCTTTTAAACAAATAGCACTAGAACAGCTGGATATCCATAAGGTATAAGAGAACTTTGACCGTTATATCATACATGTAAGTTAATTTTGAAATGTGTCATACAGCTCTTTGTAAGGACCAAAACTATTAAATTTGTATTAAAATAGAAGAAAACCTGAGAAACAAATTTTCGTAATCTTGGGACAGGCAAAAGTTTCTTAGATGAGACATAAGAGCATGAATATAAAAGGAAAAAATTGACAAATTGGAGTTAGCCAATTTGAAAACTACTTTTCTTAACTGCTGTTAAGAAAACAAAAAACATACCGCAGCCTGGGAAACAGTATTTATTACAATTTGTAATATTCATACCTGATAATGGACTTGAAAACAAAATATAAAAACTCCTACAATAATAAGATAAAAAGGCCAGTTTTTAAATGGGCCAAAGATTTGAACATACACTTCCACAAAAGAAGATTTGTCTGTGTTCTCATGAAAGATGTTCAACTTTGTTATTCATTATGGAAAGGCAAATTGTAATCTGAGTAAGGTCACTTATACCTCTATAGTGGCTAAAATGTAAGAAGTTGAAATACAAACTGATAAGGATGTGGAGCAACTGGAGCTCTCATACTGTCTCTTGGCACTGTCAAATAGTACAGTTATTTCCGAAAACAGTTTGTCAGTTTTATAAAGATAAGCATATTTTTCCCATATGTTTCATGAATTCAAATCTCAGTTATTTACCTAAGAAATGAAAGTATATATTCACAAAAGACTTTTACGGATGAATCTCTAAACTATTATGCTAAGGGAAGGCCTATCCTCAAAGCATACTGTTTTATTCCATCTGTATAAAGTTCTAGTCAATACAAGCCAATCTGTGTGGAGAGCAAGTTAGTAATTATCTTGACCCATAAGTAAGTGTCGGAGATTGTCCAAGAAGGGGCATAAGGCAACTTTGGTGATGATGGAAATGTTTTGTATCTTTCTTTGGTGGTTGTTAGTGTGGTGAATGCATTTAGCAAAACTTATTTAACTGTATACTTAACATATATATGTTTAACTTTGAAATTTTTATTCCAATAAAAAATGTTTAATTACATGTCATGAAGCCTGGTACAAGTTACAAGTAAATACCTAGAAGAGATTATTTTTTGTGAAACTAAGAATATCCAAAATAAAAAATTGTATATGATCAGAACTACTGCTTGCAGATGGTATACAGAGACAAATATAGAAGATACTGGCATGCATTTTGGTGAAAACTGAAGGGAAAGCGGGGAGCTCTACTGCTCTTGAATTAACATAATCTTTTCAAGTTTAGGAAATCAGTATAGGTAAATAAATTGAACATGTGCCTTAAGGACAACCACAGTAATAACAATTTGTATCTTTTAAGGTAGCATAAGAGACCTTATAAAGTGAAAATCAAGAAGGAAAAAAATGAAAGAGTGAAATAAATGAAAAACATGAAATAACATGCCAGAAACAAGTATTATTTAAAATTAATATAAATGGTTTACACTCACCAGTTAAACGCTCAATGACTTTTTCAGTAGTTTAAGTGATAGCTACATGATTTTTAATTAAAGAGGTGAAAATAAAAGGATGGACAGTGATGTACCAGGCAAATATGCATGATAGCAATTATTAAAGCTAGATAGTAATCTGAGCAGATGCTCACCTATATATATTTTAAAAATTTAGTTGAGCAAGATAGAAGCTGAACCCACTAGAAGTTTTGATATTTAATAAAGGACTTGGTAAATGTATATATAAAGCTAAATAAGCAACAGTTTTATAAAACTTACATCTAATTTGCTTGATGAAGGAAAAGAAACAAGGTGAATATAAGTATTGGGTAATAATAACACCCCTAATGAGAAGGGGACTTTAATTAAAACATTTGAAGGTTCTTGTACTCTTCAGGGAAAGAGAACAGATTATTAGATTAGAATTCATGAGTATGTTAAACATTTAAGGAAAAATAAAGCAGAAAGTGTATACAATTTGTGGAGCAAAAGAAGTCAAAATACAAAGAAAACAATAGAAGCCTGGATAAAAGCATATAATAGTTAAGGTAAATAAAAAAACATAAACTAAGATGTCAGAAAAAAATTCCAGATGTATCAATTATAGCAGAAAATTAAAATGGACTAAACTGAACAGTTTAAAAAAACATTATGAATTAAGGAAGATGAGCAAAATTTAGCTATAGAATGCTTACAAGAGACAAACCTAAAGCATATAAACACAAAGACATTAAGAATATTAGCAAAGAGTTATATCAAAATTTATCCTTATTCTCTTGTACATTTTCCCACCTCCTTTAGGTAACCACAGATTTATTACTATAAGTCAGTTTTACATTTTCTAAAAATTTTACTCAAGTGGGATTACATAGTATGTATTTTGTGTTCTGATTGTGTTATGCAACGTAGTTATGCATGTATTTATGCATGTTTTTCCATATATCATTTGTTGCTCAAGTGTGTTCCATTGTATATGTATATACACACATTGTATTTAATTTATATGATATATATAATGTATATAATTGTGCTTATTGATTTGTTGGTGTAGTTAAGAGTTATATATATTGTTAGAGCTATTGTGAACAACAGTACTATAAACATTCTTTTTTGAGTCATTTTGCAGACGTATATTTTTACTCCTCAGTAAATACTTATGAGTGGAGTTACTTCGTGAAGTAGGCATATGTTTAACATCATTACGAACTATCAAATTTTTGGCATTTTAAAGATGTTCCATGTTCTTAGGGCTTTATTTGTGATGATTACTCAGATGGCATCCCATTGTCATTCCTTCATATGTCATGTACCTTTTTTTCCTTTGACTTTAAAATTTTCTCTTTATATTTGGCATTCAGCAGTTTGATTCTCATGTCCCTAAATATGATTTATATTAATTTTCTTTGGGATTTGCTGTACCTTTTGGACTTTCATTGTTTTTCATCAAATTTAGAAAGTTTTTGGCCAATATTTTTCAAAAATTTTTTCTGCTACAATTTCTTTTTTCCTTCTGAAACTCCAGTTACATGTTGTTGGAATATTTGATACTATCTCAAGATAGCTATTTTAAAATTCTTTTTTGCTAATTCGAACAAATGGGCGATCTTGGGATCTGATGGATTTGTTGTTGTTGTTGTTGTTTTTGAGATGGAGGCTCGCTCTGTCATCCAGGCTGGAGTGCAATGGTGCGATCTTGGCTCACTGCAACCTCTGCCTTCCGGGTTCGAGTGATTCTCCTGCCTCAGCCTCCTGAGTAGTTGGGATTACAAGTGCGTGCCACCATGCCGGGCTAATTTTTGTATTTTTGTAGAGATGGGGTTTTACGATGTTAGCCAGGCTGGTCTCGAACTCCTGACCTCAGGTAATGTGCCCACCTTGGCCTCCCAAAGTGCTGGGATTACAGGTGGGAGCCACTGCACCTGACTAGATCTGATGATTTTTAAATGGGATCAGGGAGTGGGCTACACAGAGCTTCATTTTTTAATCTGAGTGATCCATCATAAGTGTTTAGTATATTATTCTTTAGGCCACTTTTATGTTTAAAATACTTAACAATTGATGTAAAAATGGTAACCATTGCCTAATCTCTTGTCTAGAAATTTACTCCTCATCCCCCTCCTCCTTTCTTCTGTCTCTTCTTTCTTTCTTCCTCCTTCTTTGAGATGGAGTCTTCCTCTGTCATCCAGGCTGGGGTGAGATGGTGTAATCATAACTCACTGTAGCCTTGAACTCTTGGACTCAAGCCATCCTCCTTGAAGATTGTTTGCAAGATTGTTTCAGCTCTTCTGGATCCCTTGTATTTCCATGTTAATTTTAGGATTGTCTCATTCATTTCTACAAAAATAATTATCTGGAATTTTAATAGAAAATGCATTGATCTGTAGGTCAGTTTAGGGAACACTGACATCTTAACAATATTATATTTTCCAATTCAGGCACATAGATAGCATTCCATTTAGTTGGGTCTTTATTTTCTTTTAATGATGTTTTATAGTTTTCAATGTAGACATTTTATACTTTTAAAAATTTCATTTCAGAATATTTATTGCTATTTCCGCCGCTCCTCCCCCAACCCCGTCCCCACTCCAAGACAGGGTCTCACTCTGTCGCCCAGGCTAGAATGCAGTGGCATGACCTCAGCTCACTGCAGCCTCGACCTCCGGGGCCCAAGCAGTTCTCCCACATCAGCCTCTCAAGCTGGGACTATAGGTGTGAGCCACTACACCCAGCTAATTTTTGTATTTTTTGTAGAGGTGGGGTTTCAGCATGTTGCCCAGGCTTGTCCTGAACTCCTGGGCTCAAGTAATCTGCCTGTCTTGGCCTCCCAAACTGTTGGGATTACCAGCATGGGCCACTGTGCCTGGCCGGTTTGCATGATTTAAACAGCACAAAGAGTCTCCTGTGGGTTTTCAGTTTCCCTCATTCATACAGAAAGATAATAATCACTTCATGTGGATATAGTGTTGACTATGTGCCAAGCACTCTTCTAAGCACTTATATATATATTTTATTTTTAGTATAGATGAAGTCCGAGTTGCCCAGCTTGTCTTGAACTACAAAGCTCAAGTGATCTGCCTGCCTTGGCCTCCCAAAGTGCTGGGATTACAGGCATCTGCAACTACACCTGGCCACCACTGTATATTTATTTGTTTCCTGTAGTTTTGCAGAACTCGTTTATTAGTCCAAATCAGTTTTTTTTAATTTATTCCATAGGATTTTCTGCCTACAAGATGGTCAACTTGAATAGAGATACTTTTACTTCTTTTTTCCAGTGTGCCTTACGTATATTAAATGTTTGTGTGTTATAAAAATTGATAGCCTTATGCTTACAGAACTTAAATGTTTATCATATGATTTGAAGAACATTACATTTTTTAAATAATTGGTAATTCTTAAGGAAGCAATTTGTCTTCTTTTATATTCATTGTATTTATAACATTAATTCTCAATACATTGATACTCATTGTATTTATCTGAACATGTCAGAAATGTATTGCTAAAAAATGATGCATCAAAATAAGAAATGAATTTGTGCAGTCACAAAAAGAACAAGATCGTGTCTTTTGTGGGAACATGGATGGAGCTGGAGGCTATTGTCCTTAGCAAACTAAATGCAGGAACAGAAAACCAAATACTGCATATTCTCACTTATAAGTGGGAGCTAAATGATAAAAACTTATGAACACGAAGGAAACAACAGACAGTGAGGTCTAGTTGAAGATGGAGGTTGGGAGGAGGGAGAGGAGCAGAAAAAATAACTGTTGAGTACTGGGCTTAATACCTGGGTGAAATAATCTGCACAACAAACCCCCGTTACATGAGTTTACCTTTGTAACAAACCTTCATGTGTACCCCCCCGAACCTAAAAATAAAAATGAACTTGTACACTTCTGGGCCTTCAGTCCAATCACCCTTGTATTTCCTGAAGTTAATGATTCAATGAAAGAAGAAATAAAAGATTTCATTATTAAATTTTCTAATTGGGTTCATTGTTAACTAAGATCTATGACAGTTATGAGACTTGGGTCATGTAATTAGATATTTCTGAAATATTTAGCAAATACTCGTTATTAAATTTTCATTTGTCTTTAGAAAAATTATTTCATGTTTCATTTTTCTTTGCACTGATTTGAAATTTTCTGTTTTTTAAATTTTGCTAGGTATAACCCGGAAAAATCCCAGAACACCTCTTTCTGATCTCCAGGGCATGAATGCTCTAAATGAAAAAAACCAACAGTAAGTGTGTTTGGTTTATGTTTTCAAGGACATATAGAAGAAATAACTAGCATTCTTGTTGATATTTTTGTGACTTTAAAAGTTTGAAGTAATTCAGGCTTGTTTTGTTTTTTTTCTTAAATCCTTTGTAAGTGATGTAATAACACATTAATAGGTTAAAGTTAACAAAATTTGTCTACAGTTGCTTCTGGTAAAATGGCTTTACAATTTTGAAAAAGTTTCTTCAGAATAACTTAAAATAAGCTCATATATTTTAATTGCTGAGACCCTTCTTGCATTTTATGTCTTTTACAAAATTTAAGGGTTATTCTGCTGCTTTCTGTGGAGAAATCTTATTGGGAAGTAATAATTGAATAGTTTGATTTACATCAAACCATCCAATACCTTTTTTGGGTGAGTGCGATTACCAAAGCTTACCTTTTACTATTTTCAATGACGAATTCCTGAGAAAAATTTGACAGTAACAAATATAAATAATTTTATGAGTTCATAAAGTCTCTTTGTTTTTTATATATTTAATAAAGATTGTAATTTGTAGGAGGAGAACATTGTTTCTAGAAAGTATTCTCTTATGTTTTAAACATCATCAAAAAATTGAGCTTCCTAATACTGTGGTAATAAGGATGGTCTGTCATTAAAATGAAGGTATAACTTCATTGGTCATTTTTTCCAGTTGAGTCACTATGTCTTTCTAATACATAATTGTCACTTGTCTGCTCAGTAACTTTTTCATGACTCTTTATTGCTTATTTAAAAGTCTAGGTTCACTAACTTCATATGCAAGATCTGTCACAGCCCAAGTATCTAGCCACAAATATGTGCACTTTGAATGCCACAAATTAAGCTATTTGCTATCTTTATATTGTGTGTCCTTTGTTTTCTTAACAGTAGTATTTGGCTAATTATGATATCTACCACCATATTTACATGTTAAATTTTACCCGAACACAAATTAGATAGTTAACCTTGACCTGTGTACCTTCAGTTTCATCTGTTGGCAGTATTCTCACCCTAGTCATCAAATGGGAACCCAATTTTCTTGATTATACAAAAAAGAAACCGCAATATGCCTCATTTCACAAAGCAGTTTAGTGGTTTTAAGTTTCCTAATTTCTAGTTTGTGCTTCTTTCTTTGTACTTTCCGTTTTGGATACCTGAAGTGATCTATATGGGTTTCTGGTTCAGTTCCAGACCACCACAATAAAACGAATTCTCAGTAAAACAAATAACACAAATTTTTTGGTTTCCCAGTGCATATAAAAGTTATGTTTATACTCTACTGTAGTCTGTCAATTGTGCAATAGTATTATGTTTAAAAAATACATACACACCTTAATTAAAAAATACTTTGTTGCTAAAAAAAAAAAAACAATCATCTGAGCCTTCAGTGAGTCATGATCTTTTTGCTGGTAGAGGGTCTTTCCTTGATGTTGATGGCTGCTGACTGATTAAGGTGGTGGATGCTGAAAATTGGAGTGGCTATGGCAATTTCTTAAAATAAGACAATGAAATTTGCACATCAGTTGCCTCTTCCTTGCAGGAAAGATTTCCCTGTAGCATCCAATGCTGTTTGATAGCCTTTTATCCACAGTAGAACTCCAGAATTGGAGTCA
This sequence comes from Hylobates moloch, assembly GCF_009828535.3. Taxonomy (NCBI): domain Eukaryota; kingdom Metazoa; phylum Chordata; class Mammalia; order Primates; family Hylobatidae; genus Hylobates; species Hylobates moloch. The sequence continues at coordinate 56,694,703 of NW_026652289.1, forward strand.
ATCCTCTCAAACCTTGCCACTGCTTTATCAACTCAATTTATGTAATGCTTTGAATCCTGTTTTCTTTTTTTTAAATAATTTTTTCCTCAACAGTCCCTACTGCAGGATATGTTGTCATTTCAACACTTTTCACAGCATCTTCACCAGGAATGTATTTTCGTACTGCATTTTTTCCTCCCTCTCCCTCCCTCCCTTTGTTCTTTCATTCCTTCCTGCTTTCCTTCTTCCCTCACTTGCTTCCTTCCTTCCTCTCACTCTCTTCTCTCTCTCTCTCCTTTTGTTTTTTTTTCTAAAGCCAGAGTACCACTCATTTTTTTAAATGAGAAAAATATAAGTGCACACACAAACCATCTTAAGTGCAATACGATTCTCTCATTTGAGAAGACACGTTATCTTAAGGATAATGATTCACTAAATTTTTTTAATGGTTTAGCACAAAATAATGAAAATACAAGCGTTTCTAAATGGTTTATTGATTACATGCCATTTATAGATCTTGAATTAATGCTCTAAGCAAATGGAAGCTGAGATTTATAAATATGGACAAATGTGAAATTGTTGTAAGTAGCTATCTCCTGAAACTTCTTTTAAAAAAATTTTAGTTCACTCGTAATAATTGTACATATTATCAAGTACAGTGTGATGTTTTGATACCTGTATATATTGTGTAATGATCAAATTAAGGTAATTACCATATTCATCGTCTCAAATATGTGTCTTTTTTTGTGGTGGGAACATTTCTCTTTCAAAATTTTCTCTTCTAGATATTTTCAGGTATACAATACCTTATTGTTAACTGTAATCACTTCATTGTGCAATAGAAGACCACAATTTATTCCTTTTGTCTTACTGTAACTTCGTACCCGTTGACCAGCCTCTCCGCTTACTGCACCCCTCCACCTCATTACCTTTTCCAGTCTCTGGTAATCACTGCTGTATTCAGTACTTCTGTGAGAGCAACTTATTTAGATTCCACATACGAATGGGGTCATGCAGTGTTTGTCTTTCTGTGTCTGGCTTATTTCAGTTAACATAATGTACTCTGTGTTTGTCCATGTTGTCCAAATGATAGGATTTTATTCTTTTTTAAATGACCGAATAGCATTCCATTGTATGTATATACCACATTTTCTTTATCCATTCATTTGTTGTTGGATACTACTACTTTACCTGGTAAGTCCTCCATTAATTATTATGTTACAATCACTGATAATGTTATGTTTTGTTCATTGCTATATCTGCAGTGTCTAGAGTCTCATAGGACTTAGTAAGTTTAATGGGTGTGTGAGTAGTGAGTGTGTGTGTGTGTGTGTGTGTGTGTGTGTGTGAATAAGACCTTTCAGGAGGAAATTAGATATTCCATAGGATGGGACAGTATATTAGGATTACAGATTCCTACAGTAGCATTTGAAAATTCTAAAATCTAACAAAGAGGGAAGATACTATAATCCATTATATTAGTTACTAGTTGTTGAATGATAATATATTTAAAGATATCAGCTACAGGATGTGCTCATCTACATGCACATTTGTATGTGAATATGACGGAATTCATAGGAATTTGTTCTGAATGAGACAACGGTTAGTCCCAACTGATTGGCAGTCATTTGGATGAAATCATTTTTTTGTTGGTTTAGCATTTTTTTCTAAATTTTAACTTTAGTATTTAAAGTTTTATTTTACTTATTTAAGCAATATAGTGTTAATTAAAGATGTCTTGATTAACTAAAGCAAATTATATTTTTTACAGTGATACATTTGATATTGCCTGGAATGGCAGAACTGGGATTCGCCAGAGCAGACTATCAAGTAGCACCTCCTTGCTTGATAAAGATGGAATATTTGCTAATTCAACTAGCAGCAAACTCCTGGAGAGAGCCCATGGAATTCTCACGTCAGTACTAATCAGTAATGTGAATTGTTTTTTTTTTTTGTTTTTTGTTTTTTGTTTTGACTGGTTTAAAATTTCTGGCAGAAAAAAATGAAAAAGGGAGATGGTGAAGTGTTGTTTTCATGGGAAGAATTTTGACTGAAACAAGACTCAAAGTTATTTAGGTAGCGTTTACAGCCATGAATCTCAACGTGTTAAAAAGCTTGTGTTTTTGTTGATTTTTCTCCCCCATATTACTGGGAGAATCATGACTGAATATATTTGTTATGGAGATGATAATAAAGGTCTTATTGTTTAGACAGGCCCTACCTTCAGAGAAAGAAAAAACTGTTAGCTCGTTTTAGGATTCCTAATTTTTACTACAATTATCCTTTAATTCTAGCAATCTTAACAAATTAGGCAAGAAAATCTATAAATGGTGAATGGTTGAGTGATATATAACACTTATCCAAGCTTTCCATTTCTCATTAACTGATTATAGAGTTGATTTGAAGACATAGCTATAACCATGCTCTACCATGCTTCATAGAGACCCCATCTCTCCAAAAAGAAAAAAAATTAGCCAGGTGTGGTCGTGCATGTGTGTAGTTCCAGCTACTCAGGAGACTAAGGTAGGAGGATCAGTTGAGCCAAGGAAGTTGAGGCTGCAATGAGGCATGATCTTGCCATTGGACTTCAGCCTGGGTGACCGATTAACATCCTGTCTCTGAGAAAAAAAAAGAGGAAAAAAAGTTATTAGTTATTAGCATTAACATGTTTTAGACCTTTCCCAAGCATATCGTTTGACCACTAGCTAGAGATGTGACTGAATTGGATTCCATAATCCTTGTCTGAATCACTGCTTAATAATATTAGTAGGTTCTATTTATGTAGATCTTGCTCTAGCCCAGAGATATACATTAACTCATTTAATCCTCACAACAACTTTTAAGTTATAGGTAGTATTGTCCTCCCTGTTTTACATTATTATATAATGAAAAGTTAAAGAGGTTAAAATCATACCTTAATACATGGTAGACCATAGATTGTTGTCCAGGTCTTTCTAACTTCCCAGCCCATATTCATAAGCGTTGGACTTTATTCCTTCTTTTCTGTGGCCATAAAAAAGGCTAAAAATAAAATTAAAAAGACCTGATTTAAGTATAGTATTGAGGTTTGAATAAGGAAAAAAATGAGTGGAATAGAATTTTTAATTACCAAAAATGGAAGATTACATTTTGGTGATAAGTACATTTTTTAAAAATTTATGAAACTTAGACATCTCATTTAGTCTTGATATGATAGAAATAAGTCTTCTATAGGTACAAGAAGCTACTAACAACTGAAGAAAATGAACCTGTAGCTTAGAATGTGCAACACAGTGTTACTAATCATCAGATGTAAATCTGTTTATACTTATATAACAAGGCAGGTATCTTTTCCTTGTTTATTCTTCCTTCCCAAGGTGCCTGCTTGGCTGAATCAGATAGTGTTTTCATATAAAGGACCTACTGTCTTGCTAATGGGTACATAATCTGTTGTTTTAGAAGAGACCTTGAAATCTTTCTTCTCTACAGTAGCTTTTGTTTTTGTTTTTATACAGTAGCTTTTTTTAATGAATGATTTATCTCTACAGGAGAAACAAAAATTTCAAATCCAAGCCTGCCCTTCCAAAGGTGAGTACTATGAAAACTTTTTTTGTATTGGTATTCTGCTACACAATTATTTTTTATTACTCATACAATCTTCATACATCAAAAACAAGAAATAACCTTATTTGTATCCAAGATAGTGATTGTGCACTTAGTTGAATCCATTTTAGAAATAACATTGTTATGAAATGGCTAAGCCTAATGGTTCAGGTAAATATTTATTTGTGATATATACCGTTTTCTAGTGTTTTAATAGCTCCTGAATATAAATGTTGTTTAGTTATTGCCTCTTTATGTAAGGTCTTTTCATTTCTCCTTGAGCCAAGTTAAGGTCAAATTCTGAATGGTACCTGATTTTAAAATAATTTCTGATTAGTGCTCACCTAATCCAATTATCTATAATAAATGTTTGCCAGGTTTTTCTATAAAGGGACATTGTCTTTTCAGGCTTATGGTTTCTGATATAACTAGTTGGCTCTGCTGTTGTAGCAGAAATGCAGCTATAATTTGCATTCCAATAAAACTTTATTAATGGACACTGAAAATTGAATTTTTTATAATTTTTCACATGCCATAAAATATTATTATTTTAACCCATATAAACCATATATAAATAGTGAGCAGGATTTGGTGAGCAGTACTTGCCCCTCTGTTAATATAGCTCTGTTTCTTTTATTTTTTTATTTATTGATTTTTTTGCGGGGGTTGTTGTTTCATTTTGCTTTGTTTGTTTTATTAATGTTTATAGCAGCTTTATTTGTAATAGCAAAAAACTCGAAGCAACTCAAACTTTCATCAACAGAAATATGGATAAACACACTGTGGTATATCCATATAATTGAATACTTAACTCACCAATAAAAATTAATAAACTATTGATGCGTGTAACAACATGAATGAATTCAAAATAATTACATGCAATAGTAGATACTGTATATAAATCTTAGAAAATATGAATTGCAGTGACAGAGAACAAAGAGGTGGTTTTAAACACACAGACATTTCCAGGGACTACAGCTCCCTGGATCAATGCAGATAAGCAGTTAAAAAAGCACACTCCCCACTTAATTTCTGGAAGGGGTTTGTCTGTATACTTCTCTAGCTGTTGTTTGAGGATTGGGCTCCTCTCTAGGCTGCATCTGGTAGCCAACGGGCAAACAAACAGCAGAACCCTGGGATACTGACTGTGAGTTCCAGTGTTTCCTGAGTTTTTTCATCTGGCTTGCTCCAGCAGTAAAGCTAGAGCAGATTATCTCTGTAGATTATCCCTGGAAGGAGTTTATTCGTGGATTGGTCACAACTGCCACTACTCCCTCCCAAGGGTTGGCCTCCTTAACCATATAGTTCTGGGAATTGATGGGACACTGAATTTCTGAGTCTCTAGACCACTGAAAACAAATAAATGAGCATTCAGTGGGCCCACTTTCTTCCCCCAAGATGAGATAATGCAGTCTGATCTAAAATATAGGCGTTTGCTAGAATTCCTCTCTTCAGCATAGTGCAAAGAGAATCCTACTCTCAGCTTCACCCCGAGGATAGAAGGAACTGGAACACACTTTTAACACTTCAACCTTTTTAGCTGTGTCTAGAGGGAATGACTTCTCTCTTAAATGTTTTGAGGTACTAACGGAACTTGGCACATCCTAATTTCCTGGAGGCAACAAAAAACAAAGGCAGCAGTTTGGACAGACACAAAGGTTTGAGAGGTACCCTAGACTTTCTGGCCAGACTGACTGGTTAGGTCCTTCTACACGAAACAGGATTGGGAGAAGCTATTAGGTTATCTAATGTGCAGAAAACAATGCAGAGGGTAAAGGCAAATGAAGAAATGGGGAAGTATGTTCCAAATAGAGAAACAAGATAAATTCAAAAAATACCAGAAGGAGAAGAAAGAAAAAGTGAGAGAAAACACTTTCAAAGATGTAAAGGCAGAAAACTACTCAAGCCTGGGCAAATAGAACTCCAGATCTAGAAAATTTAAAGGACACCAAATACTATCAATCCAAAGAGATCCTAGTTAAGACATGTTATAATCAATTTGTCAAAAGTTAAAGACAGAGTATTTTTTAAAAAGCAGCAATGAAAAAGCAGCATGTTAAATACAAGGATCCCCCACAAGACTATGATCAGATTTTTCATGAGAAACCTTGCATGCCAGAGTTAGTGGGATTCAAAATCCTCTGAGAAAAAAGACCTGCCAACCATAGTACTATGCCCAGCAATTTTGTCTTTCAAAAATGAAAAGGAGATAACAACTTTCTCAGACAAACAATGGCTAAGGGAATTCAGCACTGCTAGACCTGACTTACAAGAAAGTAGAACTCTACTTTCTTGAACTTCTTTCTTGAGAGTTCTCTAAAGAAAGTTCTTCAAGCTAAAGGAGAATGATAATTAGTACCATGAGAACATGAAAGCAGAAAACTCACTGATAAAAGTAAGTATACTGTCGAATTCAAACATTTTAATTATGTAATGCCAGTGTGTAAATCAATGATATCTCTAGTATATAAAGGTTGAAATACAAAACTATTGAAACAATGGCAGCTACAGTAGTTTGTGAAGGGACACAAATTATAAAAAGATATAAAATGTAACATCAAAAAGATAAAACATGAAGGGTGAGTAAGTGTAGGGTTTATGCATGCCATGAAAGTTTAGTTTTTATAAGCATAAAATAGCCAGTTGTAAGTATATGACTGACTTTTATGTAAGCCTCAAGGTGACCACCTTTAGTGGATACACAAAAGATAAAAGGATGGAAGTCATACCACTATAGAAAACCATCAAACCACAAAGGGAAGACAGAAGTATTGGAAGAAAGGCTCTACAAAATGATAAAATAATGAACAAAGTGGCACTAGTAAATCTTTACCTATCAATAACTGGTTTGAATGTAAATGGATTAAATTATCCAATTAAAAGACACAGAGCACCTGAATGCATTAAAAAAAGAGACACTTATCTATATGCTACCTGCGCTTTAACCATGTACAGAGAATGAACATTAAGGGATGGAAAAAAGTATCCCATGCAAATAAAAACCTAAAGAGAGCAACAGTAGTTATCCTTAGACAAAATAAAGTCAAAAACTGTAGATGAGATAAAGAAGGTCAATATATAATGATAAAAAGGGGTATGGTCATCAAAAGGATGTAACAATTTTAAATATATATGCACCCAACATTGTAGCATCTAAAAGTATAAAGCAAATATTGAGACATCTGAAGAGAGAGATAAACTACAATACAGTAATCCTAGGGGATTTTGGTACCCCACTTTCAGCAATGAACAGACCATCCACACCAAAAATCAATAAGGAAACAGTGGATTTGAAGAAAACAGTGGACCAAATGCATTTAATAGACATATACAGAACATTTCAGTCAACAGCAGCAGAATACACATTCATCTGAAGCGCACATAGGACATTCTTCAGGACATTACAGGCATTGAGCCACCATGCCTGGCCAGCAATAAAAATTCTTTCATAAAAGAATAGCCCCCCCCCCCAAAAAAAAGAATAGCCCAGTACCAGATAGTTTCATGATGCAACACTACCAAACATTTAAAGAAAAAATGAATACCAGTCCTATTCAAACTCTTTCAAAAAATTGAACTGGAGAGAATACCTCAAACTCATTTTATAAGGCCAGCATTACCCTGATAGCAAAGCCATATGAAAATACTACAAGAAAATTAGTTCAGCTACTATGGAGAAGTTTGGAGATTTTGCAGAGAACCAAGAGTTGAACTCTCATTCGACCCAGCAGTGCCTTGACTGAGTGCATGCCCAGAGGAAAATAAATTGTTCTACCAAAAACACATGCACCTGTACCTTCATTGCAGCACTATTCACAGTAGTCTTTGCTATTGTAAATAGTGCAGATATCCTCATCAAAATGCTATTACACCATATTCAGTACAACATTCAAAGGATCATTTACCATGATCAGTTGGGGTTTATTCTTGGGTTACAAGAATGGTTCAGTATATGCAAATCAATAAATGTGATTTACCATATTAACACAGTGAATAGCAAAAACCATACTGTCATCTCAACACATGCAGGAAAAGAATTTGACAAAATTCAACATTTCATGATAAAAGCTCAACAAGTTAGATATAGAAGGACTGTTCCTCAATATAATTAGGCAATATGTGACAAGCCCACAGCTGACATTATACTCATTGGTGAAAAGTTGAAAGCTTTTCTCTTAGGATCAGGAACAAGAAAAGTATGCCCACTGTCACCACTTCTGTTACACTTCAATTCAGTGTATTACTGGAATGTTAGCCACAGAAATTAGGTAATAAAAAGAAATAAAAGGCATCCAGATTCAAAAGGAAGAAGTGATATTGTGGTTGTCAACAACATAACGTTATATAGAAAATCCTCAAGACCCCACTAAAAAGCTGTTAGAACTGATACATAAATTCCGTAATGTATTTCAGTAATGCTTCAAGATACAAAGTCAACATACAAAAATCAGCAGTGTTTCTTGCCTTTTTTTTTTTTTTTTTTTAATAGAGACAGGGTATCACTCTGCCACTCAGGCTAAAGTGCAGTGGCATGATTGTAGCTCACTGTACCTTGAACTCATGGGTTCAAGCAATCCTTCCACCTCAGCCTCCTCAGTAGCTAGGACTGCAGGTGAATGCTACCACATCTGGCTATTAATTTTTTTTTTTTTTTGTAGAGATGGAATCTTCTTTCTCTGTGTTGTCCAGGCTGGTCTTAAAGTCTTAGCCTCAAATGATTTTCCTTCTTTGGCCTCCTAAAGTACTAGAATTACAGTCACGAGCCACTGCACCCAGCCTAAAAATCAGTAGCATTTTATAAACTAAAAATGAACTATCTGAAAAACAAATTAAGGAAACCATCCCATTTACAATAGCATCAAAAAATATAAACTATTTTATATAAATTCAACCAAAGAGGTTAAAAATCTGTGTACAAAAAAATCATAAAACATTGATGAAAGAAATTGAAGATGACACAAATGAACAAATGATATCCTGTGTTAGTGGGTTGGAAAAATTAATATTGTTAAAATCTCCATATTGCCCAAAGTGATTCACTGATTCAGTGCAATCCCTGTAACATTCCATTTTCATTTTTCACAGAAATAAAAAAACCCTGAAATTCATATGAATACACAAAAGACCCCAAACAGCCAAACAATCTTGAACAAAAAGAACAAAGCTGGAGGCTCACACTACCTGATTTAAAAATATGTTAGAAAGATATTGTAATCAAAACAGCATGGAGCTGGCAGAAGAAAATATACATTAACCAATGGAAAAGTATTAAAAGCTCAGAAGTAAACCCGTACATTTATGGTCAGTTGACTTTAAACAAAGGTGCCAAGTACACACAATGAGTAAAGTATAGTCTCTTCAATAAATGATGTTGGGAAAACTGGATATCCACATGTAGAAGAATGAAATTGGGACCATATCTCACCCCGCATAAAAAATCCAACCCAAGTAGGTTAAAAACTTCAATATAAGACCTGAAACTGTTAAACTTGAATGCAGGTTTGAACTGTGCAGATCCGCTTATACATGGGTTTTAAAAAATAAATATAGTCATCCATATCAGTGGGATCTACATCTGCAACCAAATGTGGATCAAAAGTATGGTATTTGTGAGATGCAAAATCCACCCTTATGGAGGACCAACTTTTTGTACCTGTGGGTTCTGCAGGGCTGGCCATGGGATTTGAGTATCTACAGATTTTGTTATCTCAGCGTGGTTCTGGAACCAATCCCCATTAATGTTGAGGGACAATTGTAGAATAAAACATAGGGGGAGAACTCTGTGACATTGGTCTGGACATTGATTTCTTGACTATGACCCCCCAAGCACAGATAACAAAAGCAGTAATAGACAAATGGGATTGCATCAAACTCAAAAGCTTCTGCATAGCAAAGGAACTAATCAACAGGATGATGAGACAAACTGTAAATGGGAGAAAATATTTGCAGACTATGCATCTGTCAATGGGTTAATGTCTAGAATATATAAGCAGTCCAAACAACTTAATAGCAGAAAAGCAAGTAATTTAATTTAAAAATAGCCAAAAGGGCCGGGTGCGGTGGCTCACGCTTGTAATCCCAGCACTTTGGGAGGCCGAGGCGGGCGGATCACGAGGTCAGGAGATCGAGACCACGGTGAAACCCCGTCTCTACTAAAAATACAAAAAATTAGCCAGGCGTGGTGGTGGGCACCTGTAGTCCCAGCTACTCGGAGAGGCTGAGGCAGGAGAATGGCGTGAACCCGGGAGGTGGAGCTTGCAATGAGCCGAGATTGTGCCACTGCACTCCAGCCTGGGCGACAGAGCGAGACTCTGTCTCAAAAAAAAAAAAAAAAAAAGCCGAAAGACTTAAATAGACATTTTGCCAAAGAAATGTCTTAGGGCCTGAGGATCAGCCTGCCCGGCAGCCCCACCCCTGACAATGCAGCTCCTGTGATCATTGGATTTGTGCCCTCCCCGAGGGCCTGAGGATGGGCCCACTTGGTGGCCCCACTCTTGCCAACGCCAGCCCCATGACTAGTGGATTTGTACTCTTACCCCACGTCCTGAGGACCAGCCCACCCAGCATCCCCACCCCTGATGACGCTGTCCCTACAACCGGCCGAACTGGTGCATTTTGTGTGTGCCTTCCAGAGCCAATGGACTGGTGTGTATCCAATGATGCCACCTCTGAAACCTACAGAACCACTATGCTTTGCATGTGTACCCTGCAGGGTCTGAGGGCCAGGCTGTCTGGTAGCTCTGCTCCTGGTGACACTGCCTTTTCATTTGCTTGAACAACCATGCTTTGGACATACATCCTTGGCATCAATATAGCTTGCGTGGCAGCTTTACCCACAGCCACATTGTCACCCAGGCTGGAGTACAGTAGTACGATCGTGGCTCACTGCAGCCTCTACCTCCTAAGCTCCATCAGTTCTTCTGTCTTAGCCTCCCAATAGCTGGAAATGCAGGCATGCACCACCATGCCCGGCTAATTTTTCTATTTTTGGTAGACAGGATCTCACTGTATTGCCTAAGCTTGTCTTGAACTTCTGACCTCAAGCAGTCTTTCTGCCTCGGCCTCCCAAAGTGGGGGTTTACAGGCGTGAACCACTGTGTCTGGCCCACTGCACTTTAAAACAAACAAACAAAAACATGCAGGGTCTCATTATGTTGCCCTGGCTGGACTTGAACTCCTCAGTTCAAGTGATCCTCCAGCCTCCGCCTCCCAAGTTGCTGGGATTATAGGCATATACCACTGTGCATGGCTTGGAACTGTCACTCATGCCTTGCGCATGTGCCCCAGGACCAGAGGACTGGCTTGCTTGGTGGCACCAACATAGTACTGGAAAAGCACACCAACTTTGTAAACACCCATAGCCTAAGTCACTGAGGCAGTAACATCAGATGTTGACTACAGGTAAAGAAATTACACAGAGACTACACTGCTACACCTACCTAGAACCAAAGCTAAAGCACCCTACCCATTTACCACCTTAGGATCCATCTACAGAAAATGTCTTCTTATGAGTTACCCCATAAAATTGGAAGAGGCAGCTGTTTCACCAAATGGCACAGGTCAATACAGGGACACAAGAAATATGATAAGATAACTACCATGATAAAAATATGCAAAAGAATAAAACTCACTGGTAGAAGTAAATTCGGAATCCAATTTAGAACTGTTAGAGGTAATTTCACTTTCAAACTCAGAATATATTATTAATGTAATGGTGGCATATAGTCTTTTAAATCTCTAGTATGATGGTTATAACTCATAATGGGAAGTAATGTCTGTAGCTACAATTAAACGTTAAGTAACACGTGATTTTAAAAAGATGTAAATTAAGGCAGCAAGTTGTAAATTGTGGGGGGATGGGGATAAAAGTCTAGAATATTTGTATGCAAAGTTGTTATCTGTTTAAAATAGTCCATTATAAATACAAAATTTTAAAATGTAAGCCCCATAGTAACCTGAAAGAACAAAACGACAGCAGATATGTAAATAAGAAAGAGAAAAGAATTAAAGCTTAGCTCTTCAGAAAACCACCAAAACAGACAGATAAATAGTAAGAGAAGAAAGGAGATATATATATATATATATATATATATATCAACTAGAATACAATTAACAAAATGGCAGGAGTAACTCCTCACCTATCAATAATGACCTTGAATGTAAATGCATTAAATTCTCCAGTTGAAAGATACAGACTAGTGGAATGAATAAGTAAACAAGACCCAACATATGATGCATTCAAGGAAATCACTTTACCTGTAAAGACTCATAGAATGAAAAGTGAAGGAATGGGAAATGATATTATACACAAAAGAAACCAAAAGAGGGCTCAAGTAGCTATAGTTATTGTCAGATAAAATAGACTTCAAGTCAAATACTGTAAAATGAGACAAGCAGGCCATTATATAATGATAAAGGGGTCAATTCAGCAAGAGGATATAACAATTGTAAATATATATGCAACCAACACCCAAGCACCCACAAATATGTGAAGGAAATAATTATTAGCCCTAAAGGGAGAGAGAGATAGCAATACTGTAATTCCAGGGGACATCAACACTCCACTTTCAGCAATGGATAGAACAACCAGACAGAAAATCAGTGAAGAACGATAGAGTTAAACTGTACTCTAGATAAACCTAACAGACATTTACAAAACATTCTGCCCAGCAGTTGTAGAATACACATTTTTTTCTTTTTCTTTTTTTTTTTTGAGACTGAGTTTCACTCTTGTCACCCAGACTGGAGTGCAATGACATGATCTCGGCTCGCTGCAATCTCCACCTCCCGAGTTCAAGCGATTCTCCTGCCTCAGCCTCCCAAATAGCTGGGATTACAGGTATGTGTCACCACACCTGGCTACTTTTTTGTATTTAGTAGAGACAGGATTTCACCATGTTAGTCAGGCTGGTCACGAATTCCTGACCTCAGGTGATCCACCCACCTTGGCCTCCCAAAGTGCTGGGATTACAGGCGTGAGCCACCACACCTGGCCCACATTTTTTTCATTAGCACATGGAACTTTCTTCAAGATATATCATGTGTTGGGCCACAAAACAAGTCTCAATAAGTTAAAAAATTTAAAATTGGGGGCCGGGGGCGGTGGCTCACACCTGTAATCCCAGCACTTTGGGAGGCCGAGGTGGGTGGATCACGAGATCAGGAGATCGAGACCCTCCTGGCTAACACGGTGAAACCCCGTCTCTACTAAAAATACAAAAAAATTAGCCGGGTGTGGTGGGAGGCGCCTGTATTCCCAGCTACTCAGGAGGCTGAGGCAGGAGAATGGCATGAACCTGGGAGGCAGAGCTTGCAGTGAGCCAAGATCATGCCACTGGGCTCCCGCCTGGGTGACACAGCGAGACTCCATCTCAAAAATAATAATAATAAAAAACAAAATTTCAAGTTGGGGAGTATCTTTTGTGACAAGGGATTAAACTAGAAATCAATAATAGGTTCTTTAGAAACTATATGGAAATAGTTTTTAAACAACATGCTTCTGAACTACAAATGAGTCAAAGGAGATACTAAAAAGGAAATTTTAAAAAATTTAAAGAAATGAGAATGCAAATGCAATGTACTAAAACCTATGGTCTACAACAAAAGCAGTTCTAATGGGGAAGTTTATAGCAATAATTGTCTATGTCAGTAAGTGAGAAAGATCTCCAGTAAACCACCAGTAACATTATTCCTCAAGGAACTAGGAAAAATGAGAACAAAATAAACCTTAAGTTAATAGAAGAAGAGAAATGATAAAGATCATAGCAGAAATAAGTGAAATAGAGGCTTAAAAAATCCACAACGTTAATGAAATTAAGAGTTAGTGTTTTGAAAAGATAAAAATCGACAAATTTCTAGCTAGACAAAATTTTAAAAGGAAGATTCAAGTAAATTCAGAGATGTGAGAAGGTGACATTATGACTGATACTACAGAAATATAAGGGATCATAAGAGCCTATTACTGACAACTATAAGCCAACTATTTGGAAAACCTAGAAGAAATGGGTAAATTCTTAGTCACATACAACCTACCAAAATTGAATCATGAAGAAATAGAAAATCTGAAGAAACCAGTAACAACTATGAGTTCAAATCAGTAATAAAAAGTCTCCCATCGAAGAAAAGTCCAGTACCTGACAGCTTCACTGCTCAGTTCTACCAAACATTTGAAGAAGAATGAGTCTCAGTCGTTTTAAAACTATTTCAGAAAAATGGAGAAGAGAGAATTCGTCCAAACTTATTTTCAAGGCCTTGATAAGAAAACCAGACAAGAACACAACAAAAAAGAAAATTATAGGACAGTGTCTCTGATTGAACATGGATGCATAAATCCTCAACAAACTACTAGGAAACCAAATTGAGTAGCACATTAAAAAGATAACTTATCATGACTAAGTGGGATTCATCCCAGCGATGCAAGAATGGTTTAACAGATGCAAATCGGTAAATGTGATACATTATATTAACAAAATTAAGGGAAAAAAATTATACAGTTATTTCAATAGACACCGATAAAGCATCTGACAAAATTCAACACTCATTCATGATAAAAACTCTCATGATATAGACAGAACGAATGTACCTTAACATAATAAAGACCACACGACAGACTCACAGACAGCATACTAAACAAGGAAAAATGGAAAGCTTTTCTTCTGTGATCTGGAATAAGACAAGGATGCCTGCTTTCACCACTTTCTCTATTCAACATAGTACTGGAAGTCCTAGCCAGAGCAAGTAAGCAAGAGAAAGAAATAAAAGGCATACAAATCGGAAAGGAGGAAGACACTAAATTATCTAATGTTAAGTACATTAGTAATTATCAATTATATAGTGCTTGATATTTATACATATTTGCTCCCCAGGAATTAAAAACTGGCTACTTAATGAATGCTAATTAAAATTAAAATGTCATATTGTTTTTAAATAAAAGGTTTCTTTTAACCATAACAACAACAAAAAGCCAAACTCATAGCAGTATATAATAGAGTTATGATTCCCAGAGGCTTGGGGTGTAAGGGTGGGATGGGAAAGGGACAACACTGGTCAAAGGATAATGTTTCAGTTAGACAGGTTCTAGTGATCTTTCACGTAGCAAGTTGAGTATGGTTCATAATAATGTATTATATATTTCAAAGTTGCGTACAAGTAAATTTCAAGTGATCTCACCACAAAGAAATAAGTATGTGAGGTATTTTATTTAGCCTGATTTAATCACTACTCAATGTATACATGTGTCATAATATCACATTGTGCCCCATAAATTATACAATTATTTGTCATTTTAAAAAAGATGAAAAACCAAAAATATACAGTGACCTAAAGTAGATTAAAGATTGCCAGAGGCCGGGTGCGGTGGCTCATGCCTGTAATCCCAGCACTTTGGGAGGCCAAGGTGGGCAGATTGCCTGAGCTCAGGAGTTCGAGACAAGCCTGGGCAACATGGTGAAACCCTGTCTCTACTAAAAATACAAAAAATTAGCTGGGCGTGGTGGCATGCGCCTGTAGTCCCAACTACTCAGGAGGCTGAGGCAGGAGAATTGCTTGAACCCGGGAGGCGGAGGTTGCAGTGAGCCAAGATCACGTCACTGCACTCCAGCTTGGACGACAGAGTAAGACTCCACTCTCAAAAAATAAAAAGAATAATAAAAGATTGCCAGGAAGCAGCATGCAGTCTTTAGGGAAAAGAGAGGAGTTGCAAAGTGAGAGAAGGAACAAAGAAAGCATTAGGGGCTATGGATATGTTCATTATCTTGATTGTGGTGATGGCTTCATAGCTATATAAATATGTCATAACTTATAGTGTATGCATTAAATACATGCAGCTTATTTTGTTTCAGTAAAGCTATTGGAAAAAAGATCATTGAGGGAAAGGAATTTAGACTCATACTAACTTTTTGACCTTTTTACTTATTGAATATATATCTTTTAAACTTCTTACTACTTTTAATTCATTTTAACTTTTTATTAAAAGTATCTTCTGTTTGCACAGTCTATGCTAGATAAGATGTATCCCTATCCTGAGGAATTTTTTGAGTATATAGTAGGAGACCAAATATCCTCAACTCCCTAATTTGGTCCCAGACTAAGTTCTCTATTTAAGGAGTAGGGATGAGTTAGGTAGGGAATGTAGTGTGGGGGAAGGAGTGGGTGGAAGGGATGACATCTAGGTTGGGTTTTGCAGGATAAGTCAAAATGATCTGAGATCCTTGTTATTACAGGGAGCCTTTCCATCAAACCTCTTGACAGGAGCCACAGTCAGCACTTAGTTTGTACAACTTTGAGATGACACACAGCTGTTCCCTTTTGGATAACAAGTTAGCCTAGTTTGCTTCAGACAAGCATCCACTTGAAATGCAGAGGCAGCTTTCATGAGCTCAATCAAGTTCATCCTTCCACAAGATGGTAGCTCTGTTTTGGTAGTACTTTTCTTGTTAGAATTTATTCCCTCATAACTTGAAACTGTCACCTGTATTAGATCTACTTTTCTAACATGACCTATTTTTTTTAGTTACATTCTTTTAGTGACAGCTGCATTGTCCAGTTATACATTTGTACTTTGATATCTTCCTTGTCTCAAAATTCATGCTCAAAGTAATTTTACTGTATTGCTCCCCTAGTACATTTTTATAGTCACTTAGGCTCAAATCTTGAAGTTATTTTTTTAAGACAAAGTCTCACTCTGTCACCTAGGCTGGAGTGCAGTGGCACGATCTTGGCTGACTACAACCTCCGCCTCTTGGGTTCAAGCAGTTCTTGTGCCCCAGCCACCCAAGTAGCTGGGATTATGGGCATGCGCCACCATGCCCAGCTATTTTTTTTTTTTTCCACTAGTGACAGGATTTTGCCATATTGACCTCGCTGGTCTCCAACTCCTGTCCTCAAGTGATCTGCTCACCTTGGCCTTCCAAAGTGCTGGGATTACAGGTGTGAGCCACTGTGCCCAGCCTTGAAGTTAATTTTATTACCCATTTTAGTCCTTTTTAATAACATGAGAAATGCCTTAGTTTGTTTGGGCTGCTATGATAAAATGTTTTAGATTGGGTAATTTATAAACAAAATAAATATATTACAGTGCAAGAGGCAGGGAATTTCAAAATCAAGTTTTCAGAGTTGATGTCTAGTGATGGTCCACTTCTCATGGAATGATACCTTCTATGTGTTTTAACATGGCAGCTCTTTTGCGCCTCTTTTATCAAGGTACTAATACCATTACCCAGCTACTTCCCAAGGGCCCATCCCCTTCACCTCTTAATGCTATTACACCAGTATTAGGTTTCAATATATGAATTTTGGGAGACTCAAACATTTAGACTATATTCAAGCAGTATCTTATTAATCTTTTTGCCTACAGCACCTTGCACAGCAAGTGGTAGATAATTGTTGCAAAAAATAATAAACTGGTTAACTAAGCTTAATAAACTCAACCATAATGATGGAATTAAGAAAAGAATGAAGTAGACAAGGAACTGAAGCCCTAAGAAAGGAAATAACTCTGTATCCCTTTACCTGTAGATTTATGGTCCTATTTTGTCTTTTTTTCGTAAACCTTATGCGCGATTGAATTATTTTTAAATGTCCTAATAGCCTGGACTTGAATGCAGTGTATCCCTAGCACTTACAGCAGAGCCTGACCTTTAGTAATAACCCTGAACATTTGTTGATTGACCAGGTTATTGTTAGGTATATGGGAAGAAGTCTGGTCTCCACTTGTTAGGGAAAGCGTTGCTCAAAGTTCATTATTTGCTAGCTTTTTTGTTTGTTTGTTTGAGATGGAGTCTTATTCTGTCGCCCTGGCTGGAGTGCAGTGGTGCGATCTCAGCTCCCTTCAACCTCTGCCTCCCGGGTTCAAGTGATTCTCCTGCCTCAGCCTCCTGAGTAGCTGGGATTATAGGCGCCTGTCACCATACCTGGCTAATTTTTGTATTTTTAGTAGAGATGGGGTTTCGCCATGTTGGCCAGGCTGGTCTCGAACTCCTGACCTCAGGTGATCCAGTCTTCTCGGCCTCCTCACACCTGGCCAGTTGCTAGGTATTTAATTCATTCAAACTAATATTTATTGAATCCTGCTCTAAACCAGACACTATTTTAGAAATTGAGCGTACAGGGATGAACAGTACAGTCAGAATCCTCTGGGAGGTTATCTCTTATTTATTTTTTGTTTTTTGAGTCAGTATCTCGCTCTGTCACCCAGGCTGGAGTGCAGTGGCGCGATCCCGGTTCACTGTAGCCTCTGCCCCCTGAGCTCAAGCAATCCTCCCTTATCTCCACCTCCCGAATAGCTAGGACCGCAGGCACTCGCCACCACGCCTGGCTAATTTTGTACTTTTAGTAGGGATGAAGCCTTGCCATGTTGCCCAGGCTGGTCTCCAACTCCTGAGCTCAGGTGATCTGCCTGCCTCGGCCGTTCTGGGATTATAGCCCTGAGTCACAGTGCGTGGCACTCCAGAAGGTTATTTTTTAGAGAAAAAGAAGACAATACACAAATTAACAAATAAACGAAAAAATAATTTAGATGATATTATATGCAGTGTTGAAAATTAAGTGACATGTAATTGACATAGAAGTGGGCTATTTTTTCAGTGTTTAAGCAAGAGCTTTCTAAGAACGTTCCATTTAAACTACAAATTCAGTGCCAAGTAAAACCAAGTCTTGTGAGGGCCTGGCTATAAAGTATTCCAAGCAAATGAAAAAAATTGGAATGACTCTGAGGCAGAAATGAATGTCATGTTTGGTTTTTCAAACTTTTGCAATATACATGACAGCAAAGATTTTTTAATAGTTATTCTATTTTACGTAGTCCCTCTGGTGTTTTTTTCATAGTGAAAAACAATTTAAACTCAAACTTTATTTCCAAGGTCTTTTTCTCAATAGTGTCTTAAAAGTGGAATTGGGGGAGTTATTTTAGGCTTCAATGCTAATTTGTTTTTACGTAAGGGTAACCTATAAATTATTCTAATTGATTCTTGACCAGTATGAAAAATTACTTTTCATGAATATACATACCATGAAGCTGTGATAATTCGAAAGTGCTAATAAAAATAAAACAAAAACTGTCTAATATTTAGCACAAATGCCCTTTTTACATGTATGTTGTTTTACATGGCTATTTTTTTTGATCAGTAGTGTTTGCAAATATTTTCCCATGTCAGGAAATATAGATTTATAGTAACTTTATGAGCTGTGGAGTATTCAGTTGTGTAAATGAAGCATACTTCATATAAATAATTCTATATAATCGCATAGCTATAATTTTTCACTATTTTTTGAAGTATATTGTTATAAACAGCATAGATCTTGTTTGATAACTCCTTAGAATAAATATCTAGATGTGAAATTTCTTGTCAGGAAAGTTATAATAATTAGGAATGTTCCTAAGAACAGTGAGTATATAGTATATGTCTATTTCCCCACCACCTCATGAATACTGGCTCTTGTCAGTCTTAATTGTATTGGCCAATCTGATGCAGAAAACCTCTTTTAAAAGAAATGGCATTTTCCTTCAATACAAGTGAGATTGAATGGATTGTGGTTTTGTTACTTGCCATTTTTACTTTGAGAATTGCCTCGTCAGATAATCTTTGCCCTTTCTTTTATTGTGGTATCTGTCTTTTTAAGAATTTTTAAAAGTTTTTTTTTTTTTACATACAGATAATAAGCCTTTTCATTTGTAGGAAATAACATTTCCTTAATTCAGGTTGTTTACGTGTGTGTTGTACTTCTTTCAATTTGCATGGTTTTATTAATGTTTATATTGTCAAAATAAATACCTTTAGGCTTGAAAATTTGTCTTGTTTTTAACACAATCTTTTGTTTCTTATACATTGACTTTTTATTTTTAAATAACATATAGTTTACGTCTGTATAGATATATTCTTTTCATTTACAAACTCACTACCATAAATATTGTGTGGTTTAAAAAATTATGATTGGCTCAAAAAGCTCCCAAATACTTTTGTATTGTCTTTACTTTGTATACTTTAGTTGCTTCAGGTCTAACTCCTATTTTCCTAATTTATAGTGTAGTACATCATGATGAGGGTTAATGGGGACTATGCTTTGGTTTTTTTGTTTTTTGTTTTTGACAGAGTCTCTCACTGTTGCCCGGGCTGGTGTGCAGTGGCTCGATCTCGGCTCGCTGCAGCCTCTGCCTTCCGGGTTCAAGCAGTTCTCCTGCCTCAGCCTCCCGAGTAGCTGGGACTACAGGCACGCGCCACCATGCCCGCCTAATTTTTGTATTTTTAGTAGAGACGGGGTTTCACTATGTTAGTCAGGCTGGTGTCGAACTCCTGACCTTGTGATCTGCCCACCTAGGTCTCCCAAAGTGCTAGGATTACAGGCGTGTGCCACCATGCCCAGCCTACTTTGTTTTTGTGTATGTCCCTGGCACACCAACTGTCGCCCTGGTATTTAATTGTTGTCTCTGTGAGTCAGGATTGAGATAACAGTAATTACAGTAGATATTTTTAAGGAGAAAGGGAATTAAGTAGGCACTTACAAAATCATTAGAAGTCACATGTTAAAATAACATTTGCAGAAATGTCCCTAGATGTAATTAGAAAGCTAGGAAATCAGGAAGCTGTCAGTGCAGCTGCTGCTTGCGGTATATACTGCCTGTGGTGTAATTTAGCCATCTGGAAGAAACTGCTACAACTATTTGCTCCAGGGCTAAGTTGCATTTAGTATAGTTGTGATGACAACACAAATGTTCTGCACTCTGCCTCTGAGCATTCACAAAACTAGTGCCTGGATGCTGGAACCACAGAAAAAAAGTACATAAAGTATGTGCATTTTTGCTAGCAGAAGCAGAACTAGTAGTCAGAGCCTCTGCCTCAGTTATACGTTCCCAGTTTCACATGTGGGCCTTTTATTGGTAAACTTAAACCATATCCAGAACTCCAGATGCAAGAGAGTTTGTGAAGTGTACTTTTCTTTTTAGCTTTCTAGCTTCTAGAGGAAGACAGGAGAATAGAATGAATGTTGGATATCAGTCTTTCATATTCATTACAGTCATTTAAGATGGGAAATGATCATATAGATAGGAAATGATGAAAACTGGCTGAGAATTTTGGCTTATTGTTAGATTAATTTATGTGAGCAATTTATTTTTTCTCTTCTTTCAGCACTTGCTAGAAGTAAATTCTTTAAAGCACCTGACAAGACTGACACTACAAGATCGCATTACCAAGTCTCTTCTTCATTTACACAAGAAGAAAAAACCTCCCAGCATCAGTGCCCAGTTTCAGGTTGTTTCTTGTTTTGCTTAAAACAAATAAGAATTTGTATTTTTCAGATTGTCGTTGAAAGGTTAAAGTGATCTGCAGGATACCCGAATGGGATTTTAATTTATGTGACTAAAAAGCCATATATTACTGATCATTTTGGAAAGAAGAACCAAAGATGAAAAAAAAAAGTCAGATGCCTTTGTTTTTCATCCACATATGTCTGGATAATGGATATCTCAATATTTGTTATTTTCAGTGTGAGCAGAAAACAGAAAATTGATGTTATAAACAAATCTGCCTTTAAACCCTGTTGCTTAGATAATGTCACTGTTAGCATAATGATGTATGTTTTTTTTCCGTGCTTAAACCTCATGCTGCTACCGTCGATAGTTAACTAAATGAGGCTGAAGGTTTTTTTTTCTGTGTATTTATTTTACCTTTGTATAAATAGAAATCCAGTTCTTTTTTGGGGCTTTTAGGAATAAATATGATAATAGTTAACCAAATTTCTTCCAGAATAATTTTTTCAAATTCCTTTTTAAATTGCCTCTTCCATTCTTCTCAAATCATCTATCTCCTAAGGTCTTTTCATTTGGTAGATATTTATGAAAGTAAGCAAAATATCTGGTAGGTAACAATGCTTTGCATAATTTTACTCTATTTCATGTTTATATCACAGAAGCAATGTTCACTGTTGAATAAAAATTTCCTTATTCATGATAGGTGTATCTGTATATGTTAACACTTTTTAAAATGCTTCTTTTACAGCTAGGATGTTTGAACATAAAGTATCTACTAATGTATCATTGTATATGATCTTGTTTGATTTATAAGCACAGTTCTTCAAATTGTGGGCTAGAAATGTCATTTTATTTTAGATAATTCTCACCATAGGCCTAAAGAAAAATTTGAATCTGTGAAGGCTATTTGGTCACATGCTTTCTCTTTTAAAAAAAAAAAAAAAAAAAAAAGAAATGAAAAAGCAAGACCAAGGAGCCAAATAACTCATTATGTACAAATAAGCTTAAAGGAAAGGGAATTGAGTATAATGAAATCACTGCCATGAATTTTAAAAATCCTTCTTAATAATCATATGGGTTAATGGCATTTGGTTGGGAAGAATGAGAAGATAGTGCTTGGGGAAGTCTGTCTTTACCTTGCTGCTGTCCTCACAATCCAGAGTCTGGATGTTCACTTTGTAGATTAGAAATGCAAAGATTAATGGGTTATAGAAAAAAAGTCATGTTGTGATATAAGTTTATTAATATACAACATAAATGTAAGTCATAAGCAGACTTAATACAATTTTTGAGTTTATTAGCATATTTCTTCCTGATTAGCAAACCCACGTGGAAAGCCAAATTCTGGTCAAAAGGTAATTTGGTGAGCTCAGTGTCTGAAAAGGGAACATTAATCTCGTGATTATGAAAGGTAGAATTATTAAGCTGTTAAGTGTCCTTTGTTTTGTAACCTTGGATCTTTTACAGATGCCATGTATACCGAAATCATTCTTTAATCTGAAGAATACCATATAGCTAGTACAATAAAAACTTAGTTATAATCACAATCCTATTGTGTCTTTTAAAATCCTTCCAAATTTACATATTCTCAATTTATATTCATGAATTATATTTAATTTTTAGAAAAAGAGTCCTCTTTAATATTTCTAATCGGCCGTTTTTACAAAAGCAATGAGTTAATTTTTGATTATTTAGAAAATATAGATGAGCAAAAACAAGTGAAAGTCATCTACCATCCGTAGATAATGACCAATGTACGGTATGTTTTCCAGGCCCTTTGCCAAAAATTTACACATACGCATTTTCTAATAGGTGCTATCTAAGTTTTTCTCCAATTATTCTAGGATAATTACTATTATATTTGTTATAAAGGTGAGGAAACCAAGTAACATATGACTACATTGCAAGTGGTCAAAATGGATGGCACCCAGCTGTCTTTGTGCCCTTCCTTGAATGCTTATTTTCATGAAAATGGTATCATAGAACTCATAAAGGATTAATTGATATAAGAATTGCCCTTCTGCTATAAACAACCAGAAACTGGACAAAAGATATGAGTCAAATATTTTCAGATATAGACAGTAAGCATTACGGGACTCCAATCTCTGAGAATAGGGGAAATAAATGAGGAAAGCCCCAGATGAACTCCTAAAGATAATTTGCTACGGCTCAGGAAGAGGAAACCCAAATAACTGACAGTGGTCTTGCTAATTGAAGAGATGGAGATAGAAAGGTAGAGGCAACTAGAATTTGTGAGGCAGAGTAAAGAGGAGAAGGAAATTGTATAAAGAGAAAGAGCTAGAGATCTGCTGAGGGGTCTCCTTGAGTCTCTGTGGCTGACTACTAATCTGTGCATATGTGGGTTAAAATTCCATGAGATTGGGGAAAGAATGATTATTCTAATCACCTAAATCCTGTAGACCTAACAATTTCTGGTACTTATACAGGATTAGAGGAGTAGTTCTATTCTCATCAGCCAGAGTGAAACGACCTTTTACTACATGAGGCATTAGGTAGAATCCTCAGAAAGACATTGTTTTTGCAATGGGACCAAAATAGTCCTAATGTAAAGGCTGCTCTGGCCCTGCTCTCACAAAACTAAAAATTAAGTCTTAAAAGAATCAGACTGATCCTAAGTAACTTAACTGCATGTTAAGAAAAATGTTTGTCACTCTTTAGAAGGAATACAACAAAATCCAACAATGTAAAACACAGTGTCTGACATCCAAAGAGAAATTACAAGGCAGACAAAGAGTCAGGAAAAAAATAACCCATAACAAGGGGGAAAAAAATCAATAATCAGAGACAGACTTTAAAATGATGGAGATGATGTAAATAGTAGGTAAGAATGTCAAATTAGCTATAATGTGTCTTTTAAATATGCCCAAAGATATAACAAAAAACATGAATACATGATGAGAACAAAATAGATTTTTTATTTTGGAAGGTGATGACAGAGTCTCTGGACACTTCCTCAGGAGTTGGAGTTGTTCTGTCCTCTCTTTCTTTCACTGCCTGTTGCAACCAATAAGGGCCATTTGTATTATGAAAATGAAAAAAATGAACATACGAAAAAGACTCAAATGGAACTTTTAGAGATTAAATCCGTAATATTTGACAATAAAAAATAAGCTAAATTGGATTAACATCTGTTAGACAGTTCAGAAGTGGTACATTTGAAGTCATAGTTTATTAAAGCCCAGAGAAAGCAACAAAGATATAAAAAAACGAAAATAGCAATAACTTATGGAGCAATATGATGCAGTCTAACATACATGTAGTTGGAATCTCAGAAGAGGAAAGGGAGGAGGGCACAGAAAAACGTATTTGAAGAAATAATGACCAAAATATTTTCTGATTTGATGAAAAAAAAAAAAAAAAAAAAAACTACAGAGATCAAAGAATCTCAGTAGACCTCAGTCAGAGCAAACAAAAACACACCAAGACACATTATATCAAATTGCTAAAACCAGTTAAAAAGAGAGCATCTTAAACTTGGCCAGAGGGAGAAAAGAGACATCTTGTGTAACTAAGTGAACATCATCAGAAACTATCAAAGCCGTAAGACAAGAGTGATATCTTTAAAAGGCCAAAAAGAGAAAAAAAGTCACCCTAGAATTGTATGTGTGGTGAATGTATCTTTTAAAAGCTAAGGTTAAGTAGAGACATTTTCAGACCAAAAAAGCTGAGAGAATTTATTACCAGCAGATCTATAATATCAGAAATGTTAAACCTGGAAGAAAAATGATGGGAAAAACAACATGGAAATTTGAATTTACACAAAGCATGAATAGTGCCAGATTGATGGAAATGTAGGCTAATATTTTAAAAATACGTTTTCTTGGACAGGCGTGGTGGCTCACACCTGTAATCCCAGCACTTTGGGAGGCCGAGGCAGGCGGATCACCCAAGGTCAGGAGTTCGAGACCAGCCTGGCCAACATGGTGAATCCCCATCTCTACTAAAAATACAAAATTAGCCAGGCATGGTGATGGGTGCCTGTAGTCCCACCTACTTGGGAGTCTGAGGCAGGAGAATCACTTGAACCCAGGAGGTGGAGGTTGCAATGAGCTGAGATTGCACCATTGCACTCCAGCCTGGACAAAAGAGCGAGACTCTGTCTCAAGAAAAAAAACATAACAAAAAAACCTTTTCTCTTTTTAAAATAATTGGCTATAGAAAACAAAAATAATAGTATATTGTGGGGTAGAAATAAAATATATAATAAAAGTATCACAAAACACTAAAGTGGGGCTAAGTGGAAATATACTGTTGTTAAGCTTTTACACTATACAGAACGTGGTATAGTATTATTTGAAGGTAGACTGTGATAAAGGTGCAAATCCTAGAATAATCCTTTAAAAAAGAGTTAACGGTTAGTAAGGTAATAGCAGAACTAAAATGGAACCATAAAATATACTCAATAAATATGCAACATAAAGAATGAACCCTAATGCATATTATGGACTATAGTTAATAATCATGTGTCAGTATTGGTTCATCACATATAACACACTAATGCAAGGTGTTAATTATAGGGGAAATTGTGCATGTGAGGTTAAAGGGGCATATGGGAATTCTTTGTATGTTCTGCTCATTTTTGCTGTGAACCTAAAACTGCCCCAAAAGTCTATTTTAAATAGGGAGAGAGTAAGAGGAGGAAGGGAGGAACAAATGAGAGAGGACAAACAGAAGGCCAGTAATAAAATTGGTAGCCCTAAATCCAACCATACTAATTATTAACAATGTAAATGCTCTAAACAGTCCAATTAAGAAATGGATATTATCGGCTGGGCGCGGTGGTTCATGCCTGTAATCCCAGCACTTTGGGAGGCCGAGGCGGGCAGATCACGAGGTCAGGAGATTGAGACCATCCTGGCTAACACGGTGAAACCTCGTCTCTACTAAAAATACAAAAAAAATTAGCCAGGTGTGGTGGTGGGGCCTGTAGTCCCACCTAATCGGGAGGCTGAGGCAAGAGAATGGCACGAACCCGGGAGGCGGAGCTTGCAGTGAACTGAGATCGTGCCATTGCATTCCAGCCTGGGCGACAGAGCAAGACACTGTCTCAGGAAAAAAAAAAAAAAAGAATTGGATATTATCTGATTGGATAAAATAATGCCTAACTGTATGTTATCTACAAGAAACCTCTTTAAATACAATGATACTAAAGGGTTAAAAAATGAAAAAAATAAACCATGTGAACAAAAACCAAAAGAAAGCTATAGTTTCTATAGTAGAGTCAGACAAAATAGACTTCAGAACAGAGAAAATTACCAGGGATAAAGGGAGATAATTTCATAGTGATAAAAGGTGCAATTTACCAAGTCTTACATGTATATTCATCTAATAACAGAGCTCCCAAATACCTGAACCAAAAACTGATAGAATTAAAAGAAAAATGGAGAAATCTGCAGTTATGCTTGGAAACTTCAGCATACCTCTTGGTAATTGATAGGGTAAGTAGACAATTAGGAAGGATATGGAAGACTTAAATAGAACGATTAACCTACTTGACCTAACTGAAATTTGTAGAACAACCTAACCAACAATTGCAGAATATGCATTCATTTTAAGTGCCCATGAAATACTTGCCAAGGTAGATCATGAACTAGGCCATAAAACGTTAACAATTTTGGGTTAAAATCATACAAAATGTTATATTTATAATAGAATTAAACCAGAAATCAAAGAAAGAGATCAATCCCCAAATATTTAGAATATGTAAAAGCGACTTCTAAATAATACATTCTTTAGAGGAAGGAAAATTTTGTAATATTTTAAATAGAATGAAATATCAAAATTTGTGCAATGCAGCTAAAGCAGTGCTCCAAGGTTAATTTATAGCACTAAATGCTTTTATTAGAAAAGGAGATATGTCTCAATTCAATAATCTAAATTTCTACCTCGATAAACTATAAAAAGAATATATGAAACCCAATACAAGCAGAGAGAAGTAAATAATAAAGATAACAGCAGAATTCAATGAAATGAAAAACAGAAAAATAGACAAAAAAAAAAAAAAAAAGGACGCTGACACCAAAAGCTGGTTCTTTAAGCAGATCCAAATTTTTTTTTTTTTTTTTGAGACAGAGTCTCACTTTGTTGCACAGGCTGGAGTGCAGTGGCACCATCTTGGCTTACTGCAACCTCCACCTCCCAGGTTTAAGTAATTCTCATGCCTCAGCCAGGCACCACCACACCTGGCTAATTTTTGTATTTTTTTAGTAGAAATGGGGTTTCACCATGTTGGCCAGGCTGGTCTCGAACTTCTGACCTCAGGTGATCCCGCCCTCCTCGGCCTTCCGAAATGCTGGGATTATAGGCGTGAGCCACCATGCCTGGGCTAAGCAAATCAAAAAGTTGTTAAATTTCTAGCCACTAATCAGGAAGAAACAGAGAATGTACAAATTACCATTATCAGGAATAAAAAAGGGGATATCATTACATACTCTGTAGACATTTAAAGTAAAGCAAGGGAGTACTTCCTTACTGGATACCCTCCTGAATCATTTTAAAAGTTGTAGGATACATGAGTTTGAATAAAATTGTTCGATGAAATATGAAGAAAAGTGAAAAAAAATCTGTATTTGATTATTCTGAAAACATCTGCAATATTTACTATTTCCAGGCTATCTGCTTTAATACTAAACTACCATCTTTATCCTTAATTATCCATAATTTAACCAGTATGAGAATATACACAATGTGCTTTTCAAAAACAAACCTCTTTCTATGTGTGCCTCTACTTTTTGAGTGTTTTGCTAGCATATTGATTATATTTATAAATTATTTGTTAATAGTTTGGAATGGGAGAGTATGATAATTATATTGCTTTCTGTTGCAGGCATCATTAAGCAAGCTAATGGAAACACTTGGTCAAGCAGAACCATATTTTGTAAAATGCATTCGCTCTAATGCTGAAAAGGTAAAAATGTCCTATAAATGAGAGCACATACCTCAGCTTACTTCAAACTGAACTTTAAATACTTTTAAGCAGAATAAATGGAGGGGAAGCACTAACTATAATATTTATAAGGAAAATGGTATGTTATAAATACTTTCATGGATTTTTCCACACTTCCCTGCCTGTAAGGTGTTTATATGGATTTGATTGAGCATCACCCAGAATTTGAGAAGCAAATACCTCTTGAAGTCCTGTCAGAAAAGAATTTTCTTTCTTTTTTTTTTTTTTTGAGACAGAGTCTCACTCTGTCGCCCAGGCTGGAGTGCAGTGGCATGATCTCAGCTCACTGCAATCTCCACCTCCTGGTTTCAAGCAGTTCTCCTGCCTCAGCCTCCTGAATAGCTGGGACTACAGGTGTGCACCACCACACCCGGCTAATTTTTGTATTTTTAGCAGAGACGAGGATTTGCCATGTTGGCCAGGCTGGTCTTGAACTCCTGATGACCTCAGGTGATCAGCCCACCTTGGCCTCCCAAAGTGCTAGGATTACAGGCGTGAGCCACCACACCCAGTTGTAGGTTATCTTGTTACAGATTTTGTAGTGATTGGACTATGTGGCCTCTGTGGGTGACTACATTCTTTTTGAGCCTTTAAGGTCCTATCTCTTCACAACCAGAGAAGCCTGGAAGCTTGGTTTCTCTCTTTTCCCTAGGGTTGGTCAGTCAGAACTTTTCTGAAGCTATCAGCTGAGAGGTGAGCTTGCCCTACCTATCAGCTTAGTTACTATATATCTTAACCAGACAACCTCCAGTCAATCTCTAGATACTCAACAGTTAGCCATGCTTATAAACAGATAATTAATTTGGAGATCTACTGTTCTGGGTTAATCTTTTTTCCATTTGCTTTAGCTGCCCTTAAGGTTCAATGATGCCTTGGTACTTAGACAGCTTCGATACACCGGGATGCTGGAAACAGTTCGAATTCGCCAATCAGGATACAGCTCCAAATACTCTTTCCAGGTTCTGTTTTTATAGTGATAGTTACATATTTAGACACATCAAGTAAATGATTCTCACATATCTTGCTTATTATTTCTTTGGGGCTTATTTCCCTTAATTCTTCCTTTCCATTTCACGTTTTGTATATGGAATTGAAGAGGGATAGACAGTATTTACTTTGATTGAATGGCAGCAATCTCATTAAGCTTGTTGTAATAGAATCCAGTACTTGGCTATTCTCGTTTGAACAGAATGTTTGCTAATACTAAATTTACTCCTGATATAATAAGTCTTTGCACTGACCTCTCCAGTAACTGAAATAGTTCAATGAGAATTATCTAGTGAAAAGATTCCATTTGGTTTTCCCTAAAGTTTTCTCAGCAGGTTTTTCTTTCATAGTAAGCTGCCAGCAAGGCTCACAGCTACTCTTATCAGCAATTGCTGCTATGGGTATGGAAATTATATTGAAGCTGTTTAGCAACTGAGCAAGTGTTTGCTGTTACTAGGATGGAAAGCCTCATTCTCAGTGATACCCTGTCCCCATCCTGCCACGTTTGCTTTTTTTTTTCCTGATAGAAATTTTAGGTTCTTTTTAAATAACTTTTTCTTTGGTCTTTTATAAAGCTTTCTCAAAAGGGATAATTAACCTCTGCCCTTTTTTTTCCTCTCATTCCCTTTTGATGACATGATATGTAGAACCCAGTATCTTTCTCCGCCTCTTATGTTTTCGAATTAACCTTTTATTATATCTTAAATTAACATGCACTTCTTGGTTTCACCCTGTTTAAAAGAAAGACAAAAGATTAATAAAATGATAATTAGTTTAAGGTCTTGTTTGCATACACTATTCTCTGATTTTACAATATTTTTAAATTATTTTTCAGGATTTTGTGAGCCACTTCCATGTACTTCTTCCCCGAAATATTATTCCATCCAAATTTAACATTCAGGATTTCTTCAGGAAAATAAATCTTAATCCAGATAATTATCAAGTTGGAAAAACCATGGTAAATATAATCTGTATAACTCTGGTCAAAATTGAGTGCATTTATTTAAAAAATAATAATTTTTGCCTATGAGATTGTTTATTAAAAAGACAGTGAATCAGATATCAGAAGACAATTGGTTAGGCCCAGGTTTTTATTTAATTATGTAGTCAATATTAATCACAGCGCTCTGGCCAGTGCTCTAGTTCTGACTATAACTTTAACTGCCTAAAAATCATCTCTCCATAGATATTCTACTGTAATCTCCAAGCCAGCTTGCCCAAGGTGACCATATCCAGATTCATCTGCTCTTAAATTTATCAAATACTTTATTTCTCTGTCACCTTTTTTCCAGTGTCTCAGTCTAGAAACCATAATTGTCTTTGGCATACCGTTCACTTTAACTTTAATCCTTTCACAAAGTTTTCGGGATTTTTTTTTCTTTTACAAAGAGATTCTCACATCGCTTTCTGTTTCTCCATTACTACTGCTTCCATTTTATTTTTATTCGTTATCTCTTCTCATCTACATTGCTTATACAGTGAACAGCTTACTTATCTGATGCTAGTGTATTTGTCATTCCATTTAATTTATTCTACTCATAATATTAAAATTATCTTAATATACTTAGTTCTTTTTGTCTGCCTCCTGCTTGATAATAACCCCCTGATAACCTCCTCATTAAATCCAAACATCTTTCTCTTTTTTGAGAACCTTCATATTGTGGCTTCACATTACTTAATATCTTTTTTATGGAGATTAATTGTCCCATTGTCTCCTGTGCATGCCTTTATTATTATTTTCAACTCTTTGTGTTACTCAGGTGAGATCTTTTGTCTCTGGCCCTTATTAGTTTACCATCTTCCTCTTTGGGTATATAATATCTACTTGCTCTCAAATGAGAGGTATAATTCCTGTTTCTAAAGAGATATGTCTCTTTAACCTTTGCAGCCTCCCAAACCCTAAACATTAGTGGAATGAAAGAGTAAATAAAATAAACTTATTAATAACTTTGGACAGTGAGAAGCTTTTAATGCATGCTGGATTTCAAAAAGACCGTTATAATTGGTTTATTCATTATATGATTCAAGCTTCAAGATCTATGGTTTTCAACTTTTTTCCCCACCCCAACACCCTTGAAAAATATGACTTATTACCAGTAATACATTTACTCATAGCAGTGATTTCCCCAATGGAGTAATGTATCATAATCTCTGGCGCTGGAATTTTGATATTCTTGCTTGCCTTGTCATTTCTCCCTCCCTTCCTCCCTTCCTTACCTTCCTTTTTTTCTTTGTCTTTTTTTTTTCTGGAGACCAGGTCTCTATTTTGCTGTAGAACTTGAACTCCTGGGCTTCAGCAACCTTCCTGTTTCAGTCTTCTGAGTAGTTAGGAGTATAGGCATGTAGCACCACACCCAGCTCACCTTCCGTATTGTACTATCTCCATTTCAATTTGAGAATGACTACTTTGGATAAATCTGTAGGAATATTTATCAGTACTTCATTTACATGCCTGCCACTATGTTTGTTCTTCTCTAAAAGCTTATCACAGAAAGGATGATTCATGAAATAAATTTCTCATTTCTTCTTAAGCTGCATTCCTCATCTTTCTTCCTTTTGGTAGGTCTTTCTAAAGGAGCAGGAACGACAGCACTTACAAGATCTGCTTCACCAAGAGGTGCTCCGCAGAATCATATTGTTGCAGCGATGGTTCAGGGTCTTGCTATGTAGGCAGCATTTCCTCCATCTGAGACAAGCATCTGTTATTATCCAGGTGAGAAGCAAAGGATTCTTTGCATGAAATTGACTAATTTATTTGGCCTTTGTTTAGTAACCAGAACCTTTTTACTGTAAAACATTTTCAATAATAATGTAAACTTCAGAAATGAGAATATGTCGTACCCAATTTTGAAGTGCTCATAACACCCAACAGATTATCTGGCATATAATAGACTATTAATAAATATTGATTCCATTGAATTTAAATTAAATTGAATTTGTAGTTATAATGTCTTGTGAGATCTGAGTAGGGGCTAAAGAGTTACCTAATACTTTTTGACATAGTTGTTTTTATTTAATAGTTTTTGGAGTGATGTTTGAGAGTTGTATGTATACCGTTGGTTTTAGACACTCATTTTGGATGATAGGTACCTTATTTTACATTTTATTTGTTTTATTAACTCCCTCATTGATTTATATCATTTCCATAAGATCTTTTCCATTTGTGCAAGAAAATCTTTAGTATCTTCATCTTTGGAATGTGTGTCAGGATTACCTTAAACCCATTAGTGTTATTTGGGAAAATTGTAACAAAAGAATATAATATGTTAAAGTTACTAATAATTTGAAGGACATGAAATCATCCAAAAATTTTAAATTAGGTTCTGTAATTAACTTCTTCAAGGTTAATTATTTAAAATAGCTGTTTTAGCCAAACATATCTGGAAGAGAAAACTTTCTTCTATTTATCTTTTTCAGGTGTACTTTCTGCTTTTGTAGAAAACTAGTTTTTTTATTTTTATTTTTTTGA
This sequence comes from Hylobates moloch, assembly GCF_009828535.3. Classification (NCBI taxonomy): domain Eukaryota; kingdom Metazoa; phylum Chordata; class Mammalia; order Primates; family Hylobatidae; genus Hylobates; species Hylobates moloch. Next base: position 56,726,932 of record NW_026652289.1, read on the forward strand.
GACAGAGTCTCACTCTGTTGCCCAGGCTGGAGTGCAGTGGTGCGAATTCAGCTCACTGCAAGCTCCAGCTCCCAGGTTCATGCCATTCTCCTGCCTCAGCCTCCTGAGTAGCTGGGACTACAGGCACCCACCACCACGCCCAGCTAATTTTTTTTTTATTTTTAGTAGAGACGGGGTTTCACCATGTTAGCCAGGATAGTCTCGATCTCCTGACCTCATGATCCGCCTGCCTTAGCCTCCAGAAGTGCTGGATTACAGGCGTGAGCCACCGCGCCTGGCCAGAAAACTTATTTTTAATCACCAAGAATTTAGCTGCATAGCCACATAACCTGTAATTATGGCATAAGAAATTTATCCTCTTTTTTTCTGTGACAATGCGGTGTAAGATATGACAACCAGTTTCTGTTACTTTGTCTTCCCCACAGAGATTCTGGAGGAATTACCTAAATCAGAAGCAAGTCAGAGATGCAGCTGTGCAGAAGGATGCTTTTGTTATGGCTAGTGCAGCTGCTCTTCTCCAAGCTTCCTGGCGTGCTCACTTAGAGAGGCAGCGGTACTTGGAGCTACGGGCTGCAGCCATCGTTATCCAGCAGAAATGGAGAGATCATTATAGGCGCAGGCACATGGCTGCTATTTGCATACAAGCAAGATGGAAAGCCTACAGGGAAAGTAAAAGGTACCAAGAACAAAGGAAAAAAATTATCCTTTTGCAATCAACATGTAGAGGATTCAGAGCAAGACAAAGGTAATCTCTGTTACTATAATAATTGCTTTTTTTCTTTCTTCCCAAGTACTTTGTTTATACCTCTGCATTAACACTTGTCTAATTTGTATTAGAATTGGTTGTATACAATTTGTCTTTTCCACTATACTGTGATACTTTTACCTATTTTAACCCACATTGTATTGTCTATAATGGAAGTTAAATAAGGTTTTATTGAATTAAATTGGATTGAAAATCTACATGGTCTGTGATCATAACTGCTAAGAATTAACTTTTACATTAGGCTGAATCTTATAAAGTTGGCAATATTCAACTGTTGTTACTTTTAGAAACTTTAATTTCACACTTAAATTAAAATTTCACTTTAATTTCACACTTAAAATTTCACTTTAATTTGAGGTTTACTTTAAAATAAAGGCATTATTAAAATGAGAGCTTTACTTCTGAATTAGTTTACATTTTGACTGAAATGCCTAGGTAGAAGTAATAGACTTAATGAAATATCATCTGACTCATGGAAATAGGAAAATTATGAAATGTGCATTCAAGTTAGTTTAAGAAGTACTTAGGTATTATAAAAAGATTTTACAACTCTGCATTTTTTCTTAAATTCTCAGGAAATATGTTCTTTTCCGTGGTAACTAAGATATTTCTGTAACCCATTTTGTCTGTTTTTATGTAGATTTAAAGCTCTAAAAGAACAAAGGCTTAGAGAAACAAAATCAGAAGTTGCATTGGTGAATATTAAGGGATATGGATCTCTGGAAATTCAGGGTTCAGACCCTTCAGAATGGGAGGATTGTTCTTTTGACAACAGAATAAAAGCCATAGAGGAATGTAAATGTCTAACAGAGAGTAATCGAATTAGCCATGAAAGTTCGGTGGACTGCTTGAAGAAGTCACCAAACAAGCAGCAGGAGAGAGCACAAAGCCAGAGTGGTGTGGACTTGCAGGAAGATGTGCTTGTAAGAGAGAGACCCAGATCCTTGGAGGATCTCCAACAGAAAAAAGTAGGCCGGGCTAAAAGAGAAAGTAGGAGAATGAGAGAACTAGAGCAAGCTATATTTAGCTTAGAATTGCTGAAAGTTCGTTCTCTTGGTGGTGTTTCTCCTTCAGAGGATCGCAGATGGTCTACAGAATTGGCGCCTGAAGGCCTTCAATCTCCACGGGGTACACCTGATAGTGAGAGCTCTCAAGGAAGCTTGGAACTTCTGAGCTATGAGGAAAGCCAAAAGAGCAAACTAGAGTCTGTCATTTCAGATGAAGGAGACTTGCAGTTTCCGTCACCTAAGATATCCAGCAGTCCAAAATTTGATTCACGGGACAATGCCCTCAGTGCCTCAAATGAGACTAGCTATGCAGAGCATTTGAAGGATGGAACTATGAAGGAAAAGGTGGTCTGCAGTTCTGAGTCTATTACCTGTAAACCACAGCTGAAAGACTCCTTCATTTCAAATAGTCTACCTACTTTTTTTTATATCCCCCAACAAGACCCACTGAAAACAAATTCCCAACTAGACACAAGTATCCAAAGAAACAAACTATTGGAAAATGAAAACACACCGGGAGAAGCTCTTACTTTGGATATCAACAGGGAAACTAGAAGGCATCACTGCTCAGGAAAAGATCAAATTGTTCCTTCTTTGAATACAGAGTCTTCTAATCCTGTGCTTAAGAAGTTAGAAAAGCTAAACACTGAGAAGGAAGAAAGGCAAAAGCAGTTGCAGCAACAGAATGAAAAAGAGATGATGGAACAGATTCGCCAGCAAACAGATATTTTAGAGAAGGAGCGCAAAGCCTTCAAGACAATTGAAAAGCCAAGAATTGGAGAGTGTTTGGTGGCACCATCTTCCTATCAGTCAAAGCAAAGAGTAGAGAGGCCATCCTCTCTCCTCAGCTTAAATACCTCAAATAAGGGAGAACTTAATGTACTGGGGTCCCTATCAGTAAAAGATGCAGCTCTTGCCCCAAAAGACAGTTCCTCTGCTCACTTAACCCCAAAGGACCGACCTGTCACCGTGTTCTTTGAAAGAAAAGGAAGTCCATGCCAATCCAGTACTGTCAAGGAATTATCCAAGACAGACAGAATGGGCACCCAGCTGAATGTAGCCTGTAAACTCTCTAATAATCGCATTTCAAAAAGAGAACACTTTAGGCCAACTCAGTCTTATGGCCACAATTCTGATGACCTTTCCAGAGAGGGAAATACTAGGCCCATTTTCTTCACTCCAAAGGACAATATGAGTATTCCCCTGTAAGTGAAATATTTATTTATGTTTATGTATAAATGGGAAACTTCTTGGAGTATTTTTATTAAGGTGCCTTGTTCTGCTCCAACTATTTGTGTAAAGTGGCTGCTCAACTTGGCCATTTTCTCTTTGTAAAAATATTCCCTAATTGTTAACTCTACCATCACCTGCAGTTGGATGTAGTTATACCCTAGGAATCCTTGACTAATCATGAATAGCAGAGTAAATACTGGGTTCCTCCCCATTAAGTGAGAAGCATTTGTGAAGGGCAGTACAGTGCCTATAAACATAGTAGGCATTCACCGAATACTGGTTGCTTTACAGCTGTGAGGTTTAGTAGTCCAAGGTTGTTCGTTTCAGGCTTTAAAGAAGTTAATTTGTTTTGTTACAGCTGTTGGCCTATTTATGGTCATCATTACGTTCATTATACTTTTTTGTGTGTAATAAACACATAACATAAAATTTCCCATCTTAACCATTTTTAAATAATACAGTACAGTAGTGTTAACTATATGTACATTGTTTTGCAAAAGATCTCTAGAACTTTTTCTTCTTGCAAAATAAAACTCTGTACCCATTGAACAGCTCTGCTTTTCCTTCTAGCCCCTGGTAACCATCATTCTACTTTCTGTTTCCAAGAGTTTACTTTTTATACCTCATATAAATAGAAATGAAATTCTTTTTTTTTTTTTTTTTAAGATGGAGTCTCACTCTGTCACCCAGGCTGGAGTGCAGTGGTGTGATCTCAGCTAACTGCAACCTCTGCCTCCTGGGCTCAAGCAGTTCTCCTGTCTCAGCCTCCCGAGTAGCTGGGACTACAGGTGCACGCCACCATGCCTGGCTAATTTTTGTATTTTTAGTAGAGATGGGGTTTCATCATGTTGGTCAGGCTAGTCTTGAACTCCTGACCTCAGGTGATCCACCTGTCTCTGCCCCCCCAAATTGCTGGGATTACAGGTGTGAGCCACCGCACCCAGCCCTAAGTAGAATTTCTTTATACTTTTTTAAACTAGAGGTAGTCATGAGAAAAGCAATTTTAAGTGGTACATAAAAACAAATTTAACAAAATTGAAGATACTTGTATTGTCTTTGTATTTGGTAGATTCTTTTGGTTCTTACAGGAGAATGTCATCATTGAAATGAAAGGAGGGCTGTATCTTTGGGCTAAAAAAAAAATTTTACATTAACAATGAAAATAACCTTTTCTTTCCTTTTATATATAACCCAAACATGTAAATGTTCCACCCTTTAAAATTTCATATAGATTTTAGAGAAATCCTTTGTAAATGTGGGCAAGAGATGATCAATAATTGATTTTTCCACCAAGAGTCTCTATAGTATTACAAAGTGCAGTTGAGCTTAATGACAGCTTTAAGTATTATTCCCACCCTTTAACCTACAGATTTCCCAGAAGTTCAAAGGCTCTGTGTAGCATATGCACCCATAAGAGAGTGTTAAAAACATATTCCCTGTCATTCTAAGTTTAGTGATACATGATATTCCATGCATATCTGTAAGTGAGCTCTTTAATATTCTTTAATGTCTGTTAATTATGACGTGTGTGTATGTATTATAGGTGTATACATTTATAAAGTAGCTGTTGGATCCATGAATTTGTTTTGTAGAAAACAAATTGTGGATTCTAAAAAATATTAATCATCCTTATGAAATATTTATCTTATTTTTCCAAGATATATAGTTGTAGGTCTGTTTGAGCTGATTTCCTTTATTGCTTTATTAATGATCTACTTATCTTTAAAATTATTGTATATTAGATTATATTAAACTCTACAGATAAAATTCATACTTTAAATCTCATCCTGTTGTATAAGTAATATTAGAAACATTAAAATTTTGTAGAATCATAAATGTTGGTGCTTCTGAATTATGTAGTCCAGTTCCCACATGTTACAGGTAAGGTCACTGGGGCCCACAGAGGTGAAATGACTTACTCAAGATCATATATTTAGAGAAATGGCTGGGACTAGAACTTGCATTTCATCATTAAGGATCGGCATTGGATTTTATGATTAGAAAGTAATACTAGGTTAGTGTCCCTTTTGTACTGTAGTGGTGATGAGTACACGGTAGTTTTTAACTGTTTAATGAGAAAGGACAAAAGAATTCATGGTGAAGTCTAAAGAAAATGCTGTGAGTTAAAAGGTTAATTGCAGTGGTCAAGTACTATCAAGATCCTATTAATTGTTGTTTCTCTTTGGAGGATAAATGAAGGTCCGATAGGCTCAACTGTGGCAAGAGAGATTTTGATAGCCAGAAGAGAATCCTTTAGGACAAGCCAGGATTGCTAGGCTTACACGCATTGTACATACATTGCCCAAAAAGGGAGATCTCTAAGAAGCCTTTAGCTAGCAAAGATTGCATCTATTTGTGTTTATTTCGGGCTTATTGCATAGAGGCAAAGGGCAAGATAATTTCTTATGGCTCCTAGACTTTCTTTTATAAAAATTAAATGAAAGATTTTGAATGGAAGAACAATTAATCTACCAACTAGTATCATAAGTTAGTGTCTAATTTTAGCTAGCACTATGCTTGGAAGTAAGATACGATCCTCAAGGAGCTTAATAGTTTTGCTCAGGAGAGATTATCAATATGTTGTTGATGAGACTCATGGTACTGAGTTAATATAGGTAATTGGGGCCATGAAGGTGTAGGTTATATACATTTTTTCATCAGATTCTGACATCTATTTCTGCCCAGAATTTAATGATAAAGCAGTCTCATCATACAGTTATTCAATCAAAATTAAATTTTCATAAGCTAACACTGTAACACCTGTATTGTCTGGAGCATACTTTTAGTTTGATAACAATTTCTTATCCTGCCAGTGTTGATTTTATTCTATTCAACATCAAGTTTTTTGTTTGTTTTTTGGTTTTTTTGAGACAGAGTTTCACTCTTGTCATCCAGGCTAGAGTGTGCAGTGGCACGATCTTGGCTCACTGAAGCCTCTGCCTCCTGGGTTCAAGTGATTCTCCTACCTCAGCCTTCCAAGTACCTGGGACTACAGGCGCCTGCCACCACACCCAGCTAATTTTTGTATTTTTAGTATAGACGGAGTTTTGCCATGTTGACCAGGCTGGTCTCAAACTCCTGACCTCAGGTGATCCACCTGCCTCAGCCTCCCAAACTGCTGGGTTTATAGGCATGAGCCACCGCACCCAGTCTCAACGTCAAGTTTTAAAACTCAGACAGTGGATGAAAGCTACAAAGAGAGATTTCAGAAGGAGTTTTCTAACCAATAGGAACCATCTCAGTATAAAATATAATGAGATCCTCATCACTGGATGGCTATTTTTCAAGTATTTTATAATGATTAGATGGAAAGGCCCCTTATAAGACTAGTATTATAAAGATTCAGGGGTTTGGTATTTTCCTTTCCTCATCATCAGATCTATTTTATTTCTTGAGTTTATTTTGCAGCTACTATTCTTAAACATATGTCATATTCATAGTGGAATATACCCACTGATCATCAGGCCTCTAGTAATTCAGTCATATGCATAGGTTCAGGATTATTATTACTAATTAGCTAAGCAGAAAAAATATGACTTAGTGTCTTGGGAATGGACTAAGATCTGAAAATATTTATGGAATTTGCTGGAAGTCTTTAACCTGGCTGCCATGGGATATCTGCTAAGAACTGAAATGTAATTTCATTGTTTTATTTAAAGTGTCAGCAAAGAAGCCTTAAACAGTAAAAATCCTCAACTCCATAAAGAAGATGAACCAGCATGGAAACCTGTGAAGTTAGCTGGGCCAGGCCAAAGAGAGGTAAGTATTGAGTCTTGTTTATCTATCTTCTATGCAAAAGAGATGTGCATTATTTTGGAAATTATTATTCTTGTAGGTAGAGCACCTCATCTACCCATTTACTCCCAAGCGTTTTTAGAGAAAGAAGCCATGAGCTGAGATTGTTATAATTATGAAGGTGTACTCCAGGCAGGGAATGGTGCCTAAAAACCCAGTTGCTAAGAAAAAGAAGGCAATTTGTGCTAGTGACTTTGTTGACTTATTATGGCAATGAAAGATGACTTCTTTGGCTATGTAGAACAGTGTAGATTTAGCTTCCATTCTAGTCCTTCATCCAGAGTAATGTATACAGATTCCTTTTGGTCATGCCTGTCACTTCTGCTATTGGAAAGGGCATGGTTGGGTGGAGGGATATTTCAAGAAATTCATGAGCCCTCTGATGTCTTTCATTGGCATCATCTCAAAAAGAATAAAAACCCCAAACATTGTTGTGTTATTTGTTTTATCATTTGGTCAAGCAGGTTGCCAGACCGGCCCATAAAAAGAAAGCTCGAATGGCGCGGACGCGCTCCGATTTCTTGACTAGAGGTACTTTTGCCGATGGGGAGGGGGATACAGAGGAAGATGATTACGATGACATTATTGAGCCCCTTCTCTCCCTTGACCAAGCTTCTCACTGTGAGCTAGGGCCTGCACCCAGCCTGGGTCAGGCCTCTCACAGTGACTCCGAAATGGTAATTTTACAGCAATATAAGAAAAATAGCAAGCAAATCTGATGGAGATAGTCTTTGCTAATCTAAAGCTAACCTTCACAGCTTCTTCCCATGTAATGGTTTGTACATGGGAAACCTCAGTGAACACAGCAACTAAGCTAAACCTTAATTTAATAGAACTCAAATAAAGGGCACTTTAAAAAGCCGTAAATTAGGCAAAATTAAGATTATTTGACTTGGCGCTAATGTAGAAATTTTCCATGTTGTATCCTAAAAGGTCTAGAGCAGTGGTCCTTACATTTTTTCTGTAAAGGGCCAGATAACAAATATTTTAGACTTTGTGGGTCATATAGTCTCTATTGCAACTACCTAACTTAACTACTTAACTCAGCCACTGTAGTATGAAAGCAGCCATAGACACTAAGTAAACAAATGGGCATGACTGTCTTGTAATAAAACTGCAAAAACAGACAGTGGATTGTATTTGACCTGTTGGCCATAGTTCACTGATCCTTGGTTTAGTTTACTCATCCTTGGTCTAAAATAATCCAGTAGTTTTTAGCTACAATGCACTTTTACATTTTTTGCCTGTAAACGTTCTTCCTCCACCTCACTTTCCACTAATAAGAAATAAACATGAATTGTAAAACATATAGTGAGCAAAAAGTGTCTTCCTGGACCAACCCAGCCAAATAGAAGGCTATATGTAATATGAATTTGTATTAATCACACAATATAACATTGGTGTTGTGTTTGAATAAAGCTGCACTATTTTAAGCTAAGAATATAACTATATCATCTTCTCAGCCCCAATCAGGTGTATATGTGGTTTGACAAGTATTAGTATATTGATGGGTATATTAAGGCAAAGAGTTTCATTTTGGAATTGTCCTAGAAATATATAAGGACCATATGTCTAATATGAACCAGAACATCACTGATGAAGTAGAGTGAAATAACATTTTATTTCCGTGCATATCTGTAACTGAGCTCTCTGATATTCTTAGTGTCTGTCAATTATCAGAGAAAAATTTAGAATGGTCTTTATTTGACTCATTAAATATTCTATCTTTGAACTGTTTTAAGCTGTTTGAATTGTCAAAGATCTAGTTAATTGAAATTTCTCCTATTGTCCAGAATACTCTCGTTGTCTTTATCTTTTGTTGGAGGTAGACCCAGTTTTAAGTGGCAAAAGTGATGTTTTATGAAGGCAAAAACAACAGCAACAAAAAGAGAAAAATGCAAAACAAGTCCCCTGATTAGATAAATGAGTCATTAACCTGAGCCGAACTGTAGGATTATAGAAATTGGAAACATTCTGTGTATCTGATAATATATATAATTAGAGCCAAAATCTTCAGTGTAGAATAAAATAATAGCATTTTGGAGGTGCCCTGTATTTGAGTTATAAATAAGGAAATATACTGTGTTATCTGATTAACAGTTAAATACGAAATTATGTAATGGAACAAACTAATTTTAATGAAAAGTCCTGCTTTGTCTAGTATACATAGATTTATTGTTTGCAGAAAAACTGGCATTTGTGACTGCTGTTTTGTTCCTGAGAGTTTCCTTTGTAACAACCCTTAGTCCTTTTGGTGATAGACGTCTTTTACACTGGGAACTTTTACTGAGATGAACCAGGAAATTGGGCTTTCTGCTTGGAGCATTCAGCTCCTTTCAGTGTTCTAGCCTCTGTTCACCTGCTTGACGTTCACTGCATGCCAGTAGTTGTAGAGCACTTCCCTGCACAGTGTGTTAGTCACGTCGCCAGCTTTCTCATTTCCTTCTCTTTCACCATGAGCTATTTTAGGAACAGGTGGTGGTGCTTGTTTCTGGTGGACACTGCATGAAGAAGCTTTGCTTTGTAGAATATGCGGATAGATACTTACCAGGGTTGAGGATGGGGTGGGTAGGAACAATTTTTAAATGTGTTTCTCTTTTTATTTATCTTGAGAATATTCCATGTTCTAACATTATCTGATATTGTGAAGATGAAGATGTATTGTGTCTAAATAAAATCTATTACAATCTCACAATATTTTCTGGATTTTAAATGGATTTGATTTTCTAGGTACATGGAGTTTTAAAAACTGGATTTTTTTTTTTTCTGGACAAACTGATTTTATTACTCTGAAGTGTGTCATTAAATCTTGGAAGAAATTGCTGTATGACCTTTCTAATTGTGAAGTAACTCAGTCTAATGAGATAAAGACATTCACACATGAATTGAAGGAGATTTGAGTTTTTAAATTATTAATCAGTTGTTACCTGCTGTGGGAGGGGAAACAAGTGTAGTAGTTTCCCTCCTTAGTGACTTTGGTGCTTTTTAACCTCTTACTTCAAACTCTGCCATTTGAATAACTGTTTAGTCTCTGTGTGCTGCTCTCACTCCATTTTTATACACACTGTATTGGCATTTACTCAAGAAGAATGGCGTTTTCCGCTAAGCAGTTTTTTTTAAGGTAGTTTTTTTTTTTTTAGTTTCTGTCTTCTGGATGGTAAGCGGGTTAGTAAAATCATTTCTATTCCTTATTTATAGGATTAGTATAGGAAACATTATACTTTTCTCTGTACAGTTTTCTTTTATCATCCCCCAGATTTAAAGCAATCATCTCTATGGATATGACTTCTGAATGGCTCTCCAGAATTTCATTCTTCATTACTTCCAGCATAGTAAAACTAAATTTCTCATTATTCCCCCCAAACTGCTGTCACTTCTTATATTCCTATTTCTGCTATTCTCTGAGATACTCTCTGATCCTTATCTGTGTTGAATTTTTTTTCTGTCTGATGTCTACTCCATAGGCTGCCAGAAAAACCTGTTGATCAAACAAAGCTGTTTATTAGCTTATTACAGTAAGAGAAAACCCACTTTGACTGTGTCTTAGTAATATCTCACAAGGGAGAAGTCAGGAGAGGATATTCATAAAGTTTTAGGACCTGGGCTAGGTGATTTTGAGGTCGGTCTTACGTGGTAGAAAACTGATTGTTATTGAACAAAGTTCATTACGTTAGAGTTTTGGATTGGCAGCCTTAAGACAGCAGCCACACTGTTGACTATACACTTAGTATTTATATGTGTATTTTATTCCTCTAAAAAAAGTCAGGACCAGTTTATAGCATTGCAGCTATCTGTTCTTTGAAGATTTGGCAGAATTTTTTTATGAAACCACCTGGGATTGGTACTTTTTTGTGGTGTAGTTCCTTGATAAGTTTTTCTTTTTTTCTTCTAGGGAAATCAGTCTTTTTTAAACCTTTTATCTAACAGCGTCAATTTTGGTAAACACTTTTTTCTTATAAAATTATCTTTTTCGTCTAACTTTTCAATTTATTTGCACAGAGGTCTGGAAAGTAAGATCTGGGCACAGAGGCATGTGCCTGTAGTCCCAGCTACTCAGAAGGCCGAGGCAGGAGGATAACTGGAGCCCAGGAGTGCAAGACTGCAGTGAGCTGTGATTGTACCACTGCACACCAGCCTGGGCAACAGAGCAAGACCTTGTCTCTTTAAAAAAAAAAAAAAAAGTCTGTTAGACCCAAACAGTACTCAGTCTAGGGCTAATTATTCTTGACTACTGAGGTGGGATCCTCTCTATACTTTGCCCAGTGCCCTGGGAATCATAAAGTTATATGCTGTGGCTCTTGGGCATAGACACTATTACTGACCTTTTGTGAGTGATGGGCTCAATTACCTTTAATCCTTTCAAGTGATCTTTTTCTTGGTCTTGGGTTGTTTTCTCATACGAAGTGTTGATTAGTACTCAAGCTGAATATTCAATATGGACCTTCTGTAGATCTCTAGAGTTCTATCTTTGTGCTTCTCACTCCTCTCCAGTACTCTGTCTTTTGGTCTCTAGTCACCGTGCTCACCTTGGACTTTCAGCTTCATGTGTTCCACTTAGAGTCTGTCAAGTTTCACCTGGGTTCCTCCTCTCTGCATCACAGCCTAGAAACTCTCAAGGCAGTAAGATGGGACAAGTGTAAAACATACTTCCTTTTTTTCCCATCTCTCAGGGATATCTGTCCATTGTTTTAAACATTGCGGTTTCATATTATTTTGTCTGGGTTTTTTGTTGGTTTCAGGTAAGAGGGTAGACCAGATGCCTATTACTTCATCTTTGCCAACTTAAGGTATTTCCTCTTTCTATTAATAAGGCCATAGTCAGGCAGACCAAAAGGCTAAAGAAAGAATATTGTAACTACAGAAAAATGAAATATTAGGAAATGACTTGAATAGATAACATGAAATTCTCTCCTCAGAACAGGATTGTCTTTAGAGGGACACATTTTAAACAAATGGAACAAGAACTGCCAATTAAAAATCAGGTCACAGTTTGATAGCCTTATAAGTTGTTTATAATTTAGACCATTAATAATGGTAATGAGCCTTTATTCTTTCATCTTTTGGCTCTTTAAAAATCATTGCATATTCCATTTCTTTTAAATTATTGATCAGATATATGAAGAATTTATAATAGCAAGTTAAGCCATAAAAGTAATAACCACCTTTTGGGATAAATAAAAGGAGATCTGAAAGACAATACTTAGCATTCTAGATTTATTGGATCCTGCATCTTTTGTCTCTGTCTTTAAATGGTTTTCACTTTCTTGCCTTTCCACTTGAGATTCTTTTTTAAATTGTCAGAAAATATGAACTAGTAGATCCTATTTATTTTCATTGACCAAGTCCTCTTTATTTCAGATTACTTTATATAGAGTTTTCAGTAGGCTCTATTATTTCAATGAATCTCTGAATAATATGAATGTTTTGTGTGTTTTTAAATAGCTCAAGTAATTCTGTAACCTGAATTTTAATTACAGTGCTATCATTTATTTACTTGGCATTAAACCTTTCACATATGTAATTATTACAGACGTCACAGCGATTTTCGTCAGTTGATGAACAAGCAAAGCTTCATAAGACTATGTCTCAAGGAGAGATTACCAAGTTGGCAGTGAGACAGAAGGCTTCAGATTCAGATATAAGGTATATACACAGAGTTAACAGGGGTAATATAATTTTATTTGATAATTGACTATAGTTAAGTACTGAGTTTTTTTTTAAAAACCATAATTGATAGGCCACTTTTGAAATTAAACTATTTACCAATTTTTCAAGAAATGGTAAGTACCTAATGTTTATAGGCACATAGTAGTTAAGATATGTATTGAAGAGAAGAAAAGAAAAATTTCCCTCAACCCTGATAAGTTCATAGTTGGGACAGAATCCTGTAACAAAAGACAGATTAACAAGAGACAAATAACGCAAGTTAGTGCATACAGTGCATGCACATCATGCAGAGGAAAGGTAACTCAAAACAGTGGTTTAGGAATCTGGCTTATACATTGTCTTCAACAATGAACAATTAATTTTAGAGAAGTGACAAGACAAAGATAAGCAGTTTCAGGCTTCCAAAGGTAACAAAACTGTGGGAAGATAAATTTATGGGGAAACTAATGGAATAAAGTTGGTAGATTCCTCTGATGTCATTTCTAGCTGATAAAGGTCTATACTGTCTCCAGTGATTAACTTCTGTCCTTATTGGTAGAGAGGGAAGAAAGAACACCTTTACAAATTTATATCCTGCTTTTAGGCGAACAGGGGAGGGTAGAGAGCTTTTCTGCATCTACTTCTTAATTGCCTTTAGCTTAAAAATATTTATCTCAAAGAGGAATATTTTGGGGTGGCAAATACTGGTTCCCTTCAATATAATGGGCTTTATCTCCCTCTATACTTAGCAGTATGATTTGGGGAAAGTCTCCAAATTGTTATATGACTTATGGTATTTTGTTGTAAAAGACTTGGATGAGACTAAATAAGGTTGAAAACAGGTGCCAGCTTTGGACTTGGGTTCTGTTCTGAGGTAAGCATTTTAGAAATGGAACTGAAAAGGACTTTCAGAAGATAGTTCTGTTCTCTTTAAGAGAGCTTATGGAATTTTTATTTTTCAAATAAATATCTTTGTCCCTCATTATGTTGTATAAGCATTTGGGCCTCGCTGAAAACTTACAAGATTATGTTGAAATTTTTCTGGTTCATAACCATATTAAAGACCACTTTTTCACTGACTGTAGAGGTATAATCTAAGGTAACCCAAATCCAGAGCAGATAATACTAGAAACCAAATATTGAGAAATAAGATGTGACACAGTAGAAGAACATACATCTGGAAATAATAGATTATATATATTTAGTTTCCACGTCCTCCCCCACAATTGCTAAAATGACAAAATCTACAAAGGACTATTCTCCCCCTCAAAAAAACTTAGAAGTCAAAACAAATGCAATAAAACTGTGGAATCCAAAAAGTAAATGGACTTTAAATTTTAAATATGTTAATACATACGAGAAAGCCAAATCCTAATCCAGCTAAGTAAAGCTGAGAAAGATACATCTAGCTGGCTGACTTTCGCCAGTTATAGCAGAACAAGAAATTTATTATCTGGAAAGTATAAAACAGAGTATCTCTGGACCTGGAGTTTACTAGATACAATTGAGGGCTGGGGCACATATTTGGCTGGGGCACATATTTGGAACTATCAACAGACCTTTTGCATAACAAATACAATTGTATTCATGAAACCAAATGGTGCATGAAAGACCATATATTGGTGGCACTCTTGAAGTGTTCTATTCCCTGCCTAGTTTGTTTCTTCCAACTTGTATTTTATCTGTTAGTTTTGGTTTCTTCAATATAAGGTATTTCCTCAAATGTATGGTGATCAGTGGTATGTGATAATTATTTAAAGTAGGGTTAAAAAAAAAAAGAGAGAGGAAGCTCTAGTGTGCCTTGGTGGGGCTGCTAAAGTATGGTCTTCCTTACAGAGTTATCTGGTTGGTTGACTTTGCAGGGAGAGCTCCTGATAGTAATATATTCAGGTTTTTCCTTAAGGGCTGGACAGAAGTCCCCAAAACTCTTTGAACCATTTGCTTAGAACCATATGCTTAGAGGGTATGGGAACTTTGGAAAGACAGAACCAAGAAAACGGAGGATAAATTATTTAAAAAGTAATTCAGCCAAATTTTACAGAACTGAAAGACATGATTTTCCAGATTCGAAGACGCCACTGAGTGCCCAACATAATGGATGAAATTAGACCCAAAAGACATGTTGTTATGAAACAAAAGAGACAAAAGGAATCTGTTATAATGATGAAAGTAGCTTTTCAAATGACAACTGCACAGCAAGCAATGAGGGAAACCACTCCAAATTGGAGCAAGTTAGAAGGCTCTGGGAGAGATTTTTTTCAGTAAGGTGAAACTGATAAAGTACCTAATATATTTGAATGTATTGAGAGTTGATACAAATGGGGAAACACGTGGAGGTGAATTGTATATAGGAAAGTGAGTAAATGAAAAATCAAACAGTTTTCATGAGCAAATTTTAAAAATCCTCTAGAATAAAGTAGATCATTTAGGGAATTACATCCCTCAACTGTGAATATTATTTACATAATAAAAATAAATACTGAATATCATTAAAAGTAAATACTGAATATTGATCTAACTAAAATTACAGTGTAATTCTTTTGGGGGCACATGTTTATGGTTAGGACTGGAATGGTGGAACATGCCTAATCATTATTTGTGGCCATGAGTATGATAGTTACAGAAGCACACTAAATATCAGAAGAATTAGTTAAAGCAATTCAAAAGTGTTGCCTCTAGGGAGCAGAAAATGGGGTGAGCATGGCAGAGAGATACTGTTGTTTTTAGTAAGTCTTGTAGAATAATTTCTCTTTTTAATGTATAAATATATGAGTTTAGTAATAAGCTTTTTTTTAAAAAAAAAAAAAAAGGAAAAAAAGAAGAAGGAAGAAAGAAAGAGCATGGGCTTCAAAACCAGATAGACTTGATTTTAACTTCCATCTCCATCAGGCCTCTAAGCCTTAGTTTGCTCATGTGTAAAGTAAGGATAATACTGTTTATCACGGTAGTTGTGAAATTAGGAATATCATATATAAGGCGTAGTGCCTGTCACCTAGTACATACTCAAAATTTTTTAATTGAATGATTGAACAGACAAATGAACAGATAAATTAATTTACAAATAAAACTCCAACTATGAGGTTAGAATACATAATATATGGTCAGTAACTACATGCCATTGTTACTGCAAGGTATTTCTTTGATGTGTATGATGAAAGCGTGTATAAGCACTAAGAAGAGGCAATATAATATAATAGATGTGGTTGAATTTTTCACTCACTGAAACTTTGGGAAAGTTACCTAATATATAAGTCTCCAGTTTTTCACCTGTAACATATTTATAGTAGTTTGTTAAAAGCAAAGTTGTTACTATCACCTGGTCTTTAAGAAAAAAGAAAAAGGTAAAGTTGATATTGTAATTAAATTTTGTAAGCACTGTGCCTGGAGAAAGATACAAGTTCAAATAAGTGGCTGTTAATAATACTAATAACTCATGAATGTAAATAGTGACATTAAAGCTTTTATTATGTAATGGTGAGTGGAAAGATTTAAAATTCTATGTGCATCATGATAACAGTGATGTAAAACTTGCCATACTTATGGATAAAGACTGGAAGGAAATGACAAAAAAAGGTAAACTAATGTTTTTTAGAGTGGTAGGATTATTAGTGATTTCTTTAAAAAGTATTTTCTTTGTTGTTAAATTGGGTATATACTAAATCCAAGCTGGATGGCGGACAAGAATGAAAAGAAACCAGTTTGGGAGTTAGAAAACTTGAGTTAGAATTCTAGCTCCACTGCTTTGTGGCTGTTTCATCTTAGAAAAATTATTTAACTTTTCTGGATTTTGTTATTTCTATATTCAAGATGTTTCCGCATCTGAATATAGAAATAACAAAACCCAGAGAAGTTAAATAATTTTTCACCTTTCAGGTGAAGTTTAAATGCAAAAGTAAAGATAAATACACTTAATTTAAATGTGAAGCTTAAATGAGCTAATATACATAGAAGGTTTGTAAAACTTAAAGTGATATATACAAATATTATCACTGAGATACTGTAATTTCCATTTTTACCTTTATTTCTTTAAACAGACCTCAGAGAGCTAAGATGAGATTCTGGGCCAAAGGGAAACAAGGGGAGAAGAAGACTACGAGAGTGAAACCTACTACCCAGTCAGAGGTTTCGCCACTCTTTGCAGGCACAGATGTGATTCCAGCTCATCAGTTTCCAGATGGTAAAAGTGACCAAAGGGTGGAACTTGTGTTCATAATTTCTGTTCACTCTTTCTGAAAATTTGCTATTCCTGTAGTATACATAATGTCAATCCTGTTGGCTGGATGTTCTAATGAGATAGGACCAGCATTGTTAAATCCTTCCTTAACTAAAAATAAAGTTACATTTTTCCTACAATAGAAGTTCCCCAAAAAATACACCACAAAACGATGAAGCAGCAACCACCTCAAAAATGACTATGTATCATAGATTAGCCTTAATTTTCTAAACTATAAAAATGTAGCCATTATTCATTCATTTAACAAATACGTATTACTGGTTATAACTAATAGCAGCTAATATTTGAGTGCTTACTACATGCAAGGCACTGTGGTAAGCATGTTATGGTTATTAAGTCAGTTGCTCCTCACAACAGTTTTTTGAGAATTGGTATGATTATTATTCCCAATTTATGGATGAGAAAACTCAAGCACAGATAATTTCTTTTATTAGGCCAGGCATGGTGGTTCACACCTGTAATCCCAGCACTTTGGGAGGCTGAGGTGGGCAGATCACATGAGTCCAGGAGTTCAACACCAGCCTGGGCACATAGTGAAACCCCATCTCTACAAAAAATATAAAAATTAGCCAGGCATGGAGGCATGTGCCTGTAGTCCCAGCTACTTGGGAGGCTGAGGTGGAGGATTGCTTGAGTCTGGGAAGTTGAGGCTACAGTGAGCTGTGATCACACCACTGCACTTCAGCCTGGGAGAAAGAGTGAGACCCTGTCTCAAATAAGTAAAAAAGAAAAGTTATTTATTTATGCACATACAGTAACTGGAAGAGCTAAGAGTTGAATCTAGGCAGTCCTGCTCTAGAGTCCACAGTCTTGACCACTGTGTTGTATATTAAGTACTTGTTATATTTCAGTACCTAGCAGATGCCTGGCACTTTATAATAGCTCTTATTTTTCAATTTTAGAGACAAGGTTTTACTATGTTGCTTAGGCTGGAGTGGTGTGATCATAGCTCACTGTAACCTCTAACTTCTGGGCTCAACCTATCCTCCCACCTCAGCCTCTCAAAATGCTGGGATTACAGCCATGAGCCACCATGCCCAGTCCCATAGCTCTTATTTTAACTTTCTGGGCATGCAGCATAACACACTTGAGAAGTACTCAACAGTTAGTTCATCGTTCAGAAAACTGACCTCTCTAAATGGGAAAATTACTTACTCTCCAAGTTATCCTAATGTTAGAAGATTACCACTTCTTCTCAAGCCCTTTTCTCAGGTATGCCTGAGAGTTTTTAGCTACTACATAAAGATACCAACTTCTTCAACAAGGATATACATCCAAGGTGGATATATGGTAATGTGAGTGAAATACCAGCATTGACTAAAATAGAAAGAGGTCCTCGGAAGAAAGCTTAAGGCAGGATAGAACAGACCTAGTTACAATAAGAAACCAAAATCTTCTCATATCTAGGATAAAATAGAGAAACAAGAAGGAAAGATCATCAAGCTTCCCAGAGGGATGGATGGGCTTGAGCTCTCTATGCCAGAGGAAAGAATGATGGAAAGGTAGTTAGACCCCTGTTTTTGTATCTTATGGCTTTGCTTCTATCAGTTGACAAATGGATGTGGATAAAACCAATAACAAGTTAAATGAATACTACAGGTTTGGGTAACTGGGAATTCCCTACTATTGAGTGACTAAGGTTATCAATTTCTTATATCTTGTCTGGTTGACAGTCATCCTTCTAAGTTTTTTATTTCCCACAATTATATTCTTTGTTGCTAATTCTCGAGAAAGAAGTATAAACTCTAATTGAAAATTCATATTATAAGCAAACTTTGTTGTGTATTTGCTTCATAATGACATGTATAAAACTTAGGATTATAGCTTTTTATTTATATTTGGAAAAAATGTATTAAGGTAGGCCTTGTTTTTAATGCTAATATGGGATTATGGATAATTTCTTTAGTAAACATTTATTTTATTAATAAGAAAGATACTGACTTTGCTAAATAAAATAATTAGATACTTAATATATCTAAGCTGTATAATAGAAGTAAAATCAGTTGATATATGTTTGAATATAGTTGTATCCTGTATCTTTATATTCTTTACTCTTGTGTCATAGTTGAGATTGGGTTTCTCTCAATTCCTGCCTGAGGTGGTATTTAGCATGTAGGGGGCTACTTTTTTCCTTTATTATCAAAGTTAGTTTAGATAGAATCAGGATATACCATTGGACAGAGGGTAAAGAGCATACACATTGGGAAGACAAGCATGTGAAATGAGAGGAGGCCAACATTCTCATCAAGCTCCAGATAGGGTTTGGCAAATGTGGTCTAGTTCTAAATTGTAGTGGGCTACATGGACTCTAATTTCACCGTTGTAAACATTTGTAGAGAAAAATTGTAGAGAAAATAAATTGACAGTTATTTGGGGGATGTTTAAGAAGATCCTAAATGCTGAAGAGACCCAAGCAGAAGTAAGCCAGTTGAGTTACTTGGCTCCCTAGCAGGTTGCCAGCAATCACCAAATGTTATCATAGAAGTATTCAGGACTTTAGACTGTAGTAAAGAAATCATAATAATTATCAAACTCCACTGGTTTGTTGGACTTGTATGTAGCTACACATATTGTTTCAAACGTGTAGCAAAGCTGTGACTTTGTTAACAGTAAGCATTTAATATGCCAGTATGGTTGTATATTCTCTTCTTTTCTTTGGGACTGAGGTCTTTAGAATCTAACTTGATGTCCTGCAAAGCATTTCTATCCAGGTTTTTAGTATCAGACCTCAGCTTCTTGGGAGATATGATATCATTTCCCTTTGAAAAGTGGTAATTTTTAAATACACTTTCTGTACAAATTTGCCGTCTGGATTTATTGCTTAGCTGCCTAACTTCAAATATTAATGTTACTTTGCTTTTCATATATTTGCATGTTTCCTTCAGTGACTTATTAAAGGAACTTTAAAAAGAAGGATGTGAAGATTATCAATATATTTACCAAATGTGTCTTTTTGGGTCTTCTATCTTGAATTGTAGAATTAGCTCCATATCACCCAACACCTCCTTTGAGCCCAGAACTGCCCAGCAGTTGCCGGAAGGAGTTCAAAGAGAACAAAGAACCTTCTCCAAAGGCTAAGCGCAAGCGAAGTGTGAAGATTAGCAATGTGGCTTTGGATTCTATGCATTGGCAAAATGACTCTGTCCAGATCATTGCAAGTGTCAGTGATTTAAAAAGCATGGATGAATTTCTTCTGAAAAAGGTACACATTATTTGCCAAGTCAGGCCCCAGAGCAGCTCTGTGTATGGAATACTTGTGTATATCAGGATATACCCTCTAGATATCAAAATTACGTATGCTTCTGTGCTTTAGATGATCTGTTCTTTACCAGAAAGATGTGAATAATAGGATATGCATTAGCTAGACTGGGTAGACAGGATTTAAGGTTGTAGGCTTTAGTAGTGACTTTAATTTTACTAAAATTGTCAAATTTCATATGAGAAGGTGCAGCTTGTTGCACATGGGAGTTTTCTTGTAACAGAACTATAGAATTACACAATGTTAGAAGGAACCTTAGAAATCATAGAATAGTAATTATAGTTTGACTGTCTAGTCATACTTTTACCTGAGTCCTATAATAGCCTGTGGCTTGCACTTTGAGGGCAGTCATTGTAGAAGAAACAATACATGCCTACTGTTGTATTTACTTCTTTTCAATTAGTTGATTATGTACTAAAACTCGTTTTGTGGTTCCCAGGTGAATGACCTAGATAATGAAGACAGCAAGAAGGATACACTCGTGGATGTTGTATTTAAAAAAGCCCTGAAGGAATTTCGGCAGAATATCTTCAGCTTTTATTCATCTGCGTTGGCAGTGAGTTGGACTATGTTAGGAGATATTTAGTAGTTCAACATATGAAAAATTTGTTAGTGCTGTAGAAGATAATACAAAAGCCATGTTTCATAAGAGATTTCTCCAGTTCCTTGTTTTTGTTTTAGGGATAGACAAGGAAAATGAATGGTTTTTGTTTTAGGGATAGACAAGGAAACTGAATGGTTTCAGATTAAAAGCTCCCTTGAATTTCCTTGAGTAGCTTTTTCCCACCTTACAGCTGTTTTTTTCATCTTTTAAGATACTGACTTCAGATGTCCTGGGTATGATTCTGTTTTTCCCTGTGACTTTTCGTAATCCTTTTAGCTCTATTGCTGGGCTATAATGTCTAATTTTCCTGTGTGAGGAAGCATTATATGTTTTCTTTTAATGGAATTAGGGCAGTTAGTTTATGGTCACTGATTTCTACATATTAGTTTATATCACTTTGAGATTTACCTTATACTTTCACATGATACTGGTCATGTTTTAGAAAATTTATTTTTGGTGTGTGCAATTAATGCTTTGGTCTACAGAAGCATTAGTGTTTATGAATTATCATATTATGTAAAAGAATTCATATTTTATTGGCTTTTCATTGTTCAATATATTCTTTAATTCACTGTGAAGAGAAAAATCAGGAAAGCTTTTTAATTTACTCTACTTGGCTGGGCACAATGGCTTGCGAGTCTCTCTAAGCCTTCTCTGGCTAGAAAGGCTGCCCATAAAAAAATTTAAAAACATTTTTATGCTGGTCACAGTGGCTCATGCCTGTAATCCCAGCACTTTGGGAGGCCAAGGCGGGCGGATCACGAGGTCAGGAGTTCAAGACCAGCCTGGGCAACGTGGTGAAAACCCCGTCTCTACTAAAAATACAAAAATTAGCTAGGTATGGTGGTGCACGCCTGTAATCCCAGCTACTGGGGAGGCTGAGGCAGGAGAATGGCTTGAACCCATTCAATAGCTTGAGGTAGAGGTTGCAGTGAGCTGAGATCATGCCACTGCACTCCAGCCTGGGTGACAGAGCAAGACTCCGTCTCAAAAAAAAAAAAAAATTCCAGATCTCATTTAAATAAAAGAAATTCTATTTCAGTTCCTTGCAAATAATATGATGTTACTCTGGGCATGTCACTCTTCTTTGGAAAAATAAATTGGTTACTTAATATATCCTTAGGCAATGATTCAAGTATTCATTCTTTCAATTTTAGAGTAGAACCATCTAAACAAGGTTCATTTCTGGGGAGCTAAGTAATTAAGAGGGATACAAATAACCTTTATAGCTACATAAAATTTAAAAGTCACACTTAGAAGAGAAATTCTCAAGACTTCCTCGAATTATTACAGTCAGGTTTTTTACTAAAATTTAGCATGTTTTATTCTGCATTCATCCCATACTAGAATGGGAGTTTACAAATACCACATGACCTCATGGGCACGCTCATTAGAAATTGTATCAGGATCGTAATCTTTATTCTAAATACTACCCCATTACAAGTGTAACCATTCCTCTATATTTAAAGAGTTTCTTTATAAAACCATACATTTCTTTTCTTATTGCTTATAGATGGATGATGGGAAAAGCATACGGTATAAAGACCTCTATGCACTATTTGAACAGATTCTGGAAAAGACGATGAGGCTTGAGCAGCGTGATTCACTGGGTGAATCTCCAGTGAGAGTTTGGGTCAACACTTTTAAAGTGTTTTTAGATGAATATATGAATGAATTTAAGACTTCAGATTGCACAGCCACAAAGGTAAATGTGATATATTTTGATTACTAAAAGGATTTAATTATGAATTCTTTTTAAGAGTGTTTGGGACATCTTGTATTTGAGAAATTTGAGAAAAATTTTATTTTGAGAAAAACATTACAGGGAACATGTCAACTTAGCACCACTTTAGATCCTCCAAACTTCATTCTGTCTTATAATTTATCAGACCATATTTTCTAAACCGTCTGCAATCAATACTTTGTTCACTGAGTTAAAACATAATGTTCTGCCCTCAAGATTATACTCTTAGCTTTAATAGAGATCGGGGTGGGGCGGTGGCTCATGCCTGTAATCCCAGCACTTTGGGAGGCCTAGATGGGCAGATAACTTGAAATCAGGAGTTTGAGACCAGCCTGGCCAACATGGCAAAAACCTATCTCTACTAAATATACAAAAATTAGCTGGGCATGATGGCAGGCACCTGTAATTTCAGCTACTCAGGAGGCTGAAGCAGGAGAATCACTTGAACCCAGGAGGCAGAGGTTGTAGTTAGCCAAGGTCACGCCACTGCACTCCACCCTGGGTGGCAAAGCGAGACTCCATCTAAAAAAAAAAAAAAGATAATTATCTGAATTTCCTTTTGAAAAATTACAGTTAAAGATGTGATTCATTGTATTACCCAGTGGCCTCTTTATAAAAACCTACAAATTATATTTATTCTTGAATTAGGTTTTAGGAAAATATGTGTTTTGGGAAGTCTATATAATAATAATAACCTTTTTATTTTGAGTGCCTATTATGGCCTGAGAATTGTACTCAGTGTTGTGTATTTTATTTAATTCTTGCTTCAGCCTTATTAAATAATTTTTATAAAATCCATATTACAGAAGAGACATCAGGCATAGAAAAAGTTATCAATGTGTTTCTTTTCAGTACCCCAGATGAAATAATTAGATACCTGTTCATATCAAGAATACCATCAATATTTTGTATTGATTATGTTCCATTTTATTTTTAGTTATTCTACCTTATATGTATTTAAATTTCCAAAACCTCTTCAATCCCATTTTTGAAATTGTCAGATATAAATAAGTTCTGGAAAGTTCCTCAGTTCTAGATCTAGGTTAAGGTCTTTGTGCTGAAGAAGATCTTAGTAGGCTTGTACTGCCTTTGTTTTTAAGTTTAAAAGGTTGGGTTTAGATTGTTCTGTACTGTGGTTATCAGGAAATGTCATATGTAAAAGAGTTTTTCTATGTCCCAAATGTTGCCTTTTTATATATATTTTATATTTAGCTCCATGGTAGTTTTCTACAGCTAAAATATGGGGAGTAAAATCTTTAAAACAAACAATCAGCTGGGCACAGTGGCTCACGCCTGTAATCCCAGCACTTTGGGAGGCTGAGGCGGGCGGATCACGAGGTCAGGAGTTTGAGACCAGACTGGCCAAAATAGTGAAACCCCGTCTCTACTAAAAATACAAAAATTAGCCAGGTGTGGTGGCGCATGCCTGTAGTCCCAGCTACTTGGGAGGCTGAGGCAGGAGAATTGCTTGAACCTGGGAGGTGGAGGTTGTGGTGAGCCAAGATTGTACTACCGCCCTCCAGCCTGGGCAACAGAGCAAGACTCCGTCTCAAAAAAAGAAAAAAGTCGGCCAGCCATGGTGGCTCAAGCCTGTAATCCCAGCACTTCGGGAGTCCGAGGTGGGTGGATCACGAGGTCAGGGGTTTGAGACCAGCCCGTCTCAAAAAAATACAAAAATAGCCAGGTGTGGTGGTGTGTGCCTATGAGCCCAGCTACTCAGGAGGCTGAGGCAGGAGAATCACTTGAACCTGGGAAGCGGAGGTTGCAGTGAGCCTAGACTGTGCCAATTGCACTCCAACCTGGGCGACAGAGACTCCATCTCAAAAAAAAAAAAAAAAATCAGTTAATGATTAAAATAAAATAATCATTTAAATTAATATGGCGGTGGCTTCTGGGCAGAACTGAGGTTTAAAAAAGAATAATCTCTAAAGTATCCTTCCATTCTGTTGCTGTTATTGGCAATTATGTTTTATCAGATTTTAAATTTTTTCTCACATTTGCTTATTAGCACTGCACAGTTCCTCTTGGAGAATAAAGAAATGACTATTGTATTACCTGTTGAGCAAGTATCTTAACATTTGCAATGAAGTAAGAACGTATGTTAGTCTTTGTTATCACAATTTCTGTATTTCTCCTGTCCCCCTGTCAGGCGCCAAAAACAGAAAGAAAGAAAAGAAGGAAAAAAGAAACTGATTTGGTAAGTTATAATCTGTTTTTTAAATTAAAAAAGTAATTTTCAGATCAGTTGTCTGAAGTATATCATACAATATATATATGGATATATTTATGAAATAAGTTTATCAGGTACCTAGGCAATAATCATACTTATATCTTTACAAAAATTTAGGATGATTAAATGTGACTGGACTTGTTATCAATGATAGCTTCCTAAAATGGCAGAAAACTGAAATTGTTTACTCATGAAAGAAAAAATATTATTTTCAGAACTAGGGGTGAGGAAGGAGCTCTTCAGGAGTTTTCTCTCCCTTCTAACGAAAACAGGGGTTATTTAGGATTTTACAATTATAAATACTTTCAATTCAAAAGACATTTCTGAAGGCATTTGAACAAATTTTATCATTGTTCATGTTTATATACAATCACACAATATATACAGTCACACTTTTTCATGCTGACATGCTGACATGTATGAGGTTCTTTATTGAAGAGGACTTTGTAAAAGCAAAAGACTGCAAACCTAAATATATAGGGAAATGATTAAATAAATTAGACACATCTATATGATATATATCCAATATATGTCATCATATATACATCAGTATATACACATCATATATAATATCTATCATATATATAATACAATAGATAGAAACATAGATACAAAATATATATCACATATATATTATGTGGTTTATGATAATTTGTGCAATTACAAGGATGAATTAAGCCCTTAAGGTATACATAATCTACAAGTGGAGGCAGTAAAAAGTTTTTAAATTATTACTGTCAGGTATGATAAATATTATAGTAGGAATAACACAAAGTGCTGTTGGATACAGAAAGGGGAAATGAAGGAATGGTTTACAGAAGAAAAAAAACTTTTGTTAATTCTTGATAAGTGAGTAGTGGTTTAGACAGTCAATATCTAGCCATTGGGAAAGACAGTATGTACAAATGTGTGTGAATGAAGAAGCTGCTATGTTGACCCAGTTGCTTTGATTGGCTCAAGTGTTGCATATTCATATGAAGGCGTTTGGAAGAAGTCTGATCAAGACTCTACCTTCAAAATATTTTGAATACCTTACCATTTCACATCACCTCCACTGCTATCACAACAGTCCAATCAACTATGTATAGTCTTATACTGGTCTACCTTCTTATACTCTTCCCCCGTTATAGTTCTGTACGTAATAGCCATAGTTACTTTTTAAACATAAAAATCAAATCATATCCTTTCTCTACTCAGAACTGTTTAATGATTTCCAGTGTTTGTCAGAATGAAACCCAAAGTTCTTACCATGCCTACAAGGTTTGACACGATCTTGAGCGTGACTGCTTCTCTAAGCTTCATTTCCTCCTACTCTCCCTCTGGTTCCTTCTGTTTAAGCTACATTTGCTGCCATCACTTCCCACTTCCTCTCCTCCTATCTTCTTTACTTTCCTCTGGAAACTTTAAACTTTAGGGCCTACAAAACCTGGATTCAACCCTGCCAAAAATTGCAAATTCTAATGTAGAATATTTATCATTTACCTTACTAATATTCAGGATTATAAATCATCCCCTCTTGCTTGTAAACGAAATTCCCAAATCTTTTACATCCTTACTTGTAGCTTTTCCACTATCTGTGTTAGAAGTGCGATCTGACTGTTTTATAGATTATTTGCCTATTGCGAAGTTTCTGCCTTTTCATAAGTACAGAATTTTGAAAGTAGTATACCTAACTCCTTAGCCTGGTTTGCTTTGGTTCTCCAAGAGGATTTTCTCATTGAGAAACATTGGACAACTTAAGCTCTGAGTCTCAATGTCCTCATCTATAAAGCAGCAATAATGTCACCCACCACTGAGACTTTTGTGAAAATAAATGAGATTGTATACAAAGGAAGGGGTAGGGAAGACAGAGAACCTGTTACTAACAGATATGTTTAGGCACTTTATACGCTTTAAGCCTTAAAAGATTAGTTATTCATATCAATAAGGGAAAGAACAACACTTCAAAATAAAAATGTACAAAGAATATGAATACATTTATTCAACAACTATTTTATTATAATTCAGGAACTGTAATAAGTGCAATTCATAGAAATGTCTAGAGATACAAATAAATGTTTATTAGCAGTCAAATTAAAGTGAAGTAACAGTGATTTTCTACTTTTTCCATCAATGAACAAAGCTGAAAATAAGTTAGTTACCTAGAGTTTGGAAACATAAGATAGATTTTTCAATAATACAAATAGGAGTGTAATTTGCATAATCTTCTTGGAGAATGTACTTTAGCAATGATGTATTAAAAACCTTAAAAATGTTAAAGGAAAAAAAAACTGACCCAGCAATACCATATCTAAGAATTTGTTTAGTAGGCATATCAATCACACTTTTTCACAGTAACATGCTGACATATACGAGGTTCTTTACTGAAGAAGAGTTTGTAATGGCAAAAGACTGAAAACAATCTAAATAGATTGGGAAATGATTAAATAAATTAGATACATCTATGTAATAGGATGTAGCATAACATTAAAGGAAAAGGGGACATTCACCAAGACGTTTTGTTAAGTAAAAAGTACAAGGGCTGGCCAGGCGCGGTGGCTCACACTTGTAATCCCAGCACTTTGGGAGGCTGAGGCAGGTGGATCACCTGAGGTCAGGAGTTCGAGACCAGCCTGGCCAACATGGTGAAACCCCATCTCTACTAAAAATACAAAAAAAAAAATTAGCCAGGTGTGGTGGGCACCTGTAATCCCAGCTGCTCGGGAGACTGAGGCAGGAGAATTGCTTGAACCTGGGAGGTGGAGATTGCAGTGAGCCAAGATTGCACCACTGCACTCCAGCCTGGGCGACAGAGCGAGACTCTGTCTCAAAAAAAGAAAAAAAAAGTACAAGGGCTAAACACTGTATAGAAAGCTACTATTTGCATATATTTTTAAAAATTTTAATGTCGGTACTCACAGACATACACACACGTAAAATATCTGGGAGTATACTGATAGGAGTGAGGAACTAGACAACTGGGGTACAGAGATAGGAAAAAGACTTATTTTGCTTTGTTTACCTTTTGATCAGGGGTTTATATTATATCCATTCAGAATAAAGTAATTTTTAAATTGACATATATTTTACATATTTTGGGGGTACATGTGAATATTCGTTACATGAATAAAATGCGTAATGATCAAGTCAGGGTATTTGGGGAATGTATCACCTTGAGTATCATTTCTCTGTGTTAGGAACATAGCAAGTCCTCTCTTCTACCTACAGAATAAAGTAATTTTTAATGAAAAGTTTAAGGAAAACTTTAATATTAGAGTTTAGCAGAGGAAAATAATGTTTGTGTGATTTATAATTAGAAGGATATCTGTGAGAGAAGATGTTATTATCTGGCAATATTTGAGATACCATAGAGCAAGGCCATATTATGAAACTAGGATGGATGAACCATGAGTTGAAGTATTTTTTTTCCTTCTTCCCTTGATTTTTTTTTTAAGTTAGTTGATTATTTACTTAATTTCTTTTTTTTTTTTTTTTGAGACGGAGTCTTTCTCTGTCGCCCAGGCTGGAGTGCAGTGGCGCGATCTCAGCTCACTGCAAGCTCCGCCTCCCGGGTTCACGCCATTCTCCTGCCTCAGTCTCCCGAGTAGCTGGGACTACAGGCGCCCGCCAACATGCCCGGCTAATTTTTTGTATTTTTAGTAGAGACGGGGTTTCACCGTGTTAGCCAGGATGGTCTCGATCTCCTGACCTCATGATCCGCCCACCTCGGCCTCCCAAAGTGCTGGGATTACAGGCTTGAGCCACCGCGCCCGGCCTATTTACTTAATTTCTTAAGAAAAAAAATGACTGCCAATCTTCTTGTGCCAGTATGGTTTGATACAGGCAATGGTGTCAATCAGGATTAATGGCATTCTTGGTCTAGTTCTGTTTTATCAGCATAATTTTTTTAAATTTTGAACTAAGTTTTTTCAATTGAGAAAGTCACATAAACATAATTTAAAATTATATACATTATAAAGTAGACCTCTTTCCCAGCCCTTCTTCCCAGAGATACTGTTACCAGTTTTTTGGTGGTATTCCAGAAATACAGTGTCCCTGTAAAATCATTTATATATAAATGATTATATATATTTTATACACATATATATTACACATACATTCCTCCTCTCTTTTCAGGATATTCTGAGTGGAATTATGTTGTTAACTTTGTTTATAGTAGATTTATTTATTACTAATTTTAATTCCTTTAAATTCTTTATGCTACTGGAGTTTTTTGTCCTTCTTAGATAAATTATTTACATAATTATTACCATTTTTTTTACTTTTTTCCATACCTTTCTTCTTTCTTTCTTTCTTCTTTTTTTTTTTCTTTTTGAGATAAGGTCTCACTCTGTTACCTAAGCTGGAGTGCAGTGGCATGATCACGGCTCACTGCAGCCTCACAACCTCACCAGGCTCAAGTGACCCTCCCACCTCAGCATCCCAAGTAGTGCACCACCATGCCTAGCTAACTTTTTTGTATTTTTTGTAGAGATGGGGTTTCACCATGGTGCCTAGGCTGGTCTCAAACTCCTGGGCTCAAGCAGTTCACCTACCTCAACCTCCCAAAGTACTGGGTGGTGTGAGCCACCATACCTGTCCATTCATGCCTTTTTTCCAGTACATTTTCTTTCTTTCTTTTTTTGAGACTAGGTCTCGCTCTGTTGCCCAGCCTGAAGTGCAGTGGCATAATGACATCTCACTGCAGCCTTGACCTCTTGGGCTCAAGCAGTCCTCCCATCTTAGCCTTCTGAGTGGCTGGGACCACATGCACACCTATCATGCCTAGCTAAATGTTTTTTCATTTTTTGTAGAGATGGGGTCTCACCATGTTGCCCAGTCTGGTCTCAAACTCCTGGGCTCATGATTCTCCTGCCCCAGCCTCCCAAAATGCTGGGATTACAGGCATGAGCCACCACACCTGGCCTAGTATGTTTATTATTTCATTTTTTTCCTACAAAAATATTTAATCATTCTTGAATTTATTTTAGCCTTAAGATCGAGTTATGGACCAAGGCACCAAGGGATGATGCTTTTTTTCTTTAATAGTATATCAGTTGTCTGCCCACTGTTGAATGATATATTTCTTTTTCACTGGTTTGAAATATCATTTTTATAGTACAGTTGGCCCAGCACATCCATGGGTTCAACCAACTATGAATCCAAAATATTTAGAAAAAGAAATTCCACAAAGTTCCAAAAAGCAAACTTGAATTTGATGTCCATTGAGTGAATCCACACAAATGAAGTGATGTATAGGCATTGTATTAGGCATTGTAAGTAATCTAGTTATAAAGTATATGGAAGGATATGCAGATATGTCTAAATAATATGCAAATACTGTGCCATTTTATATAAGGGACTTCAGCATCTGCAGTTTGGTATCTGCAGGGGGTTGCTGGAACTAATTACCCACAGCTACTGAGAGACAACTGTATACTTACATCTTAATGTATTTGGATTTAAATTTTTAGTCTCTCTTTTTATTCATTGATGTGTTTTTTCTTGTATCAGTACCAAATCTCTTAAATTACTTTTTATTTTATCAAATATATATACATGTATACCCCTATATACATATGACTCTAAAAAGTCTTAAAGGCTATTGTTGCATATTTTCCAGCTTAAATAGAAACAATTACTGTTCCCTAAATATATCATTCTTTTTTTTATGTCTTTGCTCAGTTCTTTGTATTCATCTCAAGCATTCCCTCTATGACACCTTTTTTCCTATGGAACCATTTAATTACTCCTTTCTTTGTGCTTCCACTATACTTTGGAACTTTTACCACTTTTTTTTTTTATACCACTTTTACCATGACAGTAATACAAACTTTCAAAATCACTGCTTCAGGTCTCAATTTCTTGATTCCCATCTTAGCTTGCAGGACAGAAAAAAGGACAAGAGAGCCCATAATGTTAGGCATGGCTTGGAAGTGTCACTCATCACATATGTTCACATTTCATTATTCAGAGCTACTTATGCAGCCATTTATAGATGCAAAGGAAGCTGAGAAGTAAAGTTTAGATAGATTGTCACATGCCCAGATAGGGCTTGGGAAATCTGTATTTAAGGAAGAAAGAAAGAATGGATATTAGTAGGCAGTTAGCATTCTTTTCCACAACAAGTTCATGCCAGTTCTTGACACATAGTAAGCATCTATAAATGTTTAATTGAATGAGTAAATGTTGAGTGACTTGAAAGGCTTTCATGGTCCCTGCTACACTACTGTCCAGCCTTATTTTTCATTACTCTCTACCAACTTGTTCTAGTAGCCGTAATTGTCTCACTGTCCTAGATCAGTTCCTTTTGTTTCATTTTGGTTTTGCCTTCCTTCCATTCCCTCCTCTCCCCTTCTTTTTGTTTGACATAATATAATTGCAGCGTTATAGAGAAGTTGCAAGAGAAGTACAAATAAACCATATCCCTTAACCCAGATTTATTTAGATTCCATCATTTGTCCCAGTATTGTTCCTTTATAACAAGATATTTGTTACACTTAATTGCTATGCCTTTTTAATCTCTTTTAATCAAGAACAGTTCCTTAGCCTTCTTAGTTTCCAAGACATTGGCATTGTTGAAGAACATAGGTCAGTTATTTTATAGCATGTTTTTCCATTTGAGTTTGTCTTATATTTCCTCATGATTAGATTCAGGTTACACATTTTTGGCATGAAACATCACAGAAGAAATGCTCTGATTTTTCATTGTGTGATATCAGGAGATATATGATGTCTGTTTGTCCTATTGTGGTTGATATCTGCAAGGATGTTTCAAAAAACTCAGCAAAGATACTATTTTCCCTTGTAATTATTATCTTGTGGGGATATACTTTAGACCATGTAAATAAATACTCTCTTATTCCTCAAACTCTTACTAGTTTTGTTATTCCTTGATGATTCTTGACTGAATCAATTGCTGTGATGGTTGCTAAATAGTGATTTTTTAAAATTCCATCAGTCATTCTACATTTATTAGTTCAATTTTTGCTCTAAAGACAAGCATTCCCTTTTTATTTAGCTCAAAGGAAGTCCCACTGAACAAATTTGTGATAATTAGAGCATCAAACTAAATGAGAGTAGAACTATTGAATAAAAGAAGAATTCCTTAGCCTGCACTAATTTATTTTTACAGTGTTTTTTCTAATAGATATATTTTTACCATTCAAACTTTTTTTTAAAGTCTATGAACTGAGAAGTCTAACTCCAACCCCCTTTGTCTTCTAGTGGTAAATTTTTGTTATAACTTTCTAGTGTTTCTTTCTCCAGTATAAACTTATTAGCTATCCTTTCTCACATAAAATGTAGCATGTTATATAATAACAGCATAGTAGTCTTTTGTGCCTTGCTTTTATCATTGAACAATATATTCAGAAGATCCTTCTCTATCTATGGTAGGCAGAATTCTAAAGATGTTCCCTCCAAGATTCTTGTCACCTGGTTATTCATTCACACATAATCTGGGTACTGCTGTGAAGGGACTTCACAGATGGAATTAAGATTGCTAATCAACTCACTTTAACATAACAGTTTATTTTGGATTATGCAGATGAGCCCAATGTAATCACATATGCCCTTAAAAGCTGAAGAGGAAGACTGAAGAGTCAGTCAGAGAGATGAGGTAGAAGACGATGCAGGAGACATAGGTAGTAGAAGACAGAGAAATACAAGCATGAGAAGGACTCAATCCTCTTTTGACGTCTCTAAAGATGGAGAAAGGAGGGTGTTGAGCAAGGGAATGTGAGTGGCCTCTAGAGGCTGAGAACAACTACCAGCTAATAGTCAGCAAGGAAATAGGACCTCGGTCCAACAGCCACATGGAACTGAATTCTACCAACAACCTGAATGAGATTGGAAGCAGATTGTTCCGCAGAGCATCCAGAAGGGCACACGCCCTTGTCGATACCTGATTTTAGCCTGGTGAGACTAAAAGTCTCTGACTCTGAGAAGTGTCAGACTAATAGCTTACTGAACTGTGAGATAACAAATGATAGGTGTTGTTTTAAGCCACTGAATTTATGGTAATTTGTGGCAGCAGCAATAGAAAACTAATACAATAGCTATA
Source organism: Hylobates moloch (assembly GCF_009828535.3). NCBI lineage: Eukaryota > Metazoa > Chordata > Mammalia > Primates > Hylobatidae > Hylobates > Hylobates moloch. Next base: position 56,759,494 of record NW_026652289.1, read on the forward strand.
CACAGAAATCTGTTTCACAACTGGCTACCATTCCTTACTGGACTATTAGGCTGCTTCTAGTCTTCTGCTATTACAAAGAGTGACACAGTGAATAACCGTGTGTGTATGTGTGTGTGATGGATTCCTAGAATTGAAATTACTGGGTCATAGGGTGAATGCATTTGTTATTTTGATAAATATTGCTTCATTTCTCTGTAATAGAGGTAGTCTCATTTTGTAGTTTATATCTCTACACAATTTTTATTTGCTTTTCTCATACTGTCAGTGAGATTGAGTATCTTTTCTTATGCTTAAATACCATTTGCTTTTTTTTTTTTTTTAACTGCAGTCTGTATGTTTTTGTTCATTACTCATTTTTCTTTTGGCTTTGGTCTTTTCCTTCTCAATTTGTAGCAACTCTGTACATTAGAGAGATTACCCTTCGTCTGCGATATAAGTTGAAAGTATGTTTTCCTGGTTTGTCAGTTGTCTTTTCACTTGGCTTATTATGTTTTTTGTCATGTGGAAAATTTTTAAGAAATTAAACTTGTGAATCTTTTTTTTTCATAGCTTCTGAATTTTGAGTCATAGTTAAGACTTTCCTCACTTCAGGGTTATAAAGGAATTCTCAATGTTTTCTTCCAATAATTTAGTGGTCACATTTTTTACATTTAAATTCCGATCTTTATGGAATTGTCTTGGTGTGCAGTGTGAGATATGAATCTAATTTTGCCTCTTATCAATGGCTACCAACATCATTTATTTTAAAGTCCATCTTTACTTATCAACTTTGAGATGTCACCCTTTTTACATTCTAAATTTCCCATGATGCTTGTTTTGTGTTTTTTTTGTTTTGTTTTGTTTTTTGATGCAGCCTCATTCTGTTGCCAAGGCTGGAGTGCAGTGGTGCAATCTCAACTCACCACAGCTTCCACCTCCCGAGTTCAAGTGATTCTCCTGCCTCAGCCTCCTGAGTAGTTGGAACCACAGGTGTGCACCACCACGCCTGACTAATTTTTGTAGTTTTAGTAGAGATGGGGTTTCACCATGTTGGTCAGGCTGGTCTCAAACTCCTGACTTTGTGATCCACCCGCCTCGGTGTCCCAAAGTTCTGGGATTACAGGCATGAGCCACTGCGCCCGGCCCGCTTGGATCTTTTTTATCCCGTTTCATTAGTTGATCTAAATAGTCGTGAGCCATTCCAACTATTTGATTGTCTAGTTTGAGCAGAAAAAAAGATCTATTAGTACTTCTATTTCTATTACCTTATATTTATAAATTAATGTAGAGAGAACTGACATCTTTATTATTTTGAATCTTTTCTTCTGATTAAGTCTATTTTTGTATCCTTCAAGAGGGTTTTAAAGTGTTTCATATACAGGTTTAAAAAAAAACTTCGTGTTACATGCATACATTTATTTATTTAAGAGATGGGGTCTCGCCATGTTGCCTAGACCAACCTCAAACTCCTGAGCTCAAATGATCCTCCCACCTTACCCTCCCTAGTAGCTCAGACTGCAGGCACACACCACCACGCCCAGTCATGTTACACTTACTATTGAGTGTTTTATCTCAGCACGGATAATCACTATAGTTAACAGTATCACATATATCCTTTTGTACCAGATCATTTATAAACATATATAGTCTATATAAACTTGAGTCTATGTCTAGTTTATATATGATCCAGTGTTTCAAAGTGTGGTCTACAGGGGTTTCTGGTAGACTTTTAGGGGTTTTATGATATCACAACTGTTTTTGTAATAATAAAACATCATTTTCCTTTTTCATTGAGTTGACACAAAAGCAAACATGGGTAAAACTGCCATAACTTGAATCAAGGCAGTGCCTGCAAACTTTGTTAATAGGCATTATAATTTTTACAGTCACATACTCATAGTTTAAGAAAAATAGAGAAGCTTTACTTAAGGTGAAATAATAAAAACGTTAATTGTATTAAGTTTTGATTCTTGAATTCACATCTCTTTAATATTCTGTGTAATGAAATGGGAAAGATGCAAAACCATGGTATGATGGTTGTCTCAAGAAATTACTTGTACAATTAGATTGCAGGCTGATCTAGCATTTTTTTAAATTGAGATAAAATTCATATAACAAAAATTTAACCATTTAGCCATTTTAACTACGTAAAGTGTACAATTTAGTGGGTTTTAGTATATTCACTATGTTAAGCAATCATTACCTCTATATAATTTGAGAACGTTATCCCAAAAAGAAACTGTGCTTTCTGAGCACTCACTCAATCCCTCTTCTCTCTTCCTCTGAGCCCCTCACAACCACCAGTCTACTTTCTGTCTGTATGGATTTGCCTATTCTGAACATTTCATATTGACTTAAAAAATCATATATATGGCCTTTTGTGTCTGCCTTCTCTCACTTAGCATAATGTTTTCAAGGTTCATCCGTGTTGTGTCAGTACATCATTCCTTTGTAAAGCCAAATATTCTGTTGTATGGATATATAACATTTTATATATCTGTTTATTAATTGAAGGACATTTCAGTTGTTTCTACTTTTTGTTTGAATAATGCTGCTATGAAAATTCATGAACAAGTTCTTGTGGCAACATGTTTCTAGCCACTTTTTTCATAGAACATTATTTTTACTTAAACTATTCATTAAGATTTTGGCATATGCAGTTATCCTGTCACTTCAAGGAAAACAACTGACAATATTTATTACCAGTGATAAAACTTGTGTATTCAAGCAAAAATTCAAATTTTGGAAAACTTGTATCTGCCAAGTTTTCTAATGAGGTCAGTAATAAAGTTAAGGACTATGACTTTCTACTAGTGTATAATGAAATGTGTCAACATTTGGAAGTTTAATTTAGTGAATCAGTATATTCCAAATGATCAACATGTACCACTGTAAAATCACGTACAGGTAAATATGTCCAAATACAAAATAGACCAGTTGGTATTGTAAACCAGCTTTCTTGAGGTAAATTTACTTACCACAAATTTATCCCTTTTTATGTGTACAATTCAGTGATTTCAGTAAATTCACATAGTTTTCCCATCTCCAATTTTAGAAAAATCCCAAAAGGATTTTTCATGCCAGTTTACAGTCACTGCTCTTTACTAGCCTCAGGCACTATTACTCTACTTTCTGTTTCTATAGTCTTGCCTTTTCTGGATATTTCATGTAAATAGAATCATACACTGTGGTTTTTGCATGTGGCTTTTTAGCATAATGTTTTTGAAGTTCATCTATATCATTGTGTTTATCAACAGTTCAGTCTTCTTTAATGGTAAATAGAATTTCATTGCATGGATATGTCACGTTTTATTTACCCTTTGATCAGTTGGTAGACATTTGAGTTGTTTTGTATTTTTGGCTACCATGAATAATGCCACTATGAACAGTTACGTACAGGTTTTTTTGTGAACGTACATTTTCAGTTATCTTGTGTATAAACCTAAGAGTGGAATTTCTGGGTCAAGTGGCAACTCCGTGCTTCCAGTTTTCAGAAACTGCCATGCTGTTTTCCAAGTGACTGCACCGCTTTACAATCCCACCTGCAGTACCTAAGGGTTCTAGTCTATCCACATTCTTACCAACATTTGTTATTGTTTACCTTTTTTGTTATAGCCATTCTGGTAGGTATGAAGTAGTATTTCATTGTGGTTTTAGTTTGCATTTCTTTGATAACTAATGATGTTGAACATCTTTTCATGTGCCCATTGGCCATTTGAACTGCTTCTTTGATGAACTGTCTATTCAGTATTTTGCCCATTTTTGAGTTGGGTTGCCTTATTATTGGGTTCTAACATTTCTAACATAATTACATAACATTCTAACATAATGACTAGAAGTCATTTAATAGATATATGATTTGCAAATGTTTTCTCTGAGTCTGTGGTTTATCTTTTTTTCTTAATGGTGTCTTTGAAGGTTAGAGTTTTAAATTTTAATTAAGTCCAAAACAATAGATTTTACTGTCATAGGACAGGAAGGGTTCATTGGTTATGGTTTTTTATTTAACTTTTAAGTTACCATTTGTAAAGTTTTGGTGCCGTATTACTATCTGAAAGGACTGTTAAAATATTACTCCACTGACTCGGAAGAGTGAGGGGGTGTGAGGGGGATGGATGATGAGAGATTACTTAATGGGTACAATACACGTTATTTGAGTGGTTGATACCCTAAAAGCCCTGACTTCACCACTATGCAACCTATGCATGTAACAAAAATACACTTGTACCACATACATTTATACAAATAAAAAAATTTTAATTAAAAAACTAAAAATACATTCCTTCATTTTCCACTTTCATATCTGTATTAAGCTGGATTTTCTTTATATATTTCAAACTAAACTGCATATTGCAATAGATTGAGTGCAGAAGTAGATGTGAGAATCCAGGTGTCTTTTATTAATCCAGACATTAAAGAAATTTACAAAAATGTAAAACAATACCCCTTTTGCCACTATTTTTTTTTGCTTTAAAGATATAGTTGTTTTTAATTAAAATGTTATGTTCATGTATAATACATTTATTGTTCATTTTAAATAAATTAATGAATATATACTTTAAATTTTTTTCAGCTTTAATTGCTAGCATAGTAAATATTAACAGGTACAACTCATGTAAACAAAAGCTCTCTGAGGTCATCAGTAATTTTCAACTGTAAAAGTTTCCCGAGATTACAAAAAAATATATATTTTAGCTGGGCACAGTGGTTCACGCTGATAATCCCAACACTTTGGGAGTCTGAGGCAGGCGGATAACTTGAGATCAGGAGTTCAAGACCAGCCTGGCCAACATGGTGAAACACTGTCACTAATAAAAAAAAAAATACAAAAATTATCCAGGCTTAGTGGCAGGCGCCTATAATCCTGGCTATTTGGGAGGCAAAAGCAGGAGAATCACCTGAACCCGGGAGGCAGAGGCTGCAGTGAGCTGATAGCACCACTGCACTCCAGCCTGGGCAACATAGCAAGACTGAGTCTCAAAAAAAAAAAAAAAAAAAAAAAGCCAAAAAAAGAAAAAGAAAACATACTTTGAGAACTGCTGCTTTTAATGTAACATTAGAGTCATATAAGACAGCTATTGTATGTCTGTTGCATTGCTTTCTGTTTTTCATATAATTTGGTCATGTCTATCTAGATTGTTAGCTTTTGGAAAGCAGGAAAAATATATTTTATTTTATGTTATTTCTCAAAAGATCATAATTGTCCCCCTGGAATTAGTGCCTACTGAAGACTTAACAAGAGATTGAAGGGTTTCCCACCACGTTAGGGCAGCATTTACTGTGTTGGCTTTAATATAAGTAGCTAAATTTTTTCATTCAGGTAGAAGAACACAATGGTCACATCTTTAAAGCCACCCAATATAGCATCCCTACATACTGTGAATACTGTTCTTCTTTGATATGGATAATGGACCGAGCCTCTGTTTGCAAATGTAAGTATGAGAGATCTTTGAGGAATATTTTTAACCACTGACATTTCTGTTTTCTTGAGTTGTCTTATATCTCCTTTACCGTAAAGGAGTTATTTACACTACCTAAATTTTTAGCCTCATCTCTTGCTATACTCTCTTCACCTATTCTTTGTATCTAAACCAGATATTTTGATGTTATTTGGTCACTGAGAGCCTCGTACATGTGATTCACTCTGTCTAAAATGTTCTTGTCCCAGATTTTAGTATGACTTCATATTTCAATTACTTCATGCCTACACTCACATCTCACCTTCTCAGAGAGCTCTCTTTTCTACCCCCAGTTTAAATGCCACCTTGTCCCCAGATTCTCTATTCTTTTTTTTTTTTGAGATGGTGTCTTGCTCCATCGCCCAGGCTGGAGTGCAGTAGTATGATCTCAGCTCACTGCAACCTCTGCTTCCCAGGTTCAAGTGATTCTCCCTGCCTCAGCCTCCCAAGTAGCTGGGATTATAGGCACGTGCCACCACGCCCAGCTAATTTTTGTGTTTTTAGTAGAGACAGGGTTTTGCCATGTTGGCCAGGCTGGTCTCGAACTCCTGACCTCAGGTGATCCACCTGCCTTGGCCTAAAGTGCTGGGACTACAGGCGTGAGCCACTGCGCCTGCCCCTCCACCCTCCGAAATTCTCTGTTCTTTCACTCAGACTTAATAGTCTTTATAGAACTTATTACCATCCAAAATTATATTAAGTATTTGTTTTCTTGTTTTTCAGTCTGTGCCTCTAAAATATATGCTCTATAGGTCAGGAAACTTATTTGTCTTTTTTTTTTTTTATATCATCAGAGCCTAAAACAGTGATGGCCATAGTAAGTTTTAATAAATATTTGTTGGTTAGATAGACCTATAGATGGATGGATGGATGGATGGATGGATGGATGGATGGATGGATGGATGATGGATGGATGGATGGATGGATGGATGGATGGATGGATGGATGGATGAATAAATTAGATTATAGTCAAAAAGGTACTTTTTCTACTGTAATCCTTTTAGCAGATTACAGTAGAAAAAATATAAATATATAAAATATATATATATCATTTTACATATAAATATATAAATCCTAAAATGTGAGTAGAGATTCTTTGTAGATCAACTTGGTTCTGGCTTACAGTGAACCTTTAGCCTCCACTCATCTTATTTTATACATCTGCTCTGTTGCTATTATTAGTTCTGTGAAGCTTTACTTTTACTAGTGGGCTAAAATTGAATGAAGCAAATACTAATAAAGGACTGGATCCAGTATGACAGCAGTTTGCCACAGAAAAATTGCCACTATTACTATATATTTACTTATTCCATGGTTCAACAGCAGTTTTGCTTTGGTTTTATTATCAGTAGTCTAAAAAATTATAATAAGTGAAAATAGGAAGTAGTTTGAAATGTATTTGACTCTTTAGTGTAACTATGATTCTTGTAGGTTTAGTTTCTTCTGTAACTTAAAGCTAAAAATTTAAATAATTTTCTTTTTTATGACTGTGTTGGGCTGGTTTGATTTGTTGTTTTGTTTTTGTTTTTGTTTTTTTTCTTTTTGTGAGACGGAGTCTAACTTTGTTGCCCAGACTGGAGTGCAGTGGCACAATCTCAGCTCACTGCAACCTCCGCCTCCCAGGTTTAAGTGCTTGTCCTGCCTCAGCCTCCCAAGTAGCTGAGATTACAGGTGCTCACCACCATGTCCGGCTAATTTTTGTATTTTTAGTAGAGACAGGGTTTTACCATGTTGATCAGGCTGGTCTTGAACTCCTAACCTCAAGTGATCCACTCACCTCAACCTCCCAAAGTGTGCTGGGATTGCAGGCATGAGCCACTGTGCCTGGCCTGATTTGATTTTTTAATAGAATTAGCTAACTTTCTTTGTTGTTATCCTGATTATTTCACCAGTACAATGACATGGCCTCCCTTACTTGATCTTGGCCTTCAAAAGCCTGCAAGTTATATTTTACAAGCTCAAGAAAGGATATTCAGGTATTGGTACACAAAAGCCAGAGCTAGTATAACAAAATGACATAAGCCAGCTGTGTTCTCAATACCCTCCTCTTAATGTGCCTCTTCCTGTTCACCAGCTGCCCAGCCACCCTGGGTTATCACCACTCCTCTAAATTATTTTAGCTCTGAACCTTTTCTTTATTCCATCTTCCCAATCACAACTGAATACTCTTCATGTTCTGGTTCTTCAGAGCTCTGTTCTGAACCTTTAGAGATGATAAATAAGACCTTTCTTATATCTTAAACTGTGCTACCCAATTTGTTTTCATTTCAGGAAGGATCTTTGACAGTAATGCCTTCCTTATCTATAGGAATGATTCTTAATAGGCATTTCTGAGATTTTAGTATGTTGTAGAGCATGTATGTTGTAGAACGTGAACACTTATCTTTGTGAATCAAACCACAAAGATAAGTATCCAGCTGGAATTCGTTGGGGAGTGGTACTGTGTGGCATAGGGGCAGGATGAACAGTTTTGAAAGAACAAAAAGCTTTTTCATTGACTGTGGCTAGAAATTTTGATCATATTTTCAACTTCATTATACCCAATAGAATGGGTTAAAATTCTTTTTAATTATACCATTGTACAAAGTATGTATGTCATATTACAGCAGTCTGAGATTTAAAGAAAAAATGTAGGTCTAAAATAAAGTATACTCGATAAGTTCTTATCACTGATGTGCAGACTTCTAAAAATGTTGCATTCCTCACCTATTTTTCAGTATGCAAGTATGCTTGCCATAAGAAATGCTGTCTGAAAACCACAGCCAAGTGCTCTAAAAAGGTAAGAAATTATCACCTATCAGTAATAGATAACAGATAACAGACCTATTGGTCTTTTGTGCCTTATGGAAATAAATTAAGGCCTTTTTGATAGTTTTACAGATAAGTGGTTTTTAAACTTTTTGACCACAAATCACAGTAAGAAATATGTTTTATGCCATGATCCAGTTCACATGTTTGGTGATATATGTACAAAAATGAATTGATTTTCATAGAATTATTTTGCCGTTACTCTATGTGAGTTACTAAATTAATTTCATAAACCACAATTTGAAGAACACTGCAGTGAGGTTTCATACTTCCTTAAAAACTCATAAATCTTCCTAGGAATTATCCTTAATGCAGTAAGCTACAATTAAAGATGAACAAATTTAAACATGAATAGCAAAATTCACCAGCATGGATGGTTGGTGTTTTTACATATATCTCTTGGATACACAGAGATCTAAAATATACTGTACACATACTGTTTGATACCTTTTGTTTCAAGGAAGTAATCTTCTTAAAAAAATTCAGGCTTTTATTGATGTATGATCACAACATTTTCTCATTCATTAATCACATACTGACAGTTGTTACAATAGCATGCAAATCTGAAATATAAATATGTGTGCATGTTGTTTGCAGTAGACCAATCATGGCAAAGTACAGAGAGAAATTTGATTCAGGAATTAAAATACAAAGAATATGAGTGAGACATTTGCTTCCAGCTAAGATGGAGTAGCTTGTGTCAGACCAATACTAAAAAAGTTTGTTGGCAAGCATCAGAGAGCTGCCCAGGCAAATCGTACCTTAGAAGACTAGATTTTAGAGAGAAGAGAATGCAGAGTAGTGAATCTACATCTGTGAGATGTTTTTCTTCTAGTGGGAATTTTTCCTTTTTTTTTTTTTTATTATACTTTAAGTTCTAGGGTACATGTGCACAATGTGCAGGTTTGTTACATATGTATACATGTGCCATGTTGGTGTGCTGCATCCATTAACTCATCATTTACATTAGGTATATCTCCTGATGCTATCCCTCCCCACTCCCCCGACCCCACGACAGGCCCCAGTGTGTGATGTTCCCCTTCCTGTGTCCAAGTGTTCTCCCATCCATCCAAGTACTAACCAGGCCCCACCCTGTGTTCAGGGTGGTATGGCTGTAGACCCAAGTGTTCTCATTGTTCAATTCCCATCTATGAGTGAGAACATGCAGTGTTTGGTTTTTTGTCCCTGGAATAGTTTGCTGAGAATGATGGTTTCCAGCTTCATCCATGTCCCTACAAAGGATATGAACTCATCCTTTTTTATGGCTGCATAGTATTCCATGCTGTATATGTGCCACATTTTCTTAATCCAGTCTATCATTGATGGACATTTAGGTTGGTTCCAGGTCTTTGCTATTGTGAATAGTGCCACAATAAACATATGTGTGCATGTGTCTTTGTAGCAGCATGATTTATAATCCTTTGGGTATATACCCAGTAATGGGATGGCTGGGTCAAATGGTATTTCTAGTTCTAGATCCTTGAGGAATTGCCACACTGTCTTCCACAATGGTTGAACCAGTTTACAGTCCCACCAACAGTGTAAAAGTGTTCCTATTTCTCCACATCCTCTCCAGCACCTGTTGTTCCCTGACTTTTTAATGATTGCCATTCTAACTGGTATGAGATGGTATCTCATTGTGGTTTTGATTTGCATTTCTCTGATGGCCAGTGATGATGAGCATTTTTTCATGTGTCTGTTGGCTGCATAAATGTCTTCTTTTGAGAAGTGTCTGTTCATATCCTTTGCTCACTTTTTGATGGGGTTGTTTTTTCCTTGTAAATTTGTTTGAGTTCTTTGTAGATTCTGGATATTAGCCCTTTGTCAGATGAGTAGATTGCAAAAATTTTCTCCCATTCTGTAGGTTGCCTGTTCACTCTGATGGTAGTTTCTTTTGCTGTGAGGAGAATAAAACAGTTTATATACACTACAGAATATATTAAAAGGGGACATATGAATATGAGGAAAACTGGCCAAGAAACTGTTGAAATAGTCTAATTGGTTAGTGATATAGTTTTGACCTGGGGTGATGACACTTAGAACAGAAAAGAAAAAATAGAGAGGATGAACTGATTGACTTGGCAACTGGTTGGATGCAGGTTAAAGGAGAAAATGGAATATACAGTTAGGGAAGGACAATGGTGCAGGAGAAGGAAAGACAGATTTGCAAAACAATTTTCAGTCTCAGAGATAATACCTGCCATTTTTCTTTTCAGTGAATTACTTCAAATAATCTTAAGGGTAAGCTGTTCTGTTGCAGTCACATAGGATATAAAATAACCTATAGGTTAATAAAGTATGATATTGGCTGGACACAGTGGTTCACGCCTGTAATCCCAGCACTTCGGGAGGCCAAGGTGGGCAGATCACTTGAGGTCAGGAGTTCGAGACCAGCCTGGCCAACATGATGAAACCTCGTCTCTACTAAAACTACAAACATCAACTGGGCGTGGTGGCCTGTGCCTGTAGTCCCAGCTACTTGGGAGGCTGAGGCATGAGAATCGCTTGAACCTGGGAGGTGGAGGTTGCAGTGAGTTGAGATCGCATCACTGCACTCCAGCCTAGGTGACAGAGCGAGACTCTATCTCAAATGAATGAATGAATGAAAATGAATGAATGAATGAATGAATGAATGAATAAGTATGATATCAGATACGCTATTCAAGTCCATACAAAAGAGCTGTAACAGTAGTCATGGGCTGATCTGTGTGTACCTCTGCCTTTAATTATGAAATCATTTTTCAATTAAACTTCCATAAAGTTTATATAAACATCAAAGCATTCTTATGCTTAAGAACTTGCTGACAACTCTAATTCTTATCAAATCAGTAGATTTTCTAGTGGTATCTGGTAGGTGGTCAAGCTGTTTGCATATAAAATCCAACCCTTTCCCCCACACCCAAATCCCATCCCACCTTTGCTTTTGAAGCAATTTTTTGATAGGAGAAGAAGCTGTAGCCCTTTGCCACTGCCTTCATTCTTCACTCCATTATTTTCTTTTGGAGATTCTGGTGGAAAAGGATTGAAACTAATACCTCACTTATTTATACTTACTTAAACATAATTCTCCTTCTCCCAACTCTTCTAACTATGCTCATAAAGTTTCAGAGAAATAAAAAGTAGCTCCTGGTAAAGAAATGGTTAAACATGTTTCAAGATGTTTGAATGCATTTGGAAACTAAAAATTATCTTTCATTTAGTATGATCCAGAGCTGTCATCTCGACAATTTGGGGTTGAACTGTCCCGTTTGACCAGTGAAGACCGAACTGTTCCTTTAGTAGTGGAAAAGCTCATAAACTACATTGAAATGCATGGACTGTATACAGAAGGTATTTATCGAAAGTCTGGTTCGACTAATAAAATCAAGGAGCTTCGGCAGGGTCTAGATACAGGTAAGATAGTGCCCTCTAAATCATAACGAAATACTTTTATTTAAATAGTTCCTTTCATGCCCTTAAAGTTTTCATTACATGTCGATCTTTTACTTAGCAGCCAGAAGAATGCATTCTTTTCTGTGATGCTTTGTTATCATTTTTTGGCTTTCTAAAGAGTCTTTGGTTTCATTTGGTCAATTCAGCAGACATATATTGAGCATATAATTTGCACTTTGTAATAATTTGGTGAGATTCTGATACCTCTGATTGACAAAGAAAAAACTAAGGTACAGGGAAATTAAATAATGAGCTGCTGATGATGATGCAAGGTGCTGTACTAATGTTTTTATAATATTCACAACAATCCTATGAATTAGGGATATTATTATCCCCATTTACAGAAAAAGGAACTGAGGCTTACAGAGAATCTTGCCCAAAGACTGATCACCAATAAGTGACCAAATTGGAGTTAATCCCAGATCTTCTGAATTCATAATCTGTTTCCCCTTTCTCTTTATTATTCTGACTCCAAGGGTTACTCTTTCCTGTGTATCATCTTCTTGCCTGCCTACATTGATGACAGTTACTCAAACTGATGATTAGTGAGTTGAGCACGTATCTTTGTAGAGCTGTAGTTTCAGTACTGGAATTCATGCAGGGGACTGACTCTGGTTTCATTTTCAACTTCTACACTTTACCACTGTTGGGAAGGAATAGATCTTTTTGAACCAAACAGTAAAGCGTGTCCTTGTGTGGCCAAGAACCTATGTACAATGCTGTTTCTTATGAACAAATCAATGAGAAATGAATTGAGTATGAAAATAATAACAATGACTGGTAAGACTCAGGCAGGAGGTTCCGTCTACAAGAGACTTGGTCTACTTTGGTTTATAGGCAGTTACTGACTTTGTCTCTGATACCTTGAAATAGCACAAGTGAAAATCAATCATCGTGAATCTTCCCAGTCATCTAATCTGTATAACCTCAGGGAGTTTATAAGTGAAATGGGTAAAGGTGTTTCCTTTATATTTTCTAAGCGCAGTTATCACTGTCCTTTTATCTCTAAGAATGACTTAAAATTAGCCTTACTTTCATAAAGTGTCTTGTATGGCTTTTTTTCATTGGTCATGTAAAACATTGGTACTCAAAGTGTGGTCTATGGACAAATCCATAACCAGGTAAGTACAGAAATTGAGAGCAAGTATGTAGAGACGTTTATAGCAGTTTAACAGTGCTTCAGCACCAAAACATTCATTCATTCATTCAGTCAGTCATTTAGAGACAGTCTTGCTCTGTTGCCCAGGCTGTAGTACAATGGTGTGACTTTGGCTCACTGCAACCTCCGTCTCCCGGGTTCAAGCAATTCTGCCTCAGCCTCCCAGGTAGCTGGGATTATAGGCGTGTGCCACCACACCCAGCTAATTTTTATATTTTTAGTAGAGACAGGTCTCACCATGTTGGCCAGGCTGCTTTCTGTCTCCTGGCCTCAAGTAATTGGCCTGTCTCAGTCTCCCAGAGTGCTGGGATTATAGGCGTGAGCCACCGCGCCTGGCCATGATCTTTTATTTTACACATTTCAGTCCACAACAGATTTGGAAAACAAATACACAAGACGTATCCTTTCACCACAGTTAGAAGCACAGTTCCAAAGCATGGAATTACATTGTGGAAAATAGGTTAGTCATTTTGATTAAGAAACATGAAGCTGGCCGGGCATAGTGGCTCACGCCTGTAATCCCTCCACTTTGGGAGGCCAAGGCAGGTGGATCACCTGAGGTTGGGAGTTCGAGACCAGCCTGACCAACATGGAGAAACCCTGTCTCTACTAAAAATACAAAATTAGCCAAGCGTGGCGGCGCATGCCTGTAATCCCAGCTACTCGGGAGGCTGAGGCAGGAGAATCACTTGAACTCGGGAGGCAGAGGTTGTGGTGAGCTGAGATCACACCATTGCACTCCAGCCTGGCCAACAAGAGCGAAACTCTGTCTCAAAAAAGGAAAAAAAAAGAAACATGAAGCCTTCCTTTAATGATGATAGTTTCTAAAGTGAATTATTTGAATCTCTTTGCATGTTTTGGCTTTGTTAATCTAACTCTTGTCTCTAAATAGATGCTGAGAGTGTAAATCTAGATGACTATAACATACACGTCATTGCAAGTGTATTCAAACAATGGCTTCGAGATTTGCCCAATCCTCTCATGACCTTTGAACTCTATGAGGAATTTCTTCGAGCTATGGGTAAGCATAGGCTTCCTGGGTTAGAGAGAAGGCCTATAGTTGGGAAAGAAATGCCATCTTGAGTATAGATTATCAAGCCATCCTCTAGTGGTTTAATTCTTATAGATCCAAAGGTAAGCTTTTGACAGTGAATACAAAACGGCCAGTATACTGTCACCTATTCAAATGCTGACTTTTTAGAGACTCATCAAAATGTTAGTGTCCTAAAAATTTTCTGAGTGAGCCACTTGGTTGCTTCTTACAAAGAAATTGAAAGACTGGGGTTATAAAACAGATTAAAGTATTAAAAATAAGTTTTCAGATTAGGCTTATGTTCATTTAAATTGGAAATCTAGGCAAGAACTATGTGTAAAGCTGGCTGTTCTATGCCAAGCTTAACAGGTTTCAGAGTTTAGTTTCTCAGTGCTATAGGTGCGTAGGATATTGATAAAGGCCTTCCTAGAGGTATTTAGGCCCTGAGGATTCATAAATTATGTTGACTTTAATGGGAAATCAATCTGCTACACAATGACTGAAAAACTAGAACATCTGTATCCCCTTGCTGTTATTAAGGATTACTGCGATATAGGTTCAAACTAAGGAGACTGTTTATGAATATAGAACTCAAGCAAAAAGAGTTAAATAGTTACTGTGAGTTGCTCTTCTCCTGCCGTACAGGTACAACTACTCCTAAAACTCTGTAGCCAGCCTTCTTTGCTTCATGGTGTCTGGGAGGAAGATACACGGTATAAGAGGGGATATTTAGTCTTAGTTTCTGCTCTGTTTTTAGGCCTTCAGGAGAGGAAGGAGACAATCCGTGGTGTATACTCTGTGATTGATCAGCTCTCCCGAACTCATCTCAGTACACTGGAACGCCTCATCTTTCATCTAGTCAGGTAACTTTAAGAAGCAAGGGAACGATTTTTAATAGTTTCTCTTGGATTATTTTAAATAGATAAGGAATTTCTTCATTTGGAAAACTGACAGGTATTTATATTTTTTCTTCTATTTATAAGGTCAGTGTCTCAAACAGGTGGTTAGGATACCTTGGAGCAGAAATCTTCAGCTGAGCTGGAATGCATGGCAGTTGCTTTTCTGCCCTTATTTGAACCATGTAGCAGCTTCAGCCTCATGGTGGCACTGTGTAGTTTAGCCTGTTTTCTAACAGCTGAACGAGAAAGGATATATAATCTATTGAAATGACCTAATTCATATGAGGGGTTCAGATCGTTCTCAGGAATTGACCAAAGAGACGTCAGGAGTAGTGTCTCTTCCCCTGTGTGTAAATATCAGCAGTAGTTGAGAAGAAAGCCATCTTTATTTTTGGTTAAAGCCTCTACTCTGCATTTTTTTTTTTTTTTTTTTTTTTGAGACACAGTTTCAGTCTGTCACCCAGGCCAGAGTGCAGTGGCGCAATCTCAGCTCACTGCAACCTCCACCTCCCCGGTTCAAGTGATTCTCCTGCCTCAGCCCCCTGCATAGCTGGGATTACAGGTGTGTGCCACCACACCTGTCTAATTTTTGTATTGTTAGTAGAGACAAGGTTTTGCCATGTTGGCCAAGCTTGTCTCAAACTCCTAGCCTCAAGTAATCTGCCCACGTTGGCCTCCCAAAGTGCTGGATTACAAGTGTGGGCCACCGTGCCTGGCCGATTCTGCATTCTTTGGACATGTTCATCTAGTGATCTTGGCCTTGAGCAGGTAGGTCACAAATTTCCCTTGGGAAGCTATCGGCTGACCTAGACTGCTTCAAGGAAAGAACAAGTGAAAATACATTTTCCAGAGACAAAGGAACAAAGGAACAACTTGGGAAAAGTCTGCAGACCATTAAACTTAATGGATATCCTTGTAGTACTACGCAGTTCATGTCATACTGTCTTCTTTTGCTCATCTCTTCTGCCTGTTTCCCTATGGTGCTCCCTTTTTATCCCTTAGTCACTTGTTTTTTGTTTTGTTTTAATTCTTAGGATTGCTCTACAGGAAGACACTAATCGAATGTCTGCTAATGCTTTGGCCATTGTGTTTGCGCCCTGCATTCTCCGCTGCCCTGACACCACTGACCCACTACAAAGTGTACAGGACATCAGTAAGACTACCACGTAAGGCCAGTTACCATAACTTTTACAAGACCTCAGGGACTTCTGACTATGTAGTCACTGTATCCAGATATCAAACATAGTGAATGGGTTCATAAATTCAGGTGTTTTTAAGAAGATTGTTGGACACTGCTGGGTTTTCTTATGCTGAGGATGCAAACTCCTGGATTCAACTGAGCATCATTTGTCTTAAAGCATCTTATTTTTAAAATCTGGCTTTTCTTTAGGACTGCTTATAGTTTCTAAATAGATTTTAAATTTCCATTTTACCAAATTATGGACACTTAGTATCTTCCTGTAATCTAGTCTAACTGTGGTCTTATGGCTCTGAATCCTTCGGTCTTAATACTTTAATATTCCTGTATTTCACCTTGGTCTTTTTTCTTAGGGCTCTGCTTTCCTTCTAACGTGGTTTTCTTTTGCTCTCCTCAATCTTGACTGCAAAAGGAACTTTAAGAAATATATCAATGTTTGGATCCTGTCCCCAGAGAGTCTGATTTAATTGGTCTAGGGTGTAGCCTGGGCATTGGGATTTGTAACTGCTCTTTATTTTTTTTTATTATTTATTTATTTATTTATTTTTTGAGATGAAGTTTTACTCTTGTCGCCTAGGCTGGAGTACAATGGCATGATCTTGGCTCACTGCAACCTCCACCTCCCAGGTTCAAGTGATTCTCGTGCCTCAGCCTCCCAAGTAGCTGGGATTATAGGCGTGCACCACCACGCCTGGCTAATTTAGTATTTTTAGTACAGACAGGGTTTCACCATGTTGGCCAGGTTGGTCTCGAACTCCTGACCTCAGGTGATCCACCCGCCTCGGCCTCCCAAAGCGCTGGGATTACAGGCATGAACCACTGTGCCCAGCCGTAACTGCTCTGTAGATGGCTTCTAAAGTGCAGCCAAAGTTGTGAACCACCATTCTAAACCTTGTCTCTGAGTTTATCAAGTAAGGGATGTTAATTTTTTCCTTCATCTTTCAAACTGTCTACCACAAAAACAGTCTGTGAGTGCTATACTTTATTTACTTCACCTCTTAACAGTTTTTTTCTCTTTCCTCCTGTTTCAGTTGTGTGGAGCTGATCGTTGTGGAACAAATGAATAAATACAAGGCTCGTCTCAAAGATATCAGTAGCTTGGAATTTGCTGAGAATAAGGCAAAGACCAGGTTGTCACTGATTCGTAGATCAATGGTAAGATGCAAGACGTGGAATAGTGGAAAAATGGAAGTTGTCTTGGGAATTTAAATGTGCATTTGTGGTGTATACAAAGATTATTATCAGAATCGTTTTTATAAAAAACAAGTAAAAAGTCACCACATCTCAAGGCGCTATGGGTTCCTCATGTTTAATCTGCTAGCTCTCTTTAGTTACATTATAGAATCTATGTGATTAAGTGTGTAGAATTTTTCAAATCAAGTATTTAGATAAAACGTTTGTGTCTTAATAATCTGCCCTGCTTTCTTTTCTTGTCCTTTCTATGAAAACGTAATCCTTTTCTAACTTTTTTCCCCACTTCCTTCCACTGTCTGTTCCCACCTTTAATTGTGTCACTTTTGGTGGTCCTGCTAAGACTCCTGGGATGTAGAGAACTTAATCATTTGTAACTGAATTTAAATGGAATCATTTGATTCTTAAGGAAATGGAATTCCATCTATGAGTCTACTGTAATAAAAAAGTATTTCTTTGAGTTTAGGGTTAGGTTTTGAGACCGTCCTTGTAAAACTGATAATTTATTTCTTTGGTTTGCCCACTTTTTAACATCTTCCTTTGCAACCAGTAACATATAACTCCAGTTCTCAATGACCACTAATCAATAGCTTCAGCCCTATTGATTAGTGGTCATTGAGAACTAGAGTTATCCATATATGTTACCCTGAAGTCAGTTTTCAGGATAACTGGAAAACTACTGCATTAAGGTTTAGTTATTGCCCATTTGCTACCCTTCCTCTCAGTTGTAAAATAAAATTGTGACAATGAGCATGCATTTCAGATTCCCAATAAATCTCTAAAGAGAAGCAGGCTTCATCATGCCCTTACTCTTTCAGGAGACCAGCAGTACTTCCTCCCATGTCTTCACAGTTTGCATTTAGATTAGCACTAAAATAATTCTTTTTCTTCCTTTATTATTTAATCTGCCTCGCACAGAATAAGTGCTTAACAAAGGTCTGTTGATTAAGGTAGTGAAGGGTCTTCTGTAAAAACAAACATAAGCATGGGCTTTTTGCAGGCAGTAAAGATATTAAATAAAACTCATCATAGGGGATACTATCTAAATCTTTTCTCCAGAAATTAAAAACAGAAATCCCACTTAAAAGTGAAACATTTCTGTAGTATGAATTTTCAGGAGCTCAGTTCTGAGAGGCCTAGTTTAGTGGTGGCTATCCAGGCAGGAAGGGAAGAGCCTTTTGCTATAAACCTACTTTTCAAAGCAGATAGATAAGCTATGCTTTTTTCCAGTGCTGCAGAAGATGGATATTCAGTCCATTGCAAGATTAAACCTTCTCTTTTAATGAGGCAATGACATGTACATTCTAACCTTCTGCTTTCCTTTTCATGTCCTTCCTAATCCAGAAACCTGTACTAATTGCAGTTAGATTCATGAACATTACCCGCAATTCAGTCTCGGTATGTATTAATAATGCAATGTGTCACAGCCACTCTACATTATTGTCTCTCATTCATCCAGGAATTGTTCCGCCCTGTCTATCATTCATGCCTGTCCACCCTCCATGTTCGGCCCCAAGTCGGGTTCTACTTTTTGATGACCTTTCACTTGCTTTTCTCTTAATCTCTTTCTTTAGATCCTTCATTTTCCTTCCTCTGTATTGTGTAGTTGAACAGCATCCATTTAAAATACACTGGTTTTTCCTCTTTGTTAGATGAGCCTCCTTTTAGGTTTCTTCTTTGGTTAAATCATTAAAAGGTGAAAGTTAAAAGCATTGAGGTATCAAATTAATTTCTGCTCTATGAGCTGTGTTCCCAGCAATCTCCTCCACTTTATTATTTAAAATACTTATTATTACTTTCAGCATCTCCTATCATTAGTAATGCTTATTTGTCCATTCATATCTGTGACTCCGATGGTGTCCTCCCAGCTGTAGAAATATGATTCTTATCCACTTAGCATTTATCAGACAGAGCTACAAATAGGAGTGAACTAATCCAAATTGGTGGACTAGTTCTAGACTTAAATATTATGGTATGCTAGAACTCATACCAGGATCTCATTGCTGGTATCCCTCTTCAGTTCCATTGATTGTACAAAAAAAGGAATGGGGGGATGGAAGGCTAAGAACACCAATCTGTGTGGAAAACTGTCCACCTGTGTGTAACCATTTTATTGAGGAGGCTTAACTTGTTGGGATATTAATACAAGTCAGTTTTTCTTTTTGTCTATAACTGCCTCTCAACTCCAGCCTGTCAAACTTCCCTTTCCCACTGGATACCAATTACCTTAACAGCATCTTGAAACCAATTCTATAATTTTCAAAAATTCATTTCATTCTAGTATTTAAGAGTCAGTTCTCTTCATATTAAAACTTCAGTCAGTTTTAATCCAGTGCTCTTCTCACTTCCTCCCAGGGCAGACTAGACCTTTATCTGGAACTTAAAACTTTGGGGGGTAGGTGGGTAATTTCTGTTTGTCAGACACTTCTGCCCTTCATCTTTCTTGACCCTTTCTCCCCTGATGTTGAGACTGGGAGGAGTGATAGGGGAGGCAGAATTCTGTATGATATCTCAGTGTTGAGATGGCAGTCCACTTTCTTAGTTGTTCAACACTGCTGTTCTGGCTCATTGTCAGTAGGCTAAGTAAAGATAAGTAGTAGCTCCAGTATACCCTGTTGACAATGAACTCAGTTCTATCTCATTTCTGTAGGCACTGATAGTCCCTTGCAAGATATGGTTACATCTTCTGGCTAAACCCTAGTTGTTGGCATTCACACCATATGGGAAGCTGTCAAACTCACAGGGCGGTTACAAGTTTTCCAAAATTCTAATATTTGTTTGAAAGCTCGAAATTTACTCACAACAAATATCGCCATTTGTTTCACTTGCAGCAACAGATTCCCTTCATACAATTTCAAACCACATACTCAAGAAGAATAATCAAACTCTGTCAATTATTGTAAATACTGTTTCATTAATAAAGCAGCTAATTTGGCTTGCAATTCAAAGAATTGCACACTCTTTCTTGAGATAACCATCAGTATGTGACAGAGTTGCTGTATGTGTAATTTCCAGTTAATCATACAGAAAGTTGAAAATAGTTAATTTAACAGTTAAGAAGTAATAAAATTAATTTACACCTCTTGTTCAATGACATGAAATGAAACTGACTTTGTAAAAACTAAATGTGTGGTAGCGAAAGAATGTGAAGACTGCTAGAACCATTTGGTATCATTACCTTGATTCATGTAAAGGTGACAGCAGTTGAACCCACAATTGCTTTTATGTAATTAGTACAGATGTCAACAAGTGAAAATGGCCAATAGCATCTTAGTATAATTATGAAAATAATTTTGACATTGTAGACCCTGTGAAATGGTTTTGAGGACATCATCACACCCCAGCATCTTTGCTGGGGATCTGTGGGCTACACTCTGAGAACCACTGCACTGTAATACATATAATACTACCAGCTCACTGCATTTCACAGAAATATTTGATGAGAATAATTCCTTTTCATATGCAAGATATAAATACCTACAAACAGATACTAGCTGTGTTTGAAGTGCTTACTAACCCTGATTATCTGGTGAACCATAACTGCATGCATTGGGATATGATTTTTGAACAAGCTTGGATACCTAATTATAATACCACACAAAACAACCAGTCTTTTCAAAAAAAGCCTTGGATAAAGGATCTCTCCTTATCAGGAAAGCAAACTCCTCAGGAAGTGGTCTGATAATTCAGTTCCTTCCTATTTTTGTGACTTAACAAAAGACACTCAGCAGTGATCTTCCGTCTTGCCCTGAAGTGCTGTTTTTGAGTAAAATTTCATTAGGATTCTGAGATTTGTGTTTTAGCTAGTTATATATTGTTCTGTCTAGATGATGCATAGTTCCTCTTCCTCACACATTTAACCCATAGACAAACCCTAGCAACGTGTACTTTCTTTGGGTCTTCATAAAGTATTGTGACTTTCTGCATGAGGGTAATATATGTCTTTTTCTAAATAGTCATCAGGTTTATTAAAGGCAATGCAATTCATTCCTTCATTATCACCATGGGTCTCTTTTACTGTTTAGGCTTACTTCTGTTTATAGTATTTAATTTGTTTGTGCCCATCAATCATGCCTTGCCATTCCTTCTTGCATTCTTTCGCTATGATGAGCCTTATAGAATTTTCAGAAGAAATCAAAGCTCTCCTCATAGGCCTTATTCATTCTAACACTGGCATATCTTCTATTTGTCTCCATTGTTATCTTCTTAAGTCTTAGGAGAAAATGAAAAAGTGAGTTTCAACTGATTCCCTCAAATAGGGTATCCTATTTCCCTCAAATAGGTATCACTCAGATCCCCTACATTAGAGCATTTGACTCTCAATATTTTTGTTACAGTCTGAGAAGCCTATAATGGACTGGTCTCACAGAATTCTCACCCAAATTAAATAATTAAGACTGTTTCAGAATATCATTCTTAGAAAAAATAGACAATAGAATCATATATAGACTTCCTTAGACAGAGCATGGCAAATCTGTATGATTAGGTGATTGAATGTGGGTATTAGAAAGCCTGTCCCAAAAGGAAGGAGGGAGAGATGGATTAGACAGTACTATGTGCCAAATATGGTGAGAATACTAAGGAAGAAGTACTTAATTCTGCCTGGTGGCACAGGGAAAGGCTGTAGAAGTGACATGTGAGCTAGCTCTTAAGGGATGAGTTTAAATTAAGCAGATGGAGAAAGAACTACCAGTTGGTAAAAGTCCACAAGGTTTAATTCTGTAAAAAGCTATACAGCTTACAGATAAACTTGTATATATAATTGTGCAGAAGGGAAACCTTAAGTTAAAACCAAAATAGGCTTTGTTTTGAAGCAAACTCTAAGACATTAGTACTATGGGGCCTTGAAGAGTGAGCCAGGACTCAAAGGTCTCAGAGTTTAGTACTTAATGTAAATTTTGGTGCTTTATATCTTATATTTATGATAGGGAATGGGAACTGATGTTAGCTACTATTTTTTAGCCATAAAAACAATTTCTTCCTGGGTCGTCTTCAAGGTTCTCAATAAGAATAGCCAAAAAGGGGCTGGGAGTGGTAGCTCCCAGAACTTCGGGAGGCCGAGGCGGGCGGATCACTTGAGCTCAAGACCAGCCTGGGCAACATGGTGAAACCCCATCTCTACCAAAAATACAAAAAAAATTAGCCAGATGTAGTGGTGTTTGCCTGTGGTCCCAGATACTTGGAAGGCTGAAGTGGAAGGATCGCTTGAGCCAGAGAAGCAGAGGTTGCAGTGAGCCAACATAGCACCACTGCACGCCAGCCTGAGTGACAGAGTGAGACCCTGTGTTAAACAAAAACAAGCAAAAGAGTAGCTGAAAAGAATCCTAAGACTAATCTATTTATTTATTTATTTAATTTATTTATTTTTGAGACAGAGTCTTGCTGTTGTCAGCCTGGGCTGGAGTGCAATGGCATGATCTCAGCTCACTGCAACCTCCGCCTCCCCGGTTCCAGCAGTTCTTCTGCCTCAGCTTCCCAAATAGCTGAGATTATAGGCGCCCGCCACCATGCGTGGCTAATTTTTGTATTTTTAGTAGAGACAGGGTTTCACCATGTTGGCCAGGCTGGTCTTGAACTCCCGACTTCAGGTGATCCACCCACCTCGGCCTGGGCAACAGCGAGACTCCGTCACACACACACACACAAAAATCCTAGGTTAAAATATCACTGGCACTTTGGGAGACCAAGGCATGTGGATCCTTGAGCCCAGGAGTTTGAGACCAGCCTGGGCAACATGGTGAAACCCCATCTCTACAAAAAAACAAAAAAAAGAAAGAAAAAAAAAATTAGCCCTGGTGGCGAGCACCTGTAGTCCCCAGCTACTAGGGAGGCTGAGATGAGAAAATCACCTGAGCCTAGGAAGTCAAGGCTGCAGTGAGCCATGACTGCACTCCAGCCTGGGTGACAGAGGGAGACCCTATATCAAAAAAATTAAAAATTAAAAAAATTAAAAAATAAAATAAAAATGAATCAGCAAGCAGAATTCAATAGCCTATCAATATAAAAATATAAACCTTCACCAAGGAGGATTTAACCTAGGAATGCAAGGATGACTCTATATTAGGATAGCTATTAATGTAATTCACCATGTTTGTTGATCTGTGGAGAAAAATATTATCCTCATAGATGTTTTAAAGGCATTTGACATATCAGCATTCTTTTTAAAAACATTCTTATTAAAACAGGGATATCTTATATTCTTAGCATGATAAAAAGATATCTGAACCCAAAATCCAACATCTTGATTAATGGAAGAACACTGGAAGCATTCTGATTAAAATCAGAAAAGGCAAGGCTATCCATTATCCCCACTATTATTTGACATTGATTTGAAGGTACTAGATAAAGCAATTAAGAAAAAAGAATTGGAGATACAAAATAAAGAAATAAAATTATCACTATTTCCATTATGATTATATACATGCAAAACTCAAGAAAATCAACTAAAGAACTTAAAAATGATAAAAGAGTTCAATAAGGTGTCTGAGTACAATTAATAAATTTTACTTATACAAACAACCACTTGGATGATATGATGGAAGAAAAATGCCCATTTGTATATTGTACACACACACACTTTAAACATCAACATCAAATACCAAAGAACACACTTAACAAGAAATGTAAAAGATTTGTACAAAGAAAGCCTTAAGGCTGGGCGCGGTGGCTCACGCCTGTAATCTCAGCACTTTGGGAGGCCGAGGCAGGTGGATCATGAGGTCAGGACATTGAGACCATCCTGGCTAACATGGTGAAACCCTGTCTCTACTAAAAAACACAAAAAAATTAGCCGGGTGTGGTGGTGGGCGCCTGTAGTCCCACCTACTCAGGAGGCTGAGGCAGGAGAATGGCATGAACCTGGGAGGCGGAGCTTGCAGTGAGCCTAGATTGCGCCACTGCACTCCAGCCTGGGCTACAGAGCAAGACTCCGTCTCAAAAAAAAAAAAAAAAAAAAAAAAGGAAGCCTTAAAACCTCAAATATTACAAAAGAAGACTTAAACAGATACATTTGGAAAGAAAGCCTAAATTTTGTAATGGTGTCAGTTCTTCTAAATTAATCTATTCATATATGATTGTTTCAATACCCACTAGGAGGGAAAGAGGATATTTTCTTAGTCTCAACTTTCAGACTCATATAACTACCATGGGCTCCACTTGGCATCAGAATCACTTAGGATATGGGACTGGAAGTATAGCATGCCTGCAGAGAGCATAAGATCATCCTCGTGTGGGAGCCCTTGCAGCAGTCCACACAACCATCAATGAGTTATCTTTGGCCTCTGAGTCACAACTCAGGTGCAAGGAAAAAGGACTCCACATCCAATGGATGCAGAACTATTCTGCCTTTGAAGTTTTATCCCTGTACCGGAATTAACCTCTTGTAAAATTCCATAGATATTGTTTCCAGGGTCCCCTCAAGGGGTATGTCCAATTACAACAGACTCCACTTTCAGGGAATTCCAAATATATGACTTTGTATGGGATATTTACAATTTACTTCTTCTCCAGATGCAGTTTATCAATCAGATTAATTTTTGCCAGAGGTGATGTTGCCTAATAACATCATTTGCATCCTGCCTTTATCAGGTTTCCAGGGGTCCTGTGCTAGAACATTTGACCAAAGATCAGTCCTTACACAGACAAGGAACGAGTTTCATAACTCTTTACTTACAAATGTGGTCTCAACAAAAATAGCAAAAGAATACTTTGGGGCTCTTTACAAGTTGATACTAAAATTCATAAGAAAATAAAGAAGCAGAATAACTAGGAAAATTCTAAAAGAGAAAAATAAAGGATTATAATGTGAGTGGCATTTCAAAGGTCTGGTATTCACTAAATGATGTGGGGAAAATGAATATCCATGTAGGGAAGAAAAGAAACAAACAAACAAAAAGCCGATTCAGGCCAGGCACAGTAGTTCATGCCTATAATCCCAGCACTTTGGAAGGCCAAGGCAAGAGGATTGCTTGAAGCCAGGAGTTTCAGGCCAGCCTTCGCAACAATGCGAGATCTCATCTCTACAAAAAATTTAAAAAGTTAGCCAGGCATGGTGGTACATGCCTATAGTCCGACGAATTGAGGACACTGAGGTAGAAGGATCCCTTGAGCCCAGGAGTTCAAGGCTGCAGTGAGCTATGATTGTGCCACTGTACTCTAGCCTGAGCAAGAGTGAGACCCTGTATCTTTAAAAAAAGAAAGAAAAAAAAAACCTGATTCACATCAAAGACTAAAACATAAAAGTACTGGAAGTACAGCTCTGGCACTCCATCCTGGCAGAGGTTCTCACTGCCCTGCATCCTGTAGAACCCAAGCACCCTACCTCTCTACCTTAATACTGCCAAAATATCCAAGTAGTTTAACTCAGCTCAAAGGGCAATTGGGAAAGAGCACAAGGGGAAATCAGCAAAGTTATCAGCTAAACCTTTTCATGCAAAAGTTGAAACCAAGCCATAAAAGGTGGCTGAAGAGGATACATCTTTAGGGTGAAAAAAGTGCAAAGAAAAAGGGAAAAGGGGAGCAAATGGAAAGAGATTAACCAAAAAACATTAATCTTCATAAAACAGAAACTGAAAACAAGCAAGAAAGAAGCTAAGTGTGATTAAAGATCTCTTATTAAGTCAGGGGTCCCAGTATCTCATTGAACAATTCAGAAGAATTTTTAAATAAACTATTTTATAAGTGTACCTTTTTAGAGCTCTGAAAACACAGCTTTTAAGAAGAGAACTCCACTTCCTCCCATTTGAAAGGAATGAATTAAGTGCTAGTTTATTTTTCTGTACAAACTGAGAATAATTAGCTCTCTATAAGCCTAATAATGTCTTAAACTGCTTCTTGA
This sequence comes from Hylobates moloch, assembly GCF_009828535.3. Classification (NCBI taxonomy): domain Eukaryota; kingdom Metazoa; phylum Chordata; class Mammalia; order Primates; family Hylobatidae; genus Hylobates; species Hylobates moloch. The sequence continues at coordinate 56,785,488 of NW_026652289.1, forward strand.
TCTTGGCTCTCTGTCAAAAGCATATTATCTATGATGTCTTTGGTAGTGGTAGTCCAGTCCATATTTTTCTGATAATCCTGTTAATGTGCTGTAAAGGATTGGAAATCTGGGTATTGTGTATAATATTAAATTGTGATTTAGTAGGACTTGAGACCTACTACTTAACAGTTCAAGATAATTGTATTTGATATTCTCATTTTAGGAACAGTTTGCCTGCAAAGTTTAAGCCAGGAAGTCACTGGAATAGTTACTGAGAAAAAGGATGACAATATGGCTTTATATTTTTTCCAGTACTTGCATTAAGAGTTGGGTACAAATTATTCACGTAGTCTGTGATCAGTCAAAACCAATACAATCCCTATTATGATGGAAAAATATAATCTTGGACAGGGCTTTTGCTATTATATAAGACCATTAAAGAAAAAAGTTGAAAGGTTCAGCAACAAAAACCAAGTATTATTGTGTGACAAAAATGACCATAAGGAAAGTAAAAGGGAAGTGACGTACCATAAGAAAATATTTTCAATTCCTATTTCAAAGTCTAATTTTCCTTAATAAAGAGAAGCTCCTATAAGTAAATAGAAAGATTAGCTACCCAGTGAAAAATGAACAAAGGATACTATAAACTACTTCTCAGTGTTATCTACAGATCCTTTTCAGGGAGGTCTACAAGGTCAAATTTATTTTTATGATACTGTCAAGAAAATATTTGCCTTTTTCACTCTGTGACACACTGATGGCAGAAAAACAATTATGGAAAAAACCACTACAAAAGAATATACAGTGAACATGGATCCAAAAGAAAAAATTCGGCTGGGCGCGGTGGCTCACGCTTGTAATCCCAGCACTTTGGGAGGCCGAGGCGGGCGGATCACGAGGTCAGGAGATCGAGACCACAGTGAAACCCCGTCTCTACTAAAAATACAAAAAATTAGCCGGGCGTGGTGGCAGGCGCCTGTAGTCCCAGCTACTCGGGAGGCTGAGGCAGGAGAATGGCGTGAACCCGGGAGGCGGAGCTTGCAGTGAGCCGAGATTGCGCCACTGCACTCCAGCCTGGGCACAGAGCGAGACTCCATCTCAAAAAAAAAAAAAAAAAAAAAAGAAATAATTCCGGTTTGAAAAAAGTAAATTCATGCTTATTATAGGAAAGTGGGAAAGTGAAGGATATTATTCCAGTCAGGAAACTACTGTTAATAATTTAGTGTATTTGCAAATTTTGTATTACTCATTTTTACAACCAATGGTATACAACCTTATGTACTGTTTTTAACACAGTATTAATATTTCCCCATGTTTCTAAAAGCTCCATGTAATCAACTTTTTAAAAATTAATCTTTTTAAGACAATTCTAGGCTGTAGGAGTTTCCATTTTTCTTTGTTTTGTTCAATGCTTCTTAAAAGAGATCAGATCTGTTGAGTTTGTTTGATTTTCTTCAGCTATATTAAAAGATTTGCAGCTAACTCATGGTGAAATACTCCGGTGGCCAGCTGATGGTATGAACACTGAAAAAAGGCAGCTCTTTTATTGAATACTGGAATGTGGACACTAGGAATAAACTCAGATTTTCAAGCTCCTTGAGGCTTTTAAATCATATTATTTATTCATTTGGCTATAAATAGTCAATGTCAAATGGAACTGGATGATGTCCTGGAATTTATAACATAAAGAATGCTTTGTCATTTTTTGTTAAATTTGCAGACCGATCTTCTGTTTTCAGCTTGTTTTTCTTAACATGTTTTTTCCTTGTTGATTTTAGAACTAAAAGTGGAATAGCAGTATTGTTAATCCTCCTGATTTTATCCCATTATGTGTTTTAGTTTTGGAGGAGTTAGCCTGAATGCCCTTAGAACTACCCTCCAGCCTTTACCTTATCACCTGCCCTAGATTATGGGTTTCTATTTTTGAGACAGCACTTTTCCTTTCTTTCTTGCCAAAATCAACTCAGAAATTTGTCAGTTTAAAGTCACATAATTTTCAAAGGATAATTCCTGTATTTCCATAAATAGCTAACTTTGAAAAGGAACTCTTAAGTATCTTTTTTATTGCAAAATACAACACATACTGAAAAACACAGAAACATATTCAGTTTAAGGAATTATTATAAATGAACATCCACATACCACCCCAGCTCAAGAAATAGGACATTGCCAGCATCCCCAGAAGCTCTCCTCTTTCCCTTTCTAGTCACAATCCTCTTTCTCCTCCAAAGGTAAGCAGTAACCTGATTTTTACATTAATGACTTATTTTGTTTTGTTTTTTGTTTGCTACCAAAATATGTATCCCTGAGCACTATAGTTTTGCTTTACCTAATTTTGAGCTTTATATAAATGGTATCATCTAAGATGTATTATTTTGTCTCTGATTCATTTCAGTCAACCTTGTGTAAGACTTATTCATATTTTGTTGTAGCTCATTTTCATAACTGTATAGTTTATCAGTGTATGCATTATACCACAATTTAGTCTACTGTTGATGGACATTTGGGCTGTGTTTGGGGAATTATTATTTTAATGGACTCATACATGTATTTTTGTTGGAGAAATATACAGGAGTGGATTTGCAGGGTCACAGGATATATGTATCTTCAACTTTAGTAGATAATGCCAAACTGTCTTCCAAAATGGTTGTTAATATGTTAGCAGTGTGTAGGAGTTCCCGATTGCTCCACCTCCTCCCAGCACTTCTATTGCCAGATTCCTTAATTTTAGCTATTCTGATGGGTGTGTTATTTTTAAAAATTGTATTTTTTGTTGTGACTCTAACATGTATAATGTGTGTGTATATATACATGTTGGCCATTTCTATATCCTCTTTTGTGAGGAGCCTGTTCAGAGCTCTTGTCTGTTTTTCTAATTGGATTGTCTGTCTTTTTCTGATGTTCTGTAGGGATTCTTTATGAATTCCAGATACAAATCCTTTGTTGTTACTTTTGTTGCAAATTTTCTTCCATTCTATGGTTTGCTTTTTTCCTTTTTTGATGAACAGAGGTTCTGGATTTTAATGTTGTTAATCAGTCTTTCCCTTTAGGGTGAATACCTTTTAGGGTCATGTTTAAGAAAATTTTTCCTTTCCACGATGCCCTGCAGTTCCCTTTTGTTATAAATTGGGAGCCGTTTTATGTGTGGGTCTGTTTCTAGGTGCTCTGTTTTGACTATCTTTGTACCAACACCACCACTATTTTATTTACCATAGCTTTCTAAAAATATCTGGTAGAATAAGTCATCCTACCTTCTTCAGTGGTGTTTTGACTATTCTTCGCTCTTTATATTGCCATATAAATTATGGAATCAGCTTCAAAAAATTCTCTTGGGATTTTTATTGGGATTGCATTGGATCTATAGGTTGCCTTCTGAAGAACTGACATTTTTACGATACTGATTTTTCCTATCTGTGAACATGATATATCTCTTCATTCATGTAGATCATTAGCTACTCTCAAAAGTGTTTTATAGTTTTGTATGTTGAGATTTTACACATCTTTAGTTTGAATTACTGCTAGGTATTTAATATTTAAATGCAATCATTGGTATTATTTTAAAATTTTTATTTTCTGTTGTATAAAAATACAATTGATTTTGGTATTTTTCATCTTGTGTTCAGTGATTTTGCTGAATTCACTTATTCTAATAAGTTTTCTGTGGACTCCTTTGGATTTTCTACCTGTACAGTCATATCATTCATGAATAATGATAGTTTCATTTGCTCTTTTGTAATCCTTATTCCTTTTCTTTCTTTTTCTTATGTAAGTTAGAACCTCCAGTATAGTGTTGAATGGAAGTGGTGATAGTGATCATTACTGGCATGTTCCCAGCCCCAAAGGAAAAGCTTTCAACCTTTTACCACCAAGTGTGATGTTTGCTATAGAATTTTTGTAGGTACTTTATGAGATTAAGCATGTGCCCTTCTATTCCAGGTTTTCTAAGAGTTGTTATTGTGACAGAATGTTGAGTTTTATGAAATGCCTTTCCTGCATCTATTGAGGTTTTATCAGACTTTTTTATTGCATTGATATGACACATTACACTGAGTCCATTTCTAATGGACTACATTAGACTACTACATTATAATGTAGTATCATTATATTATATGTATGTAGTAGTATCATTATACTACTACAATAAATCCAACTTTTCATATATTTAAAATTTTTATATTACATTTTCTATATTAGTTGATTCCATTGTAGTTAGGATATTGTTTAGGATTTTTGCATGTGTTTATAAGTAAAGTTAACCCATAATAATCCTTTTTTGTTTTTGTTTGTTTGTTTTGAGACAGGCTCTCATTGTTATCACCCAGGCTACAGTGCAGTGGCATGATCTTGGCTCACTGCAGCCTCAACCTCCTGGGCTCCCGCCTCAGTCCCCCATGTAGCTGGAACTACAGGCACGTGCCACCACACCTGACTAATTTTTGTATTTTTTTTTTTTTGTAGAGAAGGGGTTTTTGCCATGTTGCCAAGGCTGGTCTTGAACTCCTGAGCTCAAGCGATCCACCTGCCTCAGCCTCCCAAAGTTCTGGGATTGTGGGCATGCACTACTGCACCTGGCAATAATCCTTCTTTTTAATGTATTTGTTTTATTTTGTTATCAAAGTTACGCCTGCCTCTAAAGACAAGTTAGGGAATAGTTTCTTTTTTAATTTTGTGGAAGAATTTGTTATTTCTTCTTGTTTGCTGCTGAAATCTAGGCCTAGAGTTTTGTTTTTGGAAAGATTTTTATTCTGGATTCAGTTTCTTTAATATTATTCACATTTCTAATTTCTTCATTGATGGTATTAATTAGATTTTTGTAGAAATTTCTCCACTTTGTCTAAAATTTTATATTTATTGACATGAAGTTGTTTTTAGTAGTCTCTTATCCTCTTTGGGTCTACAAGATTTGCAGTGATATCCCCTTTTTCATTCCCACCTTTGGTTATTTGTGACTTCTCTCTTTTAGTCTTGCTAGGGTTTTAAAAATTTTATTAGCCTCTTCAAAGAGCTACGTTTGGCTTTGATTGTCTTTATTCTAATGTTTGTTTGCTCTTTTCTTTATTGCTTTTGTTGCAGGGGGAATTTATTCTGTTGTTCTTTATCTAGTTTCCTGAAATAGATTCTTACATCCTTAATTATGAATCTTTCCTTCTTTTCTAATGTGTGTATTTAAGGCTGTAACTTTAAAGTAGACAGAGCTTACATGGGTTTTCATATTGTTTCATTCAAGATATTTTCTAATTTCCATTGTGATTTCGTCTTTGACCTTGGTTTGTTTTAAAGTCTGTCTATTTCTTAATTTCTGAGTATACAATAATTTTTAATTTTCTCTTTGTAACTGCATTATTAGAAAACTTGTTTTAAATTACTTTAATGGTCAGATAAATTATTTCAACCCTTGGAATTTTGTTGTCTTGCTGTGTGTGCTTTAAAATGAGTATTCTGTAGTTAGATACTGAAGTCTGTATATGTCTGTTAGATTGCTTATATCAAGTTCAGTTTTACATCATTTCTGATTGCGTGTGCACACTTGTTCTCTCAGTACTGATTATAGTCTATTTCTTTTAAATAGTTCTGTCAATATTTTACTTTAAATTTTTTGAAGCAATTTCTTAGGTACATACATATTTGGAAATGTTATTCTTCATAATATGAACCTTTGTCATTGTGAGGTATCCCTCTTTATCACAGGTAATACTTCTTAAAGTTTACTTTGTTTACAGTTAATACAGCTGTACTAGCTTTATTTTGGTATTTGCATGGTATGTCTTTTTTTTCCCATTTCTTTACTCTCAGCCTTTCTGAATTCACATGTCTCTTATAAACATCATATAGTTAGGTTTTCTTTTTGTTTATACGGCCTGACAATCTTCAGATTTTAATAGGGGCATTTCCTCTATTTACATTTAATATACTCACCAATATATTTGGGCTTAAAATCTGGTTTTTATGTGCTTTTTATTTGTCCTGCCTATGTTCCTTTTTCGTTTCTTCCTTGCCTTTTTTGCTCTTTCTTGCATTTTTTGACTACTTTTTTATTCCATTTTTTCTTTTGTTTGGAAGTTTTACTCTTTTACTATTATTTTAGTCATTAACCAAATGGTGAAAACAGATCTGTGATCTATCAGTGTTTGTTAACTAGTAGTTTTATCTTTTTTCCAGATAATACAGGTGTTTTAATATGCCTTACTATGATATGATTTTGTTCCTCTTGTTGTTGTGTATCTTAATTGTCTGTATGTTTTAAATTCAACACATCGCTATTTTGTTTTATGCAGTCACTATTTAAACATACTCACTTTTCATTGCCTTTCATTATTTCTCGCACCTCTAACTTTTCTTTGAGACATTTTCAATCTTTCCTTCAATATTTCCTTTAGTGCAGGTCTGCTGGTGTGAGATTCTCCTCTTAGTCTGTCTGAAATGTCTTTATTTCACCTTCATTCCTGAAAATTATTTTCTATATATAACAATCAAGCTTGGCAGTTACTTTTTCATCACCATGAAAATATTCCATTGTTTTCTGCATTCCATTATTTCTGTTGAGAAATAAACTTTGAATCTAATAGTTGTTCCTTTTTTGCAAGTAATTTGCTTTTTGTAACTGCTTTTAAGTCTTTCTTTTTGCCTTAGGCCTTTAGTTTTTAACAGTAGTTTGTCTAGGTATAGACTTCTTTTTATTTCTCTTTCTTAGGGGTTGTAGGCTTTCTTAAATTCCTAGGTTAATATCTTTAACTGCTTTTAAAAAATTATCTGCCATGATCTCTTCAATATTTATAGGATCGCTCTCTTGTCCTGATATTTGCCCAGGCTGGAGTGCAGTGGCGTAATCTTGGCTCACTGCAACCTCTGCCTCTCGAGTTCAAGCAATTCTCTTACCTCAGCATCATGAGTACTGGGACTACAGGCGCATGCCACCACACCGTGCTAATTTTTGTATTTTCAGTGGAAATGGGGTTTCTTCATGTTGGCCAGGCTGGTCTTGAACTCCTGACCTTAGGTGATCTGCCCGCCTCAGCCTCCCGAAGTGCTGGGATTACAGGCATGAGTCACTGCACCCAGCCATTCTTTTACTTTCTTTTGTGAATTTTTCCATTCTATTGTTTCTTCCTGCTTGGTTCAGGATTTTTCTTTTGACCTAATTTCCAGTCCACTACTTCAGCTGTGTCTTCCTATCTCCTTCAGCATGGTTATTTTAAATCTGATAGCCACAATATCTGGAGTCTTTTAGGGTTTCTGTTTTCTGTCATTTTTACTAGTTTTCATTTACATTGTCTTGTCTCCTTTTGTGCCTGTTACCTTTGATTATTTGTCAGAGTATTTGAAAAACTATTTTTAAAATATTTTGAGGCCTAGATAATGTTACTTTCCTCCAAGAATGTTTTCATTTTTTTCTGCCTGGTCCTAAAGTATTAGCAATCTGAGATTACTTTAATTCATTTTTAGGAATTAGAATTTTCTGGGCCATTCAGATGACTTGAAGCTAGACTACAGTATCTGCGAGGACTTTTATAATTTCAGTTTACTCTTATGTCTAAGAAACAAACCTTGGGGATCCCAGTGTCAGGCATGGAGGTTTTGCCAGGCAGCAACCCACACCATTGAGTGGGTCTGGCTCCAACTTTTATTCTCTACCCCAAGATGATGGCAAACTTTTTCTGTAAAGGACTAGAGAATAAATATTTTAGTCTTTGTAGGCCAATCTCTGTCTCAACAATCAACTCTGCCATTGTTCTGCAAAAGAAGCAATAAACAATAAGTAAATTAATGAGGATGAATGTATTCCAATGAACCTGTGTTTACAAAATATGTGCAAGGCTAGATTTGCCACATGGGCTATAGTTTGCCATCCTCTGCTGTAGCATGTGAAAAGCTCTGTTTAGAGTCACAGCCACCTCTGACATTTAGATTAGCACTAAATGCTGGACTAGCGTCTCCTTAATCTATCTTGTTAGCTCTTCAGTGCCTTCAAGCATATGTTGAGTTTTTATGTTTCTTAGCAGGAGATTAACCTAAAAACTTTAGTTTGCCACTACCAGAAGAAAGTCATATATAAAGTAACCAATGTTGAAAAAAAAAAGAAGAAGAAGGAAGAAGCAATGAGATTTTCACACTCTGATCTCAAGAATAGAAGTTTCCTAAGAAAATATATCTCACTAGCACCCTGTGTTATATAAATGACTACATTTTGTTTTTGTTTTTCAAAAGTGAGTTTTAGAACATACTTCTGTGGTCTTCCTAGAGAGATTATGCATTCCGAGGCTAAAGTTATAGAGCACTGTTATCCATCAGAACTTACTATGATGACAGGAAATGTAGATCTGTACCAGTCAGTGTGGGGGTCACGAGCTACTTGTGGCTATTGAGCACTTGAAATGTGGCTAGTGTGACTGCAGAACTGAAATGTTAGTTCAATTTTAATTAATTTAAAAATAAATATCCAGATGTGGCTATTTTGTTTGGAATGGATGCAGCTTATATTAAAAGAAGAAACATCTCAGTACACAATGGGTTCTTACACTCCCACCTACCGAAGTATCCATTTTCCAGTACTCCTGCAAGAAATATTTTAACTTAAATGTGTTGTATGAATATGTCTCACTAAATATCCTAGGCCTTGCAGAGTGTTTCCATTTATTCTTACCATTCACCTGGTGTGATGGAAATACACTTGTTATCCTAAAACAGCAGCGTAAAACTGATGCAGTCACTCAGTTTACTTTCTAACATGAATTTTTCTCTGCAGGGAAAGGGGCGTATTCGTCGAGGAAACTATCCAGGTCCATCGTCTCCTGTTGTAGTTCGGTTGCCTTCTGTGTCTGATGTCTCAGAGGAGACTTTGACTAGTGAGGCAGCCATGGAGACTGACATCACAGAACAGCAGCAAGCAGCTATGCAGCAGGAGGAGAGAGTACTGACTGAGCAGATTGAGAACCTACAGAAGGAGAAGTGAGTATCCAGGAGGAAGGGGAGAGACAGTTATAGTCTGTTTTTGTTTCCTTCCTTCTATCGTTTCTTTATTTTTTCTTATTTATTATCTCCTGTGTGTTAAACACTGTGTCAGATGATACAGGAGATGCTGAGATGACAAAGACGTGTTGTCTATACTCAGGTAACAGTGTGAGAGTTGTTCCCTCTGGGAAGCCAGTTCCATGAGCTGGAAAACCTGAGGCTGCTACAGTGATGGTCTGTAGAGGCTGACTGGGAGGAGGACACAGTATCTACAGGGCATGTCAGTCTTAGTCACGATTCATCTAGCAGTAACAGTGGGGAGCCAAGATGAGGTACTGGAGTCCTAACAGGTCAGAGACCAGCCTCCATGAACAGATTTATTTTGCAAAGAAGAGTAGGAATTCTTAGTCTAAGCCAAAGTCCCTTTCAAGAATGGGCATTATTCACAAATCCATGAAAGAAGGTTATTAGCCAAAGATCCATATGACCATGGGAACAGCAACTAGATGGTCATAGTAAGGCTATAGCCCTAGAGGGTGCTAGGATACTGGATAGGGAAATTGGTTGCAATTTAGGAGAGAGACAAATAAGAAGCTCTTTTACCTCCATTCATCACTGTTGCAGGGATTGGGTGACAGTATGCCTTGGGGATAATATGAACATGCCATGGTTCTCCCTACAGGTGCTGTGTAATAGTTCTGGTCGACATTGATGACTCTTAGGAAGTCTTAATGGGATCTTTATTTCTGAGTTCCAGGATCCCAGGTCTTGAGTTTGGTTTATAAGGGGATAAGACTGTTAAAGTACTTTCTTGGTCTCTCATGATTGTTTCTGGAATATAGGCCAGCTAAAAAAGCAGCTGGGGCTCAGCTGTAAAAAAACATGATAAGGCAAAGATGATGTACATTGACCAGGGGCTTTTTGCTAGAAGAGTTATCTGAAAAGAAGACCCAATTTGGCTTTGATGCAGATGATATTGGCAGTCTTGAAGAATTAATAGGAATTTTCAAGGAAGGGGAGAGTCTCTAGAAAAAGAAAGAAGAACGAGCAGAGTCTCAGAATGCACATGGCCTCAGACAATTGTAATGCTGGTGATACTATTCTTGAAATGATTGATTGTTCATGGATCTCAAGCCAGGTAAAGTGGAAGTAAGGGTAAGGGGCTCTGTTAGGGAAGAGACTTGATTAGAAGGTAAGAATTGGAAGGATAAGGAGGTTGTGAACAGGGTAGAGTATTGGATTCAGAGTTGGTATATTCAGGTAATGACAAGCTCCAGGATCTGCCCATTGGAGAAAGTAGCTTAGATAAAGTGGAGGAAATTATTGTTAGAAGTTGCAGACATAAAGGAACTTCAGTGTTAGAATATTGAGATGAGTTTTTACAAAGATATTAATTGAATAGATCAGGTGATGTCAGACATTAGTGAGAAAGCAAGATTAGGGGCTGAATACCAAAGACCTCACAGAATGTGGGGCATTACTGAGAGGTAGCTGGGTGACCGTGATGAAGAAGGAAGACTAGAGAATACAACAACTGAAGATGGCATAAGCCTCAAAGGACAGAAAAGATCAATCAGTGTTTTTCTTCGTCTAGAGGTCTCTGTGGTGAAGATAGAGGGTATAGTCTACAGCCAGTTAGTAAGCTTCATGGAAAATAGTTTAGGAGCTGGAAGGAATCTTAGAGGTTATCTAGTTTAATCTCTTTGTTTTGTGGTAGGAAGCTGAGGTCCAGAAGAGAAAGGTACTTTCCTGATGCATTATGGATATTATGAACAAGGTTAGAACCGTGATCTCCTGCTTGTCAGTCCAGAGTTCATTTTACTGAAAGGTCTCACCACTACATCTTTCTTCACCCTACCCTTACCCCTATTATTGGTCCTAGATTGGCTATCTGTCATTTTGTCCTTTAGTCCATATAGTTTTAGCTTTCACCATATTTGGCATATAGGTCCTCATCACCACCTGGATGGGGACAGTAAAAATGGACTCTCTTTGCTTCTTAGATTCCTGACTTTCATGGAGGATCCTTTTTCCTGTTATCTTCCTTCTACTTCCTATCAAATGCTAATGGTTTCTTGATTGTATCTTACAGGGAGGAGCTAACATTTGAGATGCTTGTACTAGAACCACGTGCCTCTGATGATGAAACCCTTGAGTCTGAGGCCTCCATTGGGACTGCTGATAGCTCAGAAAATTTGAATATGGAGTCTGAATGTGCTATCTCTGAGAAATCGGGTAAGTGAACATGGTAGACCAAAGACTCCAGATTTGTTTTACAAAGGAGGAATAATGATTCCCAAACTAAGACAAAGTCTTTTAAGAATTTACGGACCATACATCAGCAATAACAAAGTCTTGAGGAATTTTGTCCTTTTATCCATATAATTTTAGCCTTCATCGTTTGGCATACAGGTCCTTATCACTACCTGGATGGGGATAAGAAATGTAATTGTCTTTGCTACTTAGATTCCTGACTTCCACGGAAGGTCTTTTTTTTCCTGTTGTCTTTGTAAAGCTTCCATATACATTGTTTATCAAACCAGCTCTTCAGTGTGATTTTTTTGTTTTGTTTTGTTTTTTTGGTAATTCAATGTTTTATCCTGTACTTACCACAGAGAAAAGCCAATAATCACAACATATGTTGTCTTACTGACCCATAACCCATTTTCTGAGGGTGGCAGGCATTGTGCCCCACTGTGAGGTGGGACTATATACATATACAAAGGAGGTGTTCATTCAACCGGGTACTCCTCTGAGACAAAACTTTCAGAGGAACTATCAGACAGCTGAATTTGTGGTCTCACGAAAATCCGCTGTTCTGCAGCCACCGCGGCTGACACCCAGCCAAACAGGGTCTGGAGTGCACCTCTAGTAAACTCCAACAGACCTGCAGCTGAGGGTCCTGTCTGGTAGAAGGAAAACTAACAAACAGAAAGGACATCCACACCAAAAACCCATCTGTACATCACCATCATCAAAGACAAAAAGTAGATAAAACCACAAAGATGGGGAAAAAACAGAGCAAAAAAACTGGAAACTCTAAAAAACAGAGCACCTCTCCTCCTCCAAAGGAACGCAGTTCCTCACCAGCAACGGAACAAAGCTGGATGGAGGATGACTTTGATGAGTTGAGAGAAGAAGGCTTCAGACGATCAAACTACTCTGAGCTACGAGAGGAAATGCAAAACAATAGCAAAGAAGTCAAAAACTTTGAGAAAAAATTAGAAGAATGGATAACTAGAATAACCAATGGAGAGAAGGGCTTAAAGGAGCTGATGGAGCTGAAAGCCAAGTTTTGAGAACTACGCGAAGATTGCAGAAGCCTCAGTAGCAGATGCGATCAACTGGAAGAAAGGGTATCGCTGATGGAAGATGAAATGAATGAAATGAAGAGAGAAGGGAAGTTTAGAGAAAAAAGAATAAAAAGAAATGAACAAAGCCTCCAAGAAATTTGGGACTATGTGAAAAGACCAAACCTACATCTGATTGATTGGTGTACCTGAAAATGATGGGGAGAATGGAACCAAGTTGGAAAACACTCTGCAAGATATTATCCAGGAGAACTTCCCCAATCTAGCAAGGCAGGCCAGCATTCAGATTCAGGAAATACAGAGAACGCCACAAAGATACTCCTCGAGAAGGGCAACTCCAAGACACATAATTGTCAGATTCACCAAAGTTGAAATGAAGGAAAAAATGTTAAGGGCAGCCAGAGAGAAAGGTCGGGTTACCCACAAAGGGAAGCCCATCAGACTAACAGCTGATGTCTCAGCAGAAACTCTACAAGCCAGAAGAGAGTGGGGGCCGATATTCAACATTCTTAAAGAAAAGAATTTTCAACCCAGAATTTCCTATCCCGCCAAACTAAGCTTCATAAGTGAAGGAGAAATAAAATACTTTACAGACAAGCAAACGCTGAGTGATTTTGTCACCACCAGGCCTGCCCTAAAAGAGCTCCTGAAGGAAGCACTAAACATGGAAAGGAACAACCGGTACCAGCCACTGCAAAAACATGCCAAATTGTAAAGACCATCGAGGCTAGGAAGAAACTATAGCAACTAACGAGCAAAATAACCAACTAACATCATAATGACAGGATCAGATTCACACATAACAATATTAACGTTAAATGTAAATGGGCTAAATGCTCCAATCAAAAGACACAGACTGGCAAACTGGATAAGGAGTCAGGACCCATCAGTGTGCTGTATTCAGGAAACCCATCTCACGTGCAGAGACACACATAGACTCAAAATAAAGGGATGGAGGAAGATCTATCAAGCAACTGGAAAACAAAAAAAGGCAGGGGTTGCAATCCTAGTCTCTGATAAAATAGACTTTAAACCAACAAAGATCAAAAGAGACAAGGCCATTACATAATGGTAAAGGGATCAATTCAACAAGAAGAGCTAACTATCCTAAATATATATGCACCCAACACAGGAGCACCCAGATTCATAAAGCAAGTCCTCAGTGACCTACAAAGGGACTTAAACTCCCACACAATAATAATGGGAGATTTTAACACCCCACTGTCAGCATTAGACAGATCAACGAGACAGAAAGTTAACAAGGATATCCAGGAATTGAACTCAGCTCTACATAAAGTGGACCTAATAGACATCTACAGAACTCTCCACCCCAAGTCAACAGAATATACATTTATTTCAGCACCACACCACACCTATTCCAAAATTGACCACATAGTTGGAAGTAAAGCTCTCCTCAGCAAATGTAAAAGAACAGAAATTATAACAAACTGTCTCTCAGACCACAGTGCAATCAAACTAGAACTCAGGATTAAGAAACTCACTCAAAACCGCTCAACTACATGGAAACTGAACAACCTGCTCCTGAATGACTATTGGGTACATAATGAAATGAAGGCAGAAATAAAGATGTTCTTTGAAACCAACGAGAACAAAGACACAACATACCAGAATCTCTGGGACACATTCAAAGCAGTGTGTAGAGGGAAATTTATAGCACTAAATGCCCACAAGAGAAAGCAGGAAAGATCCAAAATTGACACCCTAACATCACAATTAAAAGAACTAGAAAAGCAAGAGCAAACACATTCAAAAGCTAGCAGAAGGCTAGAAATAACTAAAATCAGAGCAGAACTGAAGGAAATAGAGACACAAAAAACCCTTCAAAAAATTAATGAATCCAGGAGCTGGTTTTTTGAAAAGATCAACAAAATTGATGGACCGCTAGCAAGACTAATAAAGAAGAAAAGAGAGAAGAATCAAATAGATGCAATAAAAAACGAAAAAGGGGATATCACCACCGATCCCACAGAAATACAATCTACCATCAGAGAATACTACAAACACCTCTATGCAAATAAACTAGAAAATCTAGAAGAAATGGATAAATTCCTTGACAAATACACCCTCCCAAAACTAAACCAGGAAGAAGTTGAATCTCTGAATAGACCAATAACAGGTTCTGAAATTGTGGCAATAATCAATAGCTTACCAACCAAAAAGAGGCCAGGACCTGATGGATTCACAGCTGAATTCTACCAGAGGTACAAGGAGGAACTGGTACCATTCCTTCTGAAACTATTCCAATCAATAGAAAAAGAGGGAATCCTCCCTAACACATTTTATGAAGCCAGCATCATCCTGATACCAAAACCTGGCAGAGACATAACCAAAAAAGAGAATTTCAGACCAATATCCTTGATGAACATTGATGCAAAAATCCTCAATAAAATACTGGCAAACCGAATCCAGCAGCACATCAAAAAGCTTATCCACCATGATCAAGTGGGCTTCATCCCTGGGATGCAAGGCTGGTTCAACATACACAAATCAATAAATGTAATCCAGCATATAAACAGAACCAAAGACAAAAACCACATGATTATCTCAATAGATGCAGAAAAGGCCTTTGACAAAATTCAACAACCCTTCATGCTAAAAACTCTCAATAAATTAGGTATTGATGGGATGTATCTCAAAATAATAAGAGCTATCTACGACAAACCCACAGCCAATATCATACTGAATGGGCAAAAACTGGAAGCATTCCCTTTGAAAACTGGCACAAGACAGGGATGCCCTCTCTCACCACTCCTATTCAACATAGTGCTGGAAGTTCTGGCCAGGGCAATCAGGCAGGAGAAGGAAATAAAGGGTATTCAATTAGGAAAAGAGGAAGTCAAATTGTCCCTGTTTGCAGATGACATGATTGTATATCTAGAAAACCCCATTGTCTCAGCCCAAAATCTCCTTAAGCTGATTAGCAACTTAGCAAAGTCTCAGGATACAAAATTAATGTACAAAAATCACAAGCATTCTTGTACACCAATAACAGACAAACAGAGAGCCAAATCATGAGTGAACTCCCATTCACAATTGCTTCAAAGAGAATAAAATACCTAGGAATCCAACTTACAAGGGATGTGAAGGACCTCTTCAAGGAGAACTACAAACCACTGCTCAATGAAATCAAAGAGGATACAAACAAATGGAAGAACATTCCATGCTCATGGGTTGGAAGAATCAATATCGTAAAAATGGCCATACTGCCCAAGGTAATTTATAGATTCAATGCCATCCCCATCAAGCTACCAATGACTTTCTTCACAGAATTGGAAAAAACTACTTTAAAGTTCATATGGAACCAAAAAAGAGCCCGCATCGCCAAGTCAATCCTAAGCCAAAAGAACAAAGCTGGAGGCATCATGCTACCTGACTTTAAACTATACTACAAGGCTACAGTAACCAAAACAGCATGGTACTGGTAGCACAACAGAGACATAGATCAATGGAACAGAACAGAGCCCTCAGAAATGATGCCGCATAGCTACAACTATCTGATCTTTGACAAACCTGACAAAAACAAGAAATGGGGAAAGGATTCCCTATTTAATAAATGGTGCTGGGAAAACTGGCTAGCCATATGTAGAAAGCTGAAACTGGATCCCTTCCTTACACCTTATACAAAAATTAATTCAAGATGGATTAAAGACTTAAATGTTAGACCTAAAACCATTAAAATCCTACAAGAAAACCTAGGCAATACCATTCAGGACATAGGCGTGGGCAAGGACTTCATGTCTAAAACACCAAAAGCAATGGCAACAAAAGCCAAAATTGACAAATGGGATCTCATTAAACTAAAGAGCTTCTGCACAGCAAAAGAAACTATCATCAGAGTGAACAGGCAACCTACAGAATGGGAGAAAATTTTTGCAACCTACTCATCTGACAAAGGGCTAATATCCAGAATCTACAATGAGCCCAAACAAATTTACAAGAAAAAAACAAACAACCCCATCAAAAAGTGGGCAGAGGACATGAACAGACACTTCTCAAAAGAAGACATTTATGCAGCCAAAAAACAGATGAAGAAATGCTCATCATCACTGGCCATCAGAGAAATGCAAATCAAAACCACAGTGAGATACCATCTCACACCAGTTAGAATGGCCATCATTAAAAAATCAGGAAACAACAGGTGCTGGAGAGGATGTGGAGAAATAGGAACACTTTTACACTGTTGGTGGGACTGTAAACTAGTTCAACCATTGTGGAAGTCAGTGTGGCGATTCCTCAGGGATCTCGAACTAGAAATACCATTTGACCCAGCCATCCCATTACTGGGTATATACCCAAAGGACTATAAATCATGCTGCTATAAAGACACATGCACACGTATGTTTATTGCAGCACTATTCACAATAGCAAAGAGTTGGAACCAACCCAAATGTCCAACAACGATAGACTGGATTAAGAAAATGTGGCACATATACACCATGGAATACTGTGCAGCCATAAAAAATGATGAGTTCGTGTCCTTTGTAGGGACATGGATGAAACTGGAAAACATCATTCTCAGTAAACTATCGCAAGGACAAAAAACCAAACACCGCATGTTCTCACTCATAGGTGGGAATTGAACAATGAGAACTCATGGACACAGGAAGGGGAACATCACACTCCGGGGACTGTTGTGGGGTGGGGGGAGGGGGGAGGGACAGCATTAGGAGATACACCTAATGCTAAATGACGAGTTATTGGGTGCAGGAAATCAACATGGCACATGGATACATACGTAACAAACCTGCACATTGTGCACATGTACCCTAAAACCCTAAAGTATAATAAAAAAAAAAAAAAAAAAAACAAAGGAGGTGTTTAACTGGGTGGCATGTCTCAGGGAGACGTAGGACTTACCTACATATCCTGGCAGTTTTTGAAATGATAGTGACTGTTCTAGGCCTCCGCTGGTGGCATAGTCAAACACCAGATTTCCTTGGGGATGATTCTGAAATGCTGTATAGAGAAATGGATGGTGAGCTCTCTTTGACTGTGACTGTGCCCATAGTAAGTCATCCTGGACCCTCCGAATCTTATCCCACCCAATTTCATGTGTGAACAGTGACACCTATTCATTATATGATGATTTGCTTTAGAGGGCACTGTCATTTACATCTTTGGTCTCTTTTTTGCATTAGAGAGAAGCTTAGCCTTTAGCTCCCTGAAGACAACTGGCAAGTCTGAACCTTCCAGCAAGTTGCAAAAGCAACTTAAAAAGCAGCAAGATTCTTTAGATGTCGTGGACTCTTCGGTCTCCTCTTTATGTCCGTCTAACACGGCATCATCTCATGGGACCAGAAAACTATTTCAGATTTATTCCAAATCTCCATTCTACCGAGCTGCCTCAGCTAATGAGGCCCTGGGAATGGAAGGACCATTGGGCCAGACCAAATTCCTGGAAGACAAGCCTCAGTTCATCAGCAGAGGAACCTTCAACCCGGAAAAGGGCAAACAAAAATTAAAGAATGTGAAAAACTCACCTCAGAAAACCAAAGAGACCCCAGAGGGGACAGTCATGTCTGGCCGCAGAAAAACTGTGGACCCAGACTGCACCTCCAACCAACAGCTAGCACTCTTTGGAAATAATGAATTTATGGTCTGAACCGGCAGATGTGTGTCCCTCCATGGCTACAGAGTGGTAAACACATCTCACCTTTGGGGCTGCGTTTCATCACCTCATCCACAATAGTCAATCCTAATTGTGGTCCTGCCTCTTTTCTAAGCATATGGCTAAGACTGTATGTGCTGAATTCCTGGGCCTCCTGCAGAAGCAGAAAGCCTGCTGGGGATGGTGCCAGCTGTGCCTTGGCTGCTGTATTTGAATTGAGATTTTACTATACAAAGCCACCTAGGGCCTGGGGATTTGGGTCAGTTGTAGTTGCCTCTCCCCCACCCTCTTTTCCCTTCCCAAAGGTGGGTGTTGAACTAGGGGGGATATTGCTGTCCTGAGGGACCCTGTCATTTCTGACATTTGAAGAAAACGTATAAATCTTTCTTAACCATGAAAGCAAAAGCCTTTGGGTTTATTTTGGGATAGTTAGGAGCTAGGGTAGAATATAATTTTTTTCCAAAAACTTACTTACAAACAAAAAGCCTAATCCCTCTATTTTAAGATTTCTGAAAAAACACTCCATGTTCTATTCTGAGGAAAGCAAAAAAAAAAAAAAAGTGATTGTTTGTTTCTGTTAAGCTATCAGAGCGTGTCTCAGATATCTTGTTATACAGTGAAGAAGAGAATACCTATTTTGTTTTTTGATGATGTTTGATGTCATAATAATCAGTGCTGGTTTAACTCCTGTTTAGTTCCTGCCAAATACATTGCATGGGCTGAAGTGTCAGTAGCCATACTGTTCTCATGTTTCTTGGTCCTAGGATCAGATTCTTCTACATTATTTTTTAGTTTCCCAGAGACATGGTGATCCCTAAACTTATGAAGATTTCATCCCAAGCCATTCAGGCTTTTCTCTTTGTATAGATTAAACCGAAAACCGCATATGAGCCTGTTCATCTGTTGGTGGATTCCCACCACAGAGTCAAACAAATAATGTGACCATTTAGTTAGTTAGTTCTCCAAAAACATTCACGTACAATATTGCATGAATAAGTGTTACAGAAAGCTGCCAAAAAATAAAAAGGTTTTTAATATGACCTATCTAACTTTTATCTTCCTTTTCTCAGACCATCAGTATTAAATAGATGGAAAAAAAATCAAGGACTACTTGAAGCTATTTTTGTTAATACTCTGGTTACTGAAGTTTATTGTAAATATGTATGTACAGTAGGCATATTTCTTTTTAACCTTGTGCTTCCCTCCTTCCCATGGAATTTCTTCCCACAGATTAGGGGCCACTGGACAGGGGGATGAGAGCCATTCATCCCTGGGTTGAGGGAATAGTAAGACATCATTTTCACCACTGGGTGGTCTTCATACACATGAATTATAGTAGCATTTTAAGCATCTTAGCATTTGTGGGATTAGAAATCTGTTTTTGCTATTTATAATATATAAAAAATGAAACATGATAGCCTTTCTTGAGATAAGTATGTGAAATGTTTATTTTTAAAGTTACTAAATGCATCTTGTCTTGCTACTACATGCACTGCTCTGAAAAAGAGCCTTTACCATCTATAACCTGTATTTTGGTTATTCTTTCTTTTCATACTTCTTTGAAGTTGTGGAAATACTAAGTCTTTTGTTAAGGCAGAGTCTCTCCTGTTACACAACACTGAACCTCATGCCACTGCCTCAGTGGTTATTGGCCAGCCCCAGAGGTTAGACTTGGAGCATAATTCTGAGTGGCAGCTAAAGGTAGCAGGAGTCTTACCTCTCCCTGCTTTGGGTTCAGAATTGAGCCAGAGAAAGGAAGCTTTTAAAATCTCCGGAATAGTGATGGTTAATGAGCAAATGTTATGCTTTATATCCCACAGACATCTGCCACCTTGTTCATCTTGTCCTGAGGAGTAATAAATGTTAAGCTTTTAAAAATCTGAATTTCAGAGAATCTCCTAAAGGATAGAGGAAAACCCCTCAGCATGGTGTGTCAGAGTGGGATTGCTGGTTCCTTAGCCCTGTGCCAGGTTGCACAGTCTGTGTTTCAGTGTTCTTGGGGGAGTAGTGTATTGCTGGGCATTAATTGTTACTCTGCACTTGCTCCAGAACGTTGGTTAAATCCTGTATATAAAAAAACAGATTGCTCTTATCGAATAATTTCCTGTGGCCCAGAGGAATGGCCAGGAGAACACATGTTGGCACATGTTCTTCTTTTGAAATCTTTGTGGGGTTTTTTTTTGGCAAAATAAATTTTTTGGCAGTTAAAAAATGACTGATGTAGATCACTTTATAGGAACTAGGTGATGGATGTTAAGAGACTTCATAATTTTTCTCAGGGACCTGAAACTCCAATTTGGGTAAAATTCAATTAAAAAAAAAAAAAACTTGTTTTTTCAGTTGCTAGATTTGTGGATTTCTAGTCATTTAATCTGCCAGGATTGGGGTGGGTGGGTGAGGAGGAGAGATCCACAAAATGGTAAGAGTGGAGAGCAGTGTGGGGCCCTCCCTTTGAGGGAAAGCTGTTGTTTACATAGGGTAGTAGGCCTTGTTGGCCTGATCAAGAGATGAAGCCATAACTCTTAAAAACCTTCAGAACCAAATGCTGTGTCTGCATCCATCTGTTCTCACTGGCCCTCTGCGTGGTAAAGTTATGTCACCACAAAGTGATGCCACATTACAATCACTTATGAAACTGTTAGCCCTTAATATGCATCATTTGTGGTTCCATAGTGCTTCTCCTTTGCTTGTTTGCTTTGATCTCTGTGTGGCAGCAGTGGGGCAGCTCCACATTTGGAGCCCATACTCCAAAATGCAGAGCACTCTACTCACAGCACACATTCCCAGCCCCAAACAAAACCTGAATTTTCAACTCTGCCCATTAAAGTGAATGTATCCCTGTAATTTAGTATGTACTTATTATGGAAAATGTAACAAAAGCAGGGAAGTGTGATTTCATTCTGTATCACAAATTGAAGCAAATTAACAGCAAATACAGCAGGATTCAGGGAGGCTTAGTTTACAACGTACTTTGTACCTCCTGCCATTTAAATTATTTTGCCACTCTGGGCTCCTGAAAACACAAAGGGAGATACAGCCCTCCAACTATGAGCCTTGCAGAGAGAGACAAAAGGGCCAGAGGTCCTGGGATGGAATACTAGAGCCCCCACCTTCTCATGCTTTGGAAACCTGCCAGAGCACTTACCCTGCTGGAAGATTAATGAAGACTCCATTCTGTGTTTCATAACAGTAGAGTTGTTTTCTCCGTCAAAAACAGAGGGTCACAGAAATGTGCTGAAAAGATGTGGTCCAGCAAGGTTCTGTAGTCCCACCTCAGTGCCTGTGGGCTGTGTTTTTAACTGTAACAAGCACTTTGGTAAACTAGAAAGAAAGAAGAAAGGATTCTCAGGATGTGTTCAAAGCTAAGAGAGTTTTCATTTTAAACAGAAACATAGTCCATGGCTTTCCTCATCCTCCTCTCTTTTTTCTTCTTGGTGGGAAGCTGGATGCGGGGCATGCATCATTCTGTATGGACAGATGTGTTATGTCCACCCATACTGTTGTGACAACTCCCCAGCACTGTCCCGCAATACCATGCTGGCCTTGGTAGTAAAACTCCTTGGTATCCGTGAGAGTCCTCTTTTTCTATGCCCTAGGCTACTTTTAACCACTTTTCTCTGGAATGACTCCCACATTTGATTGGTATTGAAAGGGTAACAGCAAAATGATGATTGTGGAGATGGATCTATTAGGTCTCATATTGGTCCCCTGGTTGAAACTATTTTCAAAAAAGCCCCAACAATGGGCCTGTCACCTTGCTAGTCATCCATTCTTAATGCCTATTTATCAGCCCTCTGAGGTCATATAAAAGTTGCACCTTTTGAACCAAGTATTTGTATTTACTATGGGAAAGGTGTGGACTACAGATTAGTATTATATTATTTTAATGGATTTTAAGTAATTTATAAGTATGCTGAGTGTAAATTTTTAAGAAAAACTGTATTATAAAAGGACATATCCTGTGAAATATAATATTTTACTGTTTAATAGAATAATTCTATAAGAAGAATGATTTATCTCACCCACGGAACTGATTACATTCCGGATGCAATCAACAGGCACTTTGTAATTTCCTTTCTGTTTTTTTCTTTGCCGGGGGGTTGAGGGGTAACAAGATATCATCTGTATAAAGTGCAGTTTGTGTCACTCAAAATATGCACTGTATGGCTACACAAAAGCAGCTTGATGAACAAATCACCCCATGGCTCATTAAAGAACAAAGCTTCCAGAAACAGCAATATGTGTGGTTTGTTTTCCAACCATCCTGGCTCCCACTCCAAACAACTATTCCAACCCAACTCCAAGAAACAGCAGTGACTTCTTAGTTACACTGATGTGTTTTCAGGAAAGGACTCAACCCAAAGTTGACAAAGCACAGAGGTGGTAGTCACTGGAACTCAACTGAATTCAAGTGAAGGTGTGATTCAAGGTGTCGTTTTTTCTGTAGTGGATGCAGGCTGCTGGCTGTCAAGACTTGATTTAATCAGTTTAAGGCTAGAAGGGGAGGAAAAGCAGTAAATCTGCATTTAGGATCCTCCCCTAAATTGGCCACTTGAAGAAGTAGCAAGGTTGCTAATAGAGGGCCCAAGGATTCTCACTGAAAAGCAAAGCAATACATTGCAATAGAAACAGAAATTTTAACTCAGTTTGTCATTTTTGTTCTGCCACCAACTTTACTGCATGACTGGGAAAGGCATTCGCTCTCTCTGAATGTTAGTTTTCTTATCTGGAAGTCAGTTCTCTTTCCCAAACTCCCAGCTTTGGAGAACTCCTCCTGACTCAGGTTTTAGTGTAAAAGGCAGTTGTCCTAGGAAGTTTATTGTGTTAGAGGTCTGTGTTCTCAACAGCTCTCAGTATTCACAGTGTCAAACACTTGCCTGTCTTGCTGACTCTTAGATCCCAGCACCTAATAAAAGGTGCTGGCTGGGCAGATATTGGATGAGAGGATTGACTAGGATCAGTGGTTCCAAAATGCCAAATCAGGTCTAAGGTTACATGGGGAAAAAAACATGTAGTGATTTTTTTTCCCTAATGCCAAATGTATTCAATTTTTAAAATTCTAGGGTCATCATCCTTCTCACTTCTTTTTACGTTACATTTACATTTTTGCATTAAATTTATATTACATTGAAATATGAAGTGTTGTTTAAAATTCCCTTAGTTGCCCAAATAAAACCTAGAAATACCATTTTTATCTTTTTTTTTTTGAGACGGAGTCTCATTCTGTCACCCAGGCTGGAGTGCAGTGGCACAATCTCGGCTCACCGCAGCTCCCACCTCCCAGGTTCAAGTGATTCTCCTGCCTCAGCCTCCCAAGTAGTTGGGACTACAGGC
Organism: Hylobates moloch; assembly: GCF_009828535.3. Lineage (NCBI taxonomy): Eukaryota > Metazoa > Chordata > Mammalia > Primates > Hylobatidae > Hylobates > Hylobates moloch. The sequence goes on from NW_026652289.1 coordinate 56,808,690, forward strand.
GCCTGCCACCATGCCTGGCTAATTTTTGTATTTTTAGTAGAGACGGTGTTTCACCATGTTGGTCAGGCTAGTCTCGAACTCCTGACCTCAGGTGATCTGCCCGCCTTGGCCTCCCAAAGAGCTGGGATTGCAGGTGTGAGCCACCACACCCAGCCGAAATACCATTCTTAAAACTTGCCCCTGAGATTACTGAGTCGACAACTATTGTGATTATGAAGACCTGAGAACAGAAAGGTATGTAAGGAGAGGCAAGTTAGAAAGTGACCAGAGCTTTGGTGTGGTTTGTTTTTTAAATTGCTTTTGCCCCTAGAATGGGTGGCAGTACAGTGTCTTAGAGCCAGAGATATAAACATGAAAGTAGATAAAGTACATGTAATATCTGACTGTTGAATCTTGTAGGTATCTCAGACTCACAGTCAAGGAGTGTGTCACTTCCAGGTAGCGCCCACAGGCATTGCCCTAGGTGCTTAGGGTACGTTAGTGAACAAAACGCAGATCTCTGCCCTGTGGAGCCTGCATTCTAGTGGGGAACACCAGTGATGTCCACCAGATAGAGACTAGTCATCCAGGATACCTGGGTTTGACTATGAGGTTGCACTTCTTGGCATCTTTGGGTCTTTCCCTGCCCTTCCTACCTTGAAATTCCCCCTTGTGGGTAAAGAAGTGTCTCGTGAATCTAAAAACTAGCTTTATTTGAAAAGAAAGGCCCAGATAGTCCCACAGGGACTACCTCTGTGGTGCTTCATAGCCAAAGATATTTCTGGCATTGAGGGGAAAAAAAAAAAGCGTTCAAATTATCTCCTCTCCTAATAAGGACCCTAAATGCAATGAAAAAGCCATTACTCATCAGAATTTCTGTAGAGCCAATCTACAACAAAAAGTTGAATAATGGCTGTCATCATCCTAGGTGGTTTACAAACAGGAGTTTGTAATCTTGTCTGTAAGACATGCTGAGAGCTGTAGCAGGTTAGGAGAACAGAGGCCACTTTGTATTCCAGGTGAGATGGACTTAGTACAGAAATTAGGATCTAACAAAGGTCAGAGATATTCCCACAGGTCAAGAAAGCCAACGCAAATCTCAGCTAAAAGTTCCAGAGTTCTCAAGAGCTTGCCTGGAAGCTAGTGCAATTCTAGCCAGGAGGCTGCTATGAAATCTATTTTCCCACAACACGGCTGCAGTATCTCCAAAGAAAAATGGCTTCTCTTTTTCCTAATGCCAAATTTAATCAGTTTGGCATTAGGGGGAAAAAAATCTCCTGTGAGTGCCTTTCATTAGCAAATCCTAGGGGAAAGGGTTTCTGGGAAATGTAGTTCCTTCCTGGTATCTCTGCAATGATGAAAAGCCCTTAGAAGTGGGGGAGGGGGTGGTATTGATGCCAGATTGACAGCAGACAATCCAGCTTATGTACTTCCTCTAATTCTCCAAGACTTCTTGGAGAGCCCTCAAATCTCCTTCCCAATGTAGATGTGCTGTGCTCACACATCCCAGATGCTAGCCTGTGAACTTCAGCAGGCTACCTTTGCAGTCTTACCATGTCCTCCAAAGCCAAACTATAAGATAAATATGCAGGGCTGGTCATGTCATATTTCAACCATGTGTCTTACTAAGGTGGCTTTGCTCAGGGCTTAGCTCGTATGGATAAAACTTTTGATAGGGAATTGGACTGTATAATGGCATTAGAGACATTAGTTGACCGATTAACTGAGGCCACTCTGATACTTTCAAAAGTTGGAGAGAATCTGAAGTAGCCTGGGGGCTGAAGTAAGAAGGGCTTCAGCTGGGCAGCATTTGCCATACTCTTTCCTCTCTGGCACCAGCCCTAGCTGTTCTGAGTTCCTGAGTAGACAGGGCATTTCTGCCAGGGAATTCAAACACAAGCCAAAGGACAGGGAACCCCTAGGATTTCTCAGACTTCTCACATGACCCTTTCTGTCTTGATTTCAGGCACTTATCCTTTGAAAGCAGAAAATGCAACAGAATTGTTCAGTCTTTCATTCCAAAAGTGAAGGGGAAGTGGGAAAGAGGTGGTGCCAGAGTTAAGCAGCATTAGGTAGAGTCACACCAAGGTTTGAGTCCTCTCTAAGCATCAGTTTTTTCATTTATAAATGGAGAAAATTAGCTCTTCCCTCAGAGTTAATCTGAGAATTAAATGGCAATTTAAAAAGAGCCCGGCTCACTGCCTGCTACTAATATATACGTTGCCTGATCTATGTTAACATGTTAAAATATTATTTTCACAGTCATCTGGGTCTATCTTCAAAAAGGATTAGGTTCACACCTGTAATCCCAGCACTTTGGGAGGCCAAGGTAGGTGGATCACCTGAGGTCGGGAGCTCTAGACCAGCCTGGCCAACATGGAGAAACCCCATCTCTACTAAAAATACAAAATTACCTGGGTATGGTGGTGCATACCTGTAATCTCAGCTACTCGGGAGGCTGAAGCAGGAGAATCACTTATACCCGGGAGGCGGAGGTTGTCGTGAGCCGAGATTGTGCCATTGCACTCCAGCCTGTGCAACAAGAGCAAAACTCCATCTCAAAAAAAAAAAAAGAGAAACAGAAAATGATGAGGTTTGTCTGGGCTGTATCTTTCCATAAGGACCTAAGAAGTGATGAAGAGTCCCTTTCACAAAAAGTACCTGTAGCTGCCTTATGTTGAGTTGGAAGGTGTTCTTAGGAAGGAGATGAGGAAGGAGACAGGAGATAAAAGTTGAGGGATGCTGCGGATGATGGGATGCCATCTGGAGAGAAGCTGGGAGGTTGAATTCTATGGGAGATTTTCCACTGAGCTTGAATTCATTGCACTTGGTCTCTGACTTGCAGTGGAACCCAGATGGAACTCAAAGACCTTGCACTCATTCCTTCAGTGTCCTCAAAGGGAGAGCCTTGACCACACTGATTTTTCTGGTTTTTTTTTTTTTTAACTTTTTTTATTGAGGTCTAACAAAGTGCACATCTCAGTGAATTATTACACATGAATACATTTGTGAAACCACTGCCCAGATCAAAATCAACATTTCTGGTACACCAGAGGGCTCCCATGAGCCCCCTCTGTATCAATCCCCCGCCACCCAGAAGTAACCACTATTCCAACTTCTATTATTGTCAATTAGTCTTGCCTGTTCCTGAACTCTGCATAAATGGAACTTCTGCCTGGCTTCTTTCATTCAACTTTTATGTCTGTGACATTTACCTGTGTTGCCACATGTATCCGTAATTCATTTTTAAATTATTTTTCATTATATGAATATACCACAATTTGTTAATTCATCCTACCATCAATATACAGTTTGGGGCTATTATGAATAAAGCTGCTATGAATATTCTTACAATATCTTTCAGTGTGCATCTCTGCTGGGTACACACACCTACAAGGAATTGCTGGGGAAAGAGTAGGCGAATGTTTTGTTTCAGTAGATTGTTTTCCAGAGTGCTTGGAAACATTTCACCTCCACCCCCACTAGTTTTTGAACATATCACAAAGGAGCTTCTCCATTGGAGTATTCCCTATGGTCTTGCGGAAAAACAGGAGCTCGATGCGTTCTGCAGTGATAAACCTCAAAGACGGGAGGAGCAGGAGCAATTTCCCAAACCTGAACAGGAGAGAGGACGCCATCAGTTTTACGACCAGCTTCTGAGCACTAGTCCCTGGGGCGGTGCCCTCCCAGGAAAAGCAGGGGAGGAAAGAGAGGAGAGATGAGGTCCCCAGAGCAGGTCAGGAGGAATTTCAAGGAAAAGCCACATTCAGGCCAGGCGTGGTGGCTCACGCCCGTAATCCCAGCACTTTGGGAGGCTGAGGCGGGCAGATCACAAGGTCAGGAGATCGAGACCATCCTGGCTAACATGGTGAAACCCCGTCTCTACTAAAAAATACAAAAAATTAGCCGGGCGTGGTGGCGAGCACCTGTAGTCCCAGCTACTCGGGAGGCTGAGGCAGGAGAATGGCGTGAATCCGGGAGGCGGAGCTTACAATGAGCCAAGATCACGCCACTGCACTCCAGCCTGGGCTACAGAGCGAGACTCCATCTCAAAAAAAAAAAAAAGAAAAGAAAGAGAAAAAAGAAAAGCTGCATTAACCAGAGGAGTTGCCTCCACCTACCTCGACCCATTGTGAGCCGCCACCCCCCATTTAGCTTAGGAGTGCAATGAAAATAATGAGTAAACATTGTTTATTATATGTAAAGATTATAAAGTGAAATTTATATTAACTCTATACAGATGGTTCGACTTTATCATGGTGTGAAAGTGATAAGCATTCAGTATGCTCCTTGACTTAAGATGGGTTATGTTTGAAAATTCGTCTTCAACTTACAGTAGCTTCAACTTAACAATGGGTTTATCCAGATGTAACCCCATCATAAGTCAAGGAGCACCTGTATATGAATATATTATTATTAATCTCATATATCAGTATCATAATTATATGATTAGTTTTTAATAGATAAGAATATATTTATAAGAATACAAATTCCTGTCTGTATACCACCTAGGATGATAGCCATCACTGAAAATGTCCTGAAGTTGAAGGATAATTTTGGTGACTGAGATAGTCATTCAAAAAAATGTTTATTGTTTTAAATAAGAACTATTTTCTGGCCGAGCGCGGTGGCTCACACCTGTAATCCCAGCACTTTGGGAAGCTGAGGCGGGCAGAGCATGAGGTCAGGAGATCAAGACCATCCTGGCTAATGCGGTGAAACCCCGTCTCTACTAAAAATACAAAAAATCAGCCGGGCGTGGTGGCGGGCACCTGCAGTCCCAGCTACTTGGGAGGCTGAGGCAGGAGAATGGCATGAACCCGGGAGGTGGAGCTTGCAGTGAGCCGAGATCACGCCACTGCGCTCCAGCCTGGGTGACAGAGCGAGACTCCGTCTCAAAAAAAAAAAAAAAAAGCAAAGAACTATTTGCTAAAACAGGAGTCCACAACACAAAAGACGGATGGTGAAGCCCCAAGAGACAGATGGGGGGACCAAACCTTCCCTGGGTAGGTCTGATGGCCAGGGTCAACACCCAGCATCAAGGAGGCTACTCCACATTGGGCAGTCCCATGCTCCTCTCACCATGAATTTCGGGGAAGACTTCCCCACCACTCAGTGATCTGCTGGACTTGCTTTGCCAACCTAAGGCCTTCCTTTCTCTTGCTAGTGCCAAGTGAGCAGCACTGAGCAAGTCATATACCCCTCCCATCTGCCTTCCCTGCTTCTGTTTTTCTGATCTAAAGAGTGGAAGAAGAAATAACTATAAAGTCAGTTAGAGAATGTTTTTCCAAACTGCAGGTATTGCCTCACTTAGTGGGTCTGAAATTAAATTCAGTGGGTCACAATCAGCCTTTTCTAAAAAAAGAAAAGAGAAATATCAGGTAAATTGTACAAGGTAAGGGTAGGAATTACTTCGTGGAACTTCGCTTCAGTGTCTGTGTGCATATCAGGGGGCGATGGTAATTGTGTTTCTTCCTGGGTGTAGCAGTTTTTAAAAACTGAAATAAATTGCTGGATTAGAGAACCCCAAACCACTATCTTCACGCTCAATTCGCTTGTAGCAGGCAATGAACCGCTATAAAAGGGACATAGGAAATCTTAATCAGCATTTTGAAATTTGATGCATAACCAATATGCCAGGACATCTCTGGGAGTTGGTTCCAACAGAAACTTGGCAGAGAAAGGCTGCTGGTTTCTGAATGTCTGTGATACCCACTCTTAGATGCTAAGTCAAGTCTTAGTAGTAGCCGCGTTCTCCCTATGCTCATAAGCAGCACAAATCTTCCTGTGCTATATGGCATATACTTTGTATACTGTGGCTTTTCTTAAAAGGAAATTACCTTTTCTCCTTGTAATCATTTCTTGGATTAGAGGTGATGCAAGGATGCCCATATTAGCTCGCTTCCTCGGAAAGAAACTGCCGGGAGCCCCAAAGAATGCAGATAACATGGTCTAAAATAGCCAGTAGATGCCTGAAGGCCAAGTGTTCCAACCTTGCTGAGGCTCCATGACATCTGCCTGTGCTGGGCCAAACAGCGTAGTCCCAGAGCACTGGCTCCTGCCCCACCCTCGCGCAGCCACACTCAGCCTGCAGCAACTCTCCCCCAAACCTAGACAGGGCCATCCATGTGCTTGGCATCTCTACAGGATGCTCAGTGCACCTACAAAACACCTTATCATCTTCCCTCAAAACCATCTTTCCTCCTGGTTTTCCTTTTTATTTTTTTAACAACGTCTTCTCCAAAAGAGCTCCTCTTCCCTCATTCCTTACCTTCATCCAAACACCAGGTCTGACCCATTTCAACTACAGTCTCCCTTCTGCTCCCCCTGGCCATGCCCAAAGATCAGAACTCCATGGAACCACATGGAAGGTGGCAGTAGCTGCCATCCCCTTCCCAGTAGTATCCTCTGTACCCATGGCCATGCCAGTCTGCATGAGGTCCAGCCCTGTGTATGACCCTCTGCTTGGAAACCTGCAGTAGCTGCCCTCTGCCTACCAAGTCAGACGTGGCCTTTGGCTAGCATTCAAAGTCCTGAACGGGCTGGTCCGGGGGTACTTTTCTGGCTTATTCTCCCCATTTGTCACTCGCAGGAACCTGTTATACCTTCAAGGTGGGCTCCTGTTCTAACAACATATCGTGCTTGCCCCTCTCTCCCTTTGCAAATGATGTTTTCTTTCAGACTCCTTCTTCCTTTCAAGTCCAGCCCTGTCTCCGCAAAGTCCCTCCCAATTCTGCTTTATGTTTCCCATGCCAGGAGGTCTCTGTCTCCTGCAGATTCATGCAACCCTCAGTACCTGGCTAGGGCACTTTGTGTCTTCAGTGAGGTCACTGCCAGTTGTCTCCAGAAGGCAGTAGCTTTGCCTTATGTACATCTTGGTCCCCACTCCCAGGGCCTGGCACTGTGCCTGGGACACCGTAGATGTTGGCTGTATGCTGTTGAACTGAGACCCTTGTGCTGTCTAATCAGTGAGCCCTGGGAGGGTGTGGGAGAGGCAGGGAAATGTTAGAGGGCAGGGACAGATGAGTGGGTGGGCGCATGCAAAGGTCACCTCACGGGCTGGCTGGGGTGGTGGGCCTTGCTGTGCTGGCTCAGCATCACCTGGGACTGGTCCTGCAAGGCCTCTATGTGCTCAGGATCCTTCAGGCCCCGTGTCTCTAGGGAGAAGCAGCACCAGTGAGCTTAGCACAGGTTTACGGCTGTTATAAGGCTGGCCATGAAGTGGTGGCCCAGGGCTCTGGCTGTAGACATGCGCATGGGGCCCTGTGGGGTGGGCTCTGCCGGGGCCAGAGGAGCCACCAGGGGCTCCAGCTGGGGCTCAGGGTCTCCCAGGGGCTCCCAGCCTGCCCTGTCCCCTCACAGTCAACCAGGAGTGGCCCCAAGGAGAAGGGAGTCCAGCCTCACCACTCTCCTCCCGCCCCCCAGGATAGAGGCCTACACACATCTGCACACATGGGGGTGGGGGAGGGAGAGTGAGAGGCAGATGGAAGTCACCAGAATTCCCACTCAAGACTTGGGCAGAGACTCAGCTACCTGGCTTGAAGAGGACCAAGGCCTTCATGCAGGCGAACTCCGTGGGGTCCACCGCCAATGCCCGGAACCGAGAGATAGTTTCCCGCAGCACACGCGTCTCCATGCTGGCCAGAGTGAGCCGGCCCTGGGCACCACCGGCAGCAGAGGCCTCGGGCGGTGCCAGCAGAGGACAGCTACCCAGAGGCAGAGACCACTGGATGGCCCCGAGGAGGAAGAGTTCACTCCACGCTTCTTCCAGCAGGATCACCTGTGCTCAGACAGGGGCGCCTGTTATGGCGGACGCGCAGCTTCTCCGGCTCAGTCTAGAGCCTCTGCCACCATCTCAGGCACCCAAGGAATGGAAGTGCTGTCCTGGGACCCAAGAATACTCTCCTGACATCAGCCAGAGGCCCAGGGCTCTGGGATTTGGCACCATCCGGCTCAGCTGCCTACCATCCCAGACACTGTCTGGGTTCCATCCAGCGCTGCAGCTGGGACATTTAGGAACGCCCAGAGCCATTGGAAGTTGGGCAGCCTCAGAGACATGCCTCATGAGTGTCCTAAGTTGAGTGTATTCAAGAGGTGTGGCCTGACTCTTCTGAGTTGCTCCACCCCAGCACAGGGACTGGCTGAGGGCCTCAGACCCTCCTCATGCCTCTGCTCCTAGTTTTCGTGAAAGATCTGCTTGCCCATTAGAAGCCGAGAGGGATGGCCCTGAGCTGGAGAGATTGGACTAAAATGCAAGCCCTGAAGTCATAGGCACTTGTGCTCCAAGGGGGCCTAGAGTCAGCCACTCAGCCTGTTCAGGGTGTGCAGGTCACTTGTCACCCACCGAATGTCTGCAGGGCCTGAGGGTCTTCTAGAACTTAGAAGACCCTCGGGCCCTGTAGGTCCCTGGCCATCATCTCCCAGGTGTGCACCCCGACCATCATCCCTGTGCCAGAGATGCATGCATCCCCACCGTCACCATCCCTGAGATGCACCCCGGCCATCAAGAGGTATGTGTGTCCCCAGCCATCACCATCCAAGCTGTGTGCACCTCCATTCATACTGGCATGGGGATGTGTGTGCCCTGTCTGGTTGACTTGAGTGGGCCGCCTGACCCCAGCCCAGCCTAGCTCCCCAGCAGGCAGGCCGGTCAGTACCTGATCCCGGAAGGGCAGGCTAGAGAACACAGGCAGGTTCTTGGCCCACTTGACGGCCATGAAGAGCAGGCGAGCTGAGGTCTCATGGATGCTGTCCAGGCCACGGGGGGAGGAAGAGGAGTATGGAGAGGAGGGGAACTCAGGGTCATTGCTGGTGACATCAATATTCTCATCAGCTGTTGGAGGAGGAGGTTGTGATCTTAGCGCCTGCTTCTCAGGAAGTGGCAGGGAGTGCTTGGTGCCCCAAGGAGTGAGGATCAAGGTGGGGCGCTGCAGCCCTGCTGTGACCCGGGAAGCCAAGCCCTGCTGTGCCCTCAGCTGCTCTCCCACTTACCATCCTCTGGTTCCAGCTTAGCACAGGTTTCAGCTGTTATAAGGCTGGCCATGAAGTGGTGTCCCAGGGCTCTGGCTGCAGACATGGGTGTGGGGCCCCGTGGGCTGGGCCCTGCCAGGGCCGGGGGAGCCACCAGGGACTCCGGCCGGGGCTCAGTGTTGGACTCCATGCTGTCCAGGCGGACCTGGGCTGTGCTTCGCGGCTGGCGCTCGTTCTGCACGGCTGGGGAGGCAGGAAGGGTCAGGACGACACGCCAGTCCCGCTGCCCATCTCTTGTCACATGCCCCAGGGCCAGCCCCCTGCCTCACCATCCTGGTTCATGCCCGCTTGCAGGCACTTCTTCAGCCGGCAGGCCTGGCACTGGTTGCGATGGGCCTTGTCCACGGGGCACATCCCTGCCCCCACCTGGCACCTGCAGGTGAAGAGGAGACCCCAGGGGTCAGTGTCCCTCCCAGGCCCTGAGCCATGGGTTTGGACATTTTTGCCCAAGCCCCTCTTCCCCTGAGCGCCCCCTCACCCCTCCAGAACCCCTCAGGGGCAGACGCCCAGCAGGGCCCACCGCACTCACCTGTAGATGAGCCTCCGCCGCACGCTCCTCTTGAAGAAGCCGCTGCAGCCGTTGCAGGCATAGATGCCATAGTGCTTCCCGCTGCTGCTGTCTCCACACACGCGGCACTGGAGCGAGGGGCTCACGCCTGAGGGGCAGGGGGCAGGGCTGCATGCTCCCCTCCTTCCCTCCTTCCCTCAGGTCCCTTTGCCAGTCCTCAGGCCCCGCTTACCCGCATTTGAACGAACCCATGCGTGACTCTTCCATCCGGAGAAGTGTCTCCCTCATTGTGCATCCACACCCCAGCCCCCACCCCCATTCTCTGCCCTCTTTCCTCCCTCAGTGGCCAATTTACAGCAAGAGTCCAAGCCCTAGCTCCACTTTCCCAGCTCTCATCCCTTCTCTGTGGGTGGCTTCAGGCTCCACCATCCCACAGAAACATTCTTGTCAACGCCACTAGGGACCTCTGTGCTGTTAAGCCCTAAGGGCACTTCTCTGTTCTTTCCTTCCCCATCAACTGGGCTGTTCTGTCCTGGCTCTGCGGCCTGCTCGCCCCCAACCCCCATCCCCCATCCCCCATCCCCCATCCCCACCCCACTGTGTTTCTAGGATTCTGGGTTTGCCCGCAGGCTACCCCACCCTTGCCCACTGCCGGCCCCTTCCATGGTCCCTGCGAACCTCTGGCCCTTATCCTGCTCCCCAAGGGCCCCTTCCATGGTCCCTGCGAACCTCTGGCCCTTATCCTGCTCCCCAAGGGCCCAGACCCGACCCTACCTCCAGGAGAAGCCATACCTGTCGGATCCTCCCCCAGGCCCCACCTGCCTGGAGACTCCTTTCTAGAAGCAGCCCCAGCTGCAGGCGCAGCTGCAGCCACTGTGGAGCTCATCAGAGCTGTTGATCCGGTCTCGGTGTGTTCCAGGGCAGCCTCTCCCTGCCTGCAGGAGGCCTGGGTTACTGAGCCGGGCCCAGCCTTTGCCTCAGTCCATGAACCTCTGTCTCTCTGTGCCCCCGTCTCTCTTCTCTCTCTGCTCCTCCCTCTCCCTGGCAGCCCCCTCTGCCTTTGTCTCTCTCCCTGTATCTGTGTCTCTCTGTGGGTCTCCACCTCTCCTGTCTCCCTGCCTGAACTCTGTCTGAACTCAGGAGCTGCCCCAAGGTCCCGAAGCCCCTCACAGCACAGGCTCTGGCTTGAGGAGATTTCTCCCGGGGCAGCCGCTGCACGCAGTTTATGATCCTCTTAATCTTTACTGTCTCCACAGGGGATCAACTGGCCACACCTGCAGCATTACCAAGGTGCCCCGGGAGCTGGTCAGTCCTGCTACCCCATGCTGGTTCCCGGGCTGCCCAAGGTCCGCCGGGGCCTTCCTGCCCTGTGTGCTCAGCTGTTCACCATTTCATGCCACATCTTGAAGAGAGGTGTGGACTCCACTTCTCCCAAGGACTTTAAATCTTTTTTTTTGTTTTGATACGGAGTCTCGCTGTGCTGACTAGGCTGGAGTGCAGTAGCATGGTCTCGGCTCACTGCAGCCTCTGCTTCCTGGGTTCAACCGATTCTCCTGCCTCAGCCTCCCAAGTAGGTGGGATTACAGGCACCTGCCACCACGCTCGGCTAATTTTTTTGTATTTTTAGTAGAGATGGGGTTTTGCCATGTTGGCCAGGCTGGTCTCGAACTCATGACCTCAAGTGATCTGCCCGCCTCAGCCTCCCAAAGTGCTGGGATTACAGGCGTGAGCCACCCCCGCTGGCTGGACTTTAAATCCTTTTGAGCTGCTTGGCACACGTCCAAAGGCAAGTGTGTAGCCAGTGTGTGTGTCTGTGCCTGTGCAGGTCCTGCCTGAGACACTCCCCTTGGGTCCTAGGTAGATCTGGCTCTGCCCCCTGAGGTTCTCACTCCAATCCCTTGGAAAGGGACTGCTTGGGGCTCACGATTTGAGGATCCGGGCCCCCCGGAAGGCTAGCAGTACCCAGACACCTGGCACAGAGGACGCTCCCAGAACCGTCCCCCGTAGGGTCTGAGGCTGGCCTGGAGGAAAGAGGCCCGGAGCCCCATCTGGAGGGTCTCCTTCAGGCCTGTGAGGGGGCAGAAGAGGAGCTGGCAGGCTCTTTCCTCATCCAGCTGGAGAGCCAGGCCTGCAGGACCAGAGCCGGTGAGGACACAGCCACCTTGAGCCTGGCCACGGGCTCTCAGGGGGCCTCCCCTTCCCCCCGAACTCGGCCTCACAGTTCTGCCGGCCTCTCGCCACACCAGCCCCTGCACTGCTCCCAGGCCCATCCTTCCCACCTCAGGCCCAGCAATGCCTCTGCTCCTGTGGGAAGGAGAGAGAAGGAGGAAGCTGTCTTACATCCTTGCTTTATAGTAAGCCCGGGGCCCCTGCAGGGAGTGTGGAGAGAGCAGAGGCAGACCCAGGTTCAAGTCCCTTCTCCATCACCGGCCAGCCATGTGTCCCTGAGAAGGTGACTCAATCTGTCCAAACTTCAGTTCCTCACCTGTAAAACAGGATGAGGAAAGCACCTGTCCTATGATGTAGCTGGGGAACTAAAGACAATGGTTCAAGAAATGTGTTTCAGCGCCTGGTACTCAATAAGAACCTAATAAATGGTGTGTGCAGTTGATATTGTTACTATTCTTGGGGTTATTGAGAAGGTCACACTCAGCAGCCTTTTCTTGCCTGCTCCTCCACCCCCAGGCCCACTTGCCAGCCCCCTCCCTGCCTGGGACAGAGCTGGAAGCCCGTGTTGTCCTGGAGGGGACCATTTGTCCCCAGCAGACCAGAGCTCACCTCTGGATGTGCTGGGGTGGGGTTGGTCCAGCCTTAGTCCCCAAGGGGAAGCGGGCAGAGCGTGAAGCTTCTAGAAGGATCATGGAGTTAAGGGGACAGGGGGCGGGGCCTGGCCCTTATGTAAGTGGGGTTAACCCTCCCTGTGACAGGGAAGCACAATTAGGGATTTGGGAAGTCAGCTCGAGGGGCTTTGCAGGGTAATCCGCTTTCTGGGGCCTCAGAAGATCGAGGCCACCGGGCTGGGTGCTCTCACCTGTTCTCCTCTCCTCCGTCCTCACCCCTCCCTCCCTCCTCTGCCAAAAAGCCCCTCAGGGCAAGGTCTCCAGCTCTACCTAAGACCGAAGCTGAGGCCATCCTCCATGAACTTGACTGGCCACTCCCTCCTTCCCAAAGCCGCTATTTCCCATCTCTTCTGGAACACGGGTCTTTGCCTTGAACTTGTCATCACCTCCATGTACCCAGAGGCTGGTCCCAGCAGCCCTTCCTGCTCTCTCCTCGGGCAGTTTCACACACACTTACGGCTTCCACGGCTACTTCATATCAGTTCCACCATGGAGTCCAGCTCCACATGCCCCAGACCAACCCACCCCCAATTTATGTGCACAGAGGTAGTAGCCCCAGGATTGGGGGGCCGCCTGGAGCAAATGCGTGCAGGTTTGAAAATGCCTAAGGCTGAGCTCAAGGGTCTCAGACTCTGGTGGCTGGAGCCAAGGACGAGCTGATGACAAAGGCACATCAGAGACAAGATGGAAACTCAGGACAGCGCTGCGTTGTCACGGGAGCCAGGGACGGGGAGGAATCAGCAATGGTGGTGTCACCATGCAAGTGTTCCGTGTCATGCAGAAAGCAAGCATGCCGAGTTCTTACACAGATCCTTCAAACCTCACAGCAGCCCTGTAAAGGAGCTGTCCTTACTAGCCTCAACTCATGAGTGAGGAAAAATGGAGTCAGAGAAGTTAAGTAATTTGCTTCAGGCCACACAGCTAGTGAGTGGTGGAGGAGGCTGGGGATGCAGATGAGGATTTCAAACCGTGCTTGGCACCACACTCGGCTTTGCACCAGGACACCCTCCCAGGAGGGGCAGCTGCCTCCTTGGGTTTCAGCAGCAGCCAGAGTAGCTGGTGCCCTGGGAGGGAGCATCATTCAGGAGGCCTAGTGGTGGGGAGCGAGAGTGGCTGTGAGGGAAGGAGATGGGGCTGAGGCGTGGCAGGGAGGGTAACATTAAGGAAAGATTTTTTTTTCCCCAATGAATTTAGATATTTAAAGAAAAATGTTTTAGGAATGCAGTTCCTTTTAAAATGGGAGCTACGGAGGAGAAAGAGCCAGGAAGAGAGGTGGAGGTGGGTGTACCTCGAACCCTGCCCCATCCCCAGCATCTCCGGAGAAACACCTGCAGGCTTGAGGGGGTGGCAGCCAGCAGGAGAGGAGGGGCTGCTCCAGCCTGCAGAGAGCCCGGGCTTAAGGGCAGGCTCAGGCCAGCAACCCTCCTCTCAGAGCCTGGCTGTGTGGGCTTGGGGAAGTTACACTGCCTCTCAGTTTCATGCTCTCTGGAATGAGTAGGGTGGTGTCCTGTTGGGCGGTTGTGGTGGGATTAAAGGAGGTGAACCGAAGGGGAAAGGGCAGATGGAAGGGAGGAAGCGGGGGCAGGGCTGTTGGAGGAGAGCGCTTCCTTCTCTTGGGGGCAGCAGGCGCAGGGGAGGCCCCTGAGCGGGGCTGGCTTTGCCCCTCCTGCTCCATCTGCCCAGACCCTTCCCATCCCTGAAGACCTGTCCAGGGCTCACCTCCTCCAGGCTGCCTGTCCTGACTCCTCAGGCCACCTGTGCTCTCTGAGGGAGAGCTTGTCCGGGTGCAGATCTTGTCCTTATGCTGAACCTCACTCCAGGTCAACTTTCTCTCCTCCATCCAGATGGCAGATTCCAGGGAACAGGCTTAGAGTTTCGGGTTAGCTGGGGATGAGGATCCCAAGGCACTTAATGGACACAGAATCTGTTTTCAACTTTGTCTATATTTCCCTGTATTCTGTAGTGGGTATGTATTACCTAAAATGGCAAAAACAAAACAAGTCAGGCCACACAAGAAACCCAGTCCCATCTAAATGAAAGCCCCCTGCAGTGTTTGACTGGCCCATTTTTACGCTGTTGATTTTGACTGTATTCTGTCACTCCGTCATGTGGATGCCAGCCGAAATCCCCTCTGAGCCTGGCCCTGGGTTCTTAGGCAGGTCGGGCCAGCCAGAGCCATGCCCTATGCACTGTACTGGGGGAAAGGAAGCCAAAGCCCAGCAGGGCCTGGGGGTTGGGGGGGTCTCCCCGATCTGTGATCACCAGCTGCTGGGGCAGACGCCAAAGGATTACTCAGCCCAAAGCCCTGAATCTGCTGACTAAGCTGCCAGAGGCCACCTTATCACTAATACAATTATTCCCCCAGGGGACAGGTCAGCAACTTCCTCTGACTCCCAGGAGGTCTGGGCCGGGTGGGGGTGGAGTAAGAAGGCGTGATAGAGGCGGCAGGACTGACCTTCCTCGGCATCCTCAGGGCCCTGGCAAGGAATCCTGTCCTAGCCTCTCTAGGGGGAGCGGCTCTTCGGGCTTCTTGTCTGGGGCAAGTCTCAGCCACAATACTGGGTCCCGGGAACAAATCTTCCAGGATTTCTTTTTCCCTTATTTTATTTATTTATTTATTTTTTTTTTTTGAGATGGAGTCTTGCTCTGTCACCCAGGCTGGAGTGCAGTGGTGTGATCTTGGCTCACTGCAACCTCTGCCTCCTAGGTTCAAGCAATTCTGCCTCAGCGTCCCGAGAAGCTGGGATTATAGGCGCCTGCCACTACGCCCGGCTAATTTTTGTATTTTTAGTAGAGACGGGGTTTCACCATCTTGGCCAGGCTGGTCTTGAACTTCTGACCTCAGGTGATCCACCCACCTCGGCCTCCCAAAGTGCTGGGATTACAAGCGTGAGCCACTGCGCCTGGACCCAGGATTTCTTTCTTTCTCTCTTTCTCTTTCTTTTTCTTTCTTTTTTCTTTCTTTCTCTTTCTTTTTTCTTTCTTCTTTCTTTTTTTCTTTCTCTCTCTCTTTCCTTCCTTCCTTTCTTCCTTCCTTCCTTCCTTTTCCTTCTTTTCTTTCTTTCTCTCTTGTCCTTTCTATCTTTCTCTTTTTGAGACAGGGTCTTGCTCTGTCACATAAGCTAGAGTTCAGTGGCGAGATCACAGCTCACTGCAGCCTCAATCTCCTGGGCTCAAGAGATCCTCTCGCCTCAGTCTTCCAAGTAGCTGGGACTACAGGTACACACCACCATGCCTGGCTAACTTTTTAATTTTTCATAGAGATGGGGTCTCCCTATCTTGCCCAGGCTGGTCTCGAACTCCTGGGCTCAAGTGATCCTTCTGCCTCAGCTTCCCAAAGTGCTGTCACCATGCCTGGCCCAGGATTCATTTCTTAAACAGTCACCCACCCCCACAAATTCCTGTCCACTCCCCGAATTCCTGCCCCCTACCCCCAATTGCCTTCACCTTCTTTGAAGCATAGCGTGGTAAGTGCACAGGCCCTGGAGCTGAGGTCTCAGCCATCCACTCCAGGAAACTATCCCTTGGAAAATTTTACAAAGATTTAATTATATGGATGTGCCCTGTGGCAATTTTCTAGACAACTGGCTAAATAAGTTACACTCCCTCTGTACAGTGGAATCCCATGCAGCCATTGCAGCTGGCGGCGTTCCTATATTCACTTACGTGGAAATATGTCCACAATGTCTCAACTTCAAAGCCACTTACAAAACAGACGTGGATAGTTTGATTTCATGTGGCCCAGGGGAATTTCTGGCTGAAGATCATGGGACACTTGTCTCCTTGGCAGGACCTAAATGAATCAATGGTTTTCTTTCTAGAGCAGGGAGTGGAACGTGCAGGGCTCCGAGAGGCAGACACCAGCGGGAATGTTTCTCAGTAAAGCCTCTTTCTTTCCTTTTCAAGATAACATTTAGAAATGATCAGATATTCCCCTGCACAGTTTTCCCAGCCCTTGACTAGTAAAGTCTTTTTCCCCTTGAACTCTTCTAAAGGTCTGTGCAGGGCTGGCGGGGGTCTATGCAGCCTGTCTGGAACATGCACCATCTGTTGCTCCACCCTGAGTCACCTCTTCCTCCTTTGTACCCGAGATGACCGACAGGAACGACCTCCAGGTTAGCCTGGCTTGACTCCCAGGCACCGTGCGAGGTGGGCGTCTCAGTTCTGTTGCTGAGCTGTCACCAGACGCCACCGCAGACATTCTCTCCACAGGCAAATATTTCTGTTTCATTTGAATGTTTAATAATACACATATATTACAGCACTAACCTGGATAAAATAAAGTTCTTTGTATTTTAAAAAAAGAGACTGGCTAATTTGAAATCAATATTACCTATAATAATAATGATAGGAAATATTTATAAAGAAATTCAGTCTTTATGTGTGAAAATGAGAAGCTCCCCATGCCTTCATTTTATCTCCCTCTTCACTCAACAGGAGGACCTAAATCTCTAGCGGCTGCTCTGGCCTGAGCCTCGGCTGCTTGGAACAGCTGCAGCCCCCAGTGCAGAGGCCGCCCGTCCACCTGCTGCACCAGGTGTAAATCCTTTAGTTGCTGGGCCATGGGCAGATCTGGAGACCGTGGGAGGGGCCAGAACACTGGGAGCAGGCTGGGGCAGGAAGCTATTTGAAAACCAGTACAGAACTATTTTTAAAAGTTTAACAACAGGCACAACCACACCAGGGTACACTAGCTGACTGACCAGTTCATTTATGCTGGTGGTGAGGACACCGTGGAGGAACAGCAGTCAGAGCTGTGTCCAAAAAGTTATCTGGCTCTCAGGCTCAGAGTATGCACTCTTTTTTCATTTTCTTTTCCTTTCTCTTTTTTTTTTTTTTTTTTTTGAGACAGGATTTTGGTCTGTCACCCAGGCTGGAGTGCAGTGTGGCATGATCATGGGTCACTGCAGCCTCGACTTTCTGGGCCCAAGCAATCCTTCTGCCTCAACCTCCTGAGTACCTGGGACCACAGGTGCGTGCCACCACACCCAGCTAATTTTTAATTTTTTTGTAGAGATGGGGGTCTCCCTATGTTGCTCAGGCTGGTCTCGAACTCCTGGGCTCAATCGATCCTCCTGCCTTGGCCTCCAAAGTGCTGGGATTACAGGGCGTAAGTCACTGTGCTTGGCCTAGAATTATAATCAAGATAAAATAAAGCTTTTTTGTCTTTTTAAAAGATACTGGTTAATTTAAAAAAAATATGAGCTGTAATAATAATGGAAAATATTTATTAAGAAATTTTATGTGCCAGACATAGTTCTAAGCGTTTATAGGTGTAAACTCATTTAATCCTCATGACAACACAATCAGATAAGCATTATCATTATTATCCTTGTCTTATAGATGAGACTGACATTATAGAGAAGTTTAGTAACTTGTCCAATGTCACACAGCTAGTAAGTGACATAGCTGGGATTCCAACCCAGGCAGATGAGCTGGTTATGTTATGAGAATTTATCTGCTCAAGGGAAAGGGAGAAAAAATGGGATATCATTTTAAAAACACAAAAACCTTCAAGCATTTAATAAAGAAAATCTCCATATACATCTTGTCTCTCTAGGTAGACTTAAAAGAGAAAGTACATATTTTGGGTTGTGGAAACTCACTTTTGAACTGGCATTTCTATTTCCAGCTTTTCTACCAGATGCAGATTCTTTTTTCTTTTCTTGAGATGGAGCCTCGCTCTGTCGCTCAGGCTGGAGTGCAGTGGCACGATCTTGGCTCACTGCAGGCTCCACCTCCCGGGTTCACGCCATTCTCCTGACTCAGCCTCCCCAGTAGCTGGGACTACAGGCGCCCGCCACCACGCCTGGCTAATTTTTTGTATTTTTAGTAGGGACGGGGTTTCACCATGTTAGCCAGGATGGTCTCGATCTCCTGACCTCGTGATCTGCTCACCTCGGCCTCCCAAAGTGCTGGGATTACAGGCGTGAGCCACCGCAAATGGCCCCAGATGCAGATTTTTAAACTCGAACTATAATACAATTTACAGAGAAAAGCCAAAGGGTTTCTCTGTAGGAACCTTTCTCGTTGTCTATGTTCACTTTTAAAGGCACAACTATGGGACTGCACGGGTGTGATGGGGAGTTCCTCTGAGGGGTGTGCATGCGTGTACACACGAATGCTTATGTCGGGGTAAACCTGTCACATAACCATGGAGGGCCACCTGAGATGACTGGGCTGGCACAGAGATGTCGCTCTGCCTGTGTCGTGTCTCTTGTGCTTTATTCTTGAGGTCTCAGACAACATCATCACAGCTGCAAGGATTTATAGAAATTTCTCCAATCCAACTGTTTAGATGAGCAGTGTTCCACTGTAACATTTGGTATATTTTCCTTTGTGACTTTTGATATTAAAGTAGCTATATTTTCTGGCATTCTTATCTATATTAATTAAGTAATGCTAAATTGAGGTACCACATATCCAGTGCCCCTCCACAGAGATGAAGGATATGTTCTTTAGGAAGACTTTCAGCAAATACATATGCTAAAGCAATTCTCCCTAAGATATGTGGCACAGGGGTCCCAGGTGGACCAGCTGCTGCTCCTCCTTCCAGCCTGGGCTGCACCCTGGCCCCTACCCCATGCTCTGCGCATGGTTTCCTGGACCTCTGAATGCAGCACACTCCTTCCTAGTGGCCTCCAAAGGGCTTTGGAAGGCCTGCTCGTAATTGAATTTCTTATATAAACTCTGCATCATGATATGCCAAGATGTTGCTTTCAGTCACCAGGCATTGGAAATAGCTAAATAGATTTTTTAATCAATAAATTATGGCACATTTTCAGGATGGCTTTTTTTTCTGCCATTGAAAGGGACTGTATGAAAAAACGTTATGATGAAATAGTAAGGTCCAAATTACTACAAACATGATGGCATTTGTATGCAAAAACTAAAATAGCTCTAAGTCAGAGGCATTGTGAATAATATTGAATTAAGTTCAATATATTAAAATTAGTGTTGAATTACATTTAATATATTAAATATATATCAATAAATATATTAATACTAATATATTTAATATATTATATATTAAATATAAAATATATTAAATGTACCAATCTCGGCTCACTGCAACCTCCATCTCCTGGGTTCAAGCGATTCTCCTGCCTCAGCCTTCCAAGTAGCTGGGATTACAGGCGCAAGCCACTGCGCCCGGCTTATTTTACCGACCTTTTATGTTTCTTTAGCATAAGGAATGGTTTATTTGATAGTCTTTTTTTAATTTTTTTGAGACAGGGTCTCACTCTGTCACCCAGGCTGGAGTGCGGTGGCGCCATTATAGCTCAACCTCCTGGATTCAAGCAATCCCCCCACCCAGGCTCCCAGGTAGCTGGGACCACAGGTGTGTACACCAGCACACCAGCTAATTTCTGTATTTTTTATTGTAGAGACGGGGTCTCACCACGTTGCCCAGGCTGGTCTCAAACTCCTGGGGCTCAAGTGATCCTGCTGCCTTAGCCTCCCAAAGTGCTAGGATTACAGGCGTGAGCCACCATGCCTGGCCTGATAGTCTACTTTCAAAGGCTAACTTACTAAATCTGTGATCTAACATTTTATTCCTGGAACACGATCTTAACGTGAGGCTCCCAAATACGACATGAAAACTTAAAATAACTTCTGGGGTAGGCACAGCGGCTCACCTGAGATCAGGAGTTCAAGATCAGTCTGGCTAACATTGTGAAACTCCCTACTAAAAACACAAAAATTAGCCGGGCGCGGAGGCGCAGGCCTGCAGTCCCAGCTACTCGGGAGGCTGAGGAAGGAGAATCACTTGAACCCAGGAGGCGGAGGTTGCAGTGAGCCAAAATCATGCCATTGCACTCCAGCCTGGGCAACAGAGCAAGACTCTGTCTCAAAAACAAACAAAAAACAAAACAAAACAAAAACTTCTGTGGAAGTCTGGAATTATTTTGAAGATAAAATATTTAAAAACAAATATATACAGTTAGAATATATTAAAGGGTTGTTATTAGTTTGTTATGACAATGGTGTTGTGGATATGTTTAATTAAAAAATAATCCTGCTGGAGATATACTCTGAGGTATTTACAGGAGAAGTGAGTCAATGTCTTGGATTTGCTTTTAAAGACTTTGGTGATTTTTTTTTTTTTTTAATAAACGAATGAATGAAAAGAGGGAGTAGATGAAGTGAGGACTGAAGGTGATAGTTATTGATGTGGGTGATGGGTACATGGGTGTCATGGACCTTTTATCTCTAACTGCTTTTGTGATTGAACTTTAAGGTAGTAAGTTTAAAATATGTATACACATACAAGCCGACTACACGAACAATGAAACAACAGGTGCCACTGATGACTTTAGATGCTCTACAGGCTCCTCAGCTTCCACCCTCCCCACTCTACTCTGTCTCCACTGCCCTTCTTCGCCTTGCCTTGCAGCTTTGGAGACTAAACTGAACCGGGTGACGCGCGAGACAGGAAACCCCCGGCGCTGCTGGGAACTGCCGGGCCAGTCAGTGGACCAGCGCCCCCTCCTGGAAGGAGAAAAAGCGCAGCGAGACGGGCGGTGCCACGTTGCGCTTCCTCTGACCTCGAGTGCTGGCTCTCTTTCGCGCCTCTGGCTACACCCGGTGCTGGCTCTGCTCGGCCTGTTCTTTCCCTTTTTCTCCAACCGACTCCTCCTCACACCTCAAGACCAGCTCCAAGGTCCCTCCTGAGAGCAGGCACTCTATCATCGCTCCCCACATCCCAGGCCCTATCAGAAACGATCTTATTCCTTTATTTCTTTGTAATCGCCCGGCTCCTCCAATGTGCACGGAAGCTTTGTGAGACCAGGGTCTTGTCGATCTTGTTCAAGGGCATGACACGTAAAAGGAGTCTGATAATTATTTGTTGAGCGCTTAAGTGGACGTAAGCTTGCCCTAGTCCAGGCAGCCTGCGGCGCTTCGGCTCTCTGCCCTGCCCGGGGCCCTGCGGGCATCTCTCGGGCATCCTCCCGGGACCCGGTCTCAGCAATTGCAGGTCCCAGTGTGTCCGGAGGTCCGGAGTTGGTTCTTTCCGGTTGGGTCTTTGTCTCGCTGGCTTCAAAAATGAAGCCGCAGACCTTCCCGGTGAGTGTTACAGCTCTTAAAGGTGGCAGAGACCCAAAGGGTGAGCAGCAGCAAGATTTACTGTGAAGAGCGAATGAACAAAGACTCCACAGCCCCAAACTGGACCCCCACTGGTTGCCGGGGCTGGCTGCGAGGCGGGGGGGAGGGTGGTGGCCAGTTTTTATTCCTTAATTTGTCCCTGCCCATGTCCTGCTCATTGGTCCATTTTACAGTGTGCTGATTGGTCTATTTTACAGAGTACTGATTGGTCCATTTTGTAGTGTGCTGATTGGCGCATTTTACAATCCTCTGTAAGACAGAAAAGTTCTCCCAGTCCCCAGCCGACCCAGAAGTCCAGCTGGCTTCACCTTTCATCAGCAGTGGCAGGGCCGCACACCCTTGGCCTATGTGGCCGTTTATTCTGCCATGAGAGGTGTAAAATGTGTTTTAATAAAAGGTATTTACCTGGCCAGAACCTAAACTGATTGAAGCAATAAGCTACTCGGAAGGGAATGCTATTGTCCTAGGGGGCTTTCCAGGCTGCCACAATGATGTTCCATTACCCAGAGAAGCAGCATCCCCTGGCACAAGACAGTGGTTTCCACGGCATGCTGAGTGAAGGTGCTGGGAAGGGTAAGTCCTTCTGCGGTCTCTACCGGGACTCCCTCTGCTTTCATCTGTTTCATAGTTGGTCGGATTTTGTTTGAAGAAGTTTTTTTCTCTTCCTAAACAGTGAGAAGTGGGTTGCAGTGAGCCTCAGGTATGAGACCATGCGTATTAGCTGGGTGGCCTCGGCCAAGTCTCTTCACCTCTTTGGACTGTTACTATGAGGAAATCGTGGAGCTAATAGTGGAGTTTCACGTCTGGGTGAAGGCAGAGGACCGAATCAGACGACCTCTCAAGTTCTCTCAGATCTAATTTATTGTACCCAGAATCACAAAATAGCAGGTAGTTGGATCCACTTGGAATACCCTGAAAGGCCACAAGATGGAAGTGTTACTCCATGAGAAAAGTTTGGTCTGCTCTGCACTTTCATTCCCGTTTGTAGCATAAGAGACTTGAGAATTTCTTCTTTGGAATTGAAGCAAAGTAAACACTTCACCAATATGCACTTGCATCTTCAGGCAGAGGATTTAAGCTCTTTACTAAAGAACCCCAGCGGTTCCCTATAGCGTTTCATGCACAACTTTTTTTTTTTTTTTCTATCAAAGCACCAAAGAGGGGCCGAGCGACAGTCAGGAGACTGTCTGACGCAGAGGTGGCATCCCCGCCCCTGGGAGTATCGCCCCATTGTGTCCTGATACACTGGCTCATGTGCGTCAGAGCTCCTGACATATCGCAAACACCCAGAAAACAGATGTTGAGTGGAGTGGATGTTGGATTTATTTTACTGAATCACGTACTTGGCATTAAAATATACGGTGTCCTCTACAGAGGGTTTTCCATGTTCCCATAGGAACTGTTCAGATGATTTTTTTTTGTTTTTTTTTTTGAGACGGAGTCTCACTCTGTCGCCCAGGCTGGAGTGCAACGGTGCAATCTTGGCTCACTGCAACCTCCACCTCCTGGGTTCAAGCAATTCTCCTACCTCAGCCTCCCAAGTAGCTGGGATTACAGGCGCCCACCACCACGCCTGGCTAATTTTTTTTGTATTTTTAGTAGAGACGGGGTTACACCGTGTTGGCCAGGATGGTCTCGATCTCCTGACCTCATGGTCTGCCCGCCTCGGCCTCCCAAAGTCCTGGGATTACAGACATGAGCCACTGCACCCAGCCAGGAACTGTGGAGATGATTGGAAAATGGCTAGAGACAGACGCTTTGTCTAGAATTTGGTTTCCTGTATTCTAGAAGTGATTGCCTCAAGGCCCAGATTCCCAGGATTTGGGGATCAGTGAGCAGGAAGGGCATTTACTGAGTCAGGCTTGGGAGCAAGTGTCAGGTGAATCCTGGCAAACCTACTACGGATGAGGGTCTCACCACAGAAAGATGAGATTCCGTACACGTGCTTGGCCAGGAACCTCTGTCATGTTACACTTTGCTGGTAGGTAAAGAAAGTATGAAAGCACCAGGATTAGGCAAACTTGGCTCCGGCAGGAATGATGTGTCTTAACCAGCAGACACTAGGAATGCAGGCAGGGAGACATGGAGGAGCGAGGGGTATTGACTTCTCATGGCCCTGCCAGTTAGGGGAGCTGGAATGGTACTTGGAGGAGGTGGTACAGAGGTGATGACTGGGGTCGCCTTGCAGAGAGTGTGAGTGATGATCAAGAGTGCATGGCCGGGCACGGTGGCTCACTCCTGTAATCCCAGCACTTTGGGAGGCCAGGGTTGGCAGATCTCCTGAGGTCAGGAGTTTGAGACCACCCTGGGCAACATGGCAAAACCCCGTCTCTACTAAAAATACAAAAATTAGCTGAGCGTGGGTGGCAGGCCCCTGTAATTCCAGCTACATGGAAGGCTGAAGTGGGAGAATCGCTTGAACCCGGGAGGTGGAGGTTGCAGTGAGCCAAGATCACACCACTGCACTCCAGCCTGGGTGACAATAGCAAAGCTCCGTCTCAAAAAAGAGTGTATGGCTGGGCATGGTGGTTCATGCCTGTGATCCCAGCACTTTTGGAGGCTGAGGCAGGCGATTGCTTGAGCTCAGGAGTTTGAGACCACCCTGGGCAACAAAGTGAGACCCTGTCTCTACAAAAAAATACTAGTTAGCCTGATGTGGTGGTGCACACCTGTAGTCTCAGCTACTTGGGAGGCTGAGGCAGGAGAATTGCTTGAACCTGGGAGGTCAAGGCTGCAGTGAGCTGTGATTGTACCACAGCCTGGGTGACAGAGCAAGGCCCTGTCAAAAAAGAAAGGAAGGAAGGGAGGGAGGGAGGCTGGGCACAGTGGCTCACATCTATAGTCTTAGCACTTTTGGAGGCTGAGATGGGTGGATTGCCTGAGCTCAGGAGTTTGAGACCAGCTTGGGACACATGGTGAAACCCTATCTCTACTAAAATACAAAAAAGTAGCTGGGTATGGTGGTGCACTCCTGTAGTCCCAGTTACTCGGGAGGCTGAGGCAGGAGAATTGCTTGAATCTGGGAGGCAGAGGTTGCAGTGAGCCAAGATTGTGCCGCTGCACTCCAGCCTGGGCAACAGAGGAAGACTGTGTCTCTAACAGAAAAAGGAAGGGAGGGAGGGAGGGAGGGAAGGAAGGAAGGAAGGAAGGAAGGAAGGAAGGAAGAAAGAAAGAAAGAGTGAGTGAGTGTATGCCTGGAGCCTGAGAGCTAGAATACTTTTTTGGACACAGCCCTGCCTGCTGTTCCCCCACGGTGTGCTCACCACCAGCATAAATGAACTGAACATTCCTGAATCCTGGCTGGACCATCCTGTCAGGGCCTGTGCATGGAGGAGCCCTGGTGACCACCATGAATGGCCTGGACAGGTCCTGACTAGCTGTTTGCTACCTTGATGGCCTCCCTGACCCTTGCGGCAGCCAAGGAATGTTCAGCCCTTCCTGAGTGGGTGACTGGGGATGGAGCACCAGAAAGGCTGTTTTGAATTATCCCATGCTCCACGCTATTCGTTATTCCAGTGTGTGCACACTCGAGTAACACTCAGATGACTTTAAAAAAAATAATTATTTCACTGCCCTTCAATGTTGAATTAAATAATGTTTCATTATAATATTATGGACATAAAACTAAGTAGAAGTGGTATGACTGATACAACTGTATCGTCAAAATGAAACAAAGCACAACTCCAAAACACGGGTTAAAACCAACAACTTTGCTAAGATAGAGAATGCTGTGCTGAAACCCAACTGCTCCTCATGGTATAGATATAGGAACTCATCGGATGGTGGGCGTTCTTACGGGCTAGGAGGGTAATAACAATTAACTCACCACTCTTCTCCACCACCCTACTGCATTCTTCCCACATTAGCTCAGCTTGTTGCAATTAAAGCAATACTACTTGACTCTGCTGCTGGAATTAAATGTGGTATTGAGATATAAGGTAATAGACTAGACAGTGGAATATATGTTCACCATTATTTTAAAAGGTTATTGTTAAAAACACAAAATTTAAAAAATTCTCATTGAAAACTTGAGACTCCTGAAGAATACTGTCTTATTAAATTCTCTCTCCAGGTTGAATTCTCAGGCATGGAATTATTAAGTGAAAGGGTACGCTTAGCTTCACGGCTCTAGCCTCTAATGATCATGGTTTTACCCAGGAAAATCGGTGATTTGCACACAAAGCAGGTGCACGAATCCACAGCTTATATCAGACTGCTGGCCTTAGTCGAATCCTGCTGCTCCTCTGCCCAAATCCCTTACTGGCCGGTAATCTCACTCAGAGTGAACCCCAAGTCTTTCCCCTGGGCCCCACGTCATCTGACTACACCTCTTCCCCTGCTCCACCTTGTCCTCCCGCATCTTGAACCCTCTGCACAGGCCCCGCTGCTCAGGGCTTTCGCACATTTCCCTGCCCTACCAGGGACACCCTTATCCAGATAGCCACGTGGCTGGCTTGTTCTGCGCCTCCTAACCATCTATTTCAAATTGCAGGTCCAACCCTGTCTCTACCACTCCTTATCCATGTTTTCCACTTTGCTTTGTTTTTGTTTTTGAGACAGCGTCTCACTATCTCATCCAGGCTGGAGTGGCTGGTGTGCAGTAGTAAGGTCATAGCTCACTGCACCCTCCACCTCCTGGTCTCAAGCGATCCTCCCACCTCAGCTTCCCGAGTATCTGGGACCACAGGCGCATGCCACCATGCCTGGCTATTTTTTTTTTTCTCATAGAGACAAGGTCTTCTTATGTTGTCCTCGCTAGTCTCAAACTCCTGGGCTCAAGCGATCCTCCCACCTCGGCCTCCCAAAGTGCTGGAATTACAGGTATGAGCCCACATATCACGCCTGACACACCATGTCGAGTGTCCTCATTTATGTCTTTATTTTCTCTCTCCTTCTTTAGGATGGAAGCTCCCTGGCGACAGTCTTATACCACCTGGTTTACTGCTATCTATTCAGTGCCTAGCATAGTATCAGGCACAGGGTAGATGCTCAATTAATATTTGTTGAATGAATGAATGAGTTACTGAATGCTTACCATGCCTGGGGAGGATAGAGGCAGTTGAAATAAAGCGAATCCCAAGGGAGACTAGCTGAGTTCTGAGGCAAACAGAACTGAGTCAGGAGCAGGCTGAGGTAGACTCATATCCCTTCCCTTGAATGCGGGCAGGCCTATGGTTGGCTTTGACCAATATAACAAGGCAGAAGTGTTGTCTGAATGATTCATACAACTCTTATGAGGTCAGCCTCTCACAGCACCTGCCACACCATCTTCTTCACACCCTTATATCAACAGGAAGACCCTGAATCAGCCTTGACTTGACTTAAAATTGCCACAAGGAAAACAGCAATGCCGGCTGGATGCAGTGGCTCATGGCTGTAATCCTAGCACTTTGGGAGGCCAAGGCAGGCAGATCACCTGAGGTCAGGAGTTCAAGACCAGCTTGGTCAACATGGTGAAACCTTGTCTCTACTAAAAATACAAAACTTGGCTGGGCGTGGTGGCAGGTGCCTGTAATCCCAGCTACTTGGGAGGCTGAGGCAAGAGAATTGCTTGAACCTGGGAGGTGGAGGTTGCAGTGAGTCAAGATCATGCCACTGCACTCCAGCCTGGGCGACAGAGCAAGACTGTCTCAAAAAAAAAAAAGAAAAGAAAACAGCAATGCCTCTGGCTCTTATCAATGGGGCCAAACTTGAGAATCAGCTTGCAGGACCCAAATCTGGATGGAGGGGCCGAGGATGGAAAGAGCTGGAGTCACCAAGAGTGATGGCTACATTGCCGTGGTGCTTCTCAGCTGCCTCTTGCCACTACAAAGGCCTATTTGTGGCTTTCCAGTGTACCTCCAGGACAGGGAGTGGACAGAGATGACTGCCCATCCCCAGGCTCGGCAGATCCCTCTGAGGTCACTGAGGTGGGCCGGGTAGTAGAGTGAGTGAGAAGTATGAGCCTTTCCCTAGGTTAGTGTGTCAGGGGTTCTAGATGCAGGAGGGGTGCTTAAGCCCAGGCCTAAAAGATCTGGCAGCTCTCTCTTCCTTCCTCTTGCCTATTCTTCATCCAGAGAAACCCTCTTGAAGAGGCCACATGGAGAGGAAGAAGCAGGGAACAGGGCAGCAGAGAGAACTGAGGCCCCCTGGGCAAACCATTCCAATCATCTCAGCCTGATCATCATCAGACCTGCGAGTGAACCAGCCAGCCTGGATGGCCCAGCCCTGGCAGACTTCATGTGGAGGAGGAATGAGCTATTACCAGTGTCCCGACCACATTCCTGACCCAGTGAATCGTGAGAAATAATAAAATGGTTGTTTGTTATAGAGCAAGAAATAACGCAAACGGGGGCATTACCTGAGTGTGTCGGGAGGATGCAGGGGGCATGGTTCTGGGCTCAGGTGAGCCGCAGGCAGGGACCGTGGTGGAAGTTAGACTGGTGGCACTGTCCGGGCACAGGTGGAGGGAGAAGCCGCCATTTCTGCTGTCAGGGTGAGAGCATTGAGGCTGACATCCGCATCAAGTTCCAGCACACTGGATTCTTTGGGTCCCACTGGTTCTGTCCCCACCTCCTTGGTCAGCCTTTAAACAAGGCTGATCCTGGGCTTAGAAGAGATTTTTGGAATCCACATATAAAAGCGGGATGTAGAAGCAGAGGTAGCTCCTGAAGCATTTTCCCTGCAGGCAACAGTGTTTGTGTTTGTGTGTGTGTGTATGTGTATGAGTGTGCATGTGCGTGTATGTGTATGAGTGCGTGTGTGTGAGTGCATGTGTGTGCATTTGTATGAGTGCATGTGTGCATGTGTGTGCATGTGCGTGCGTGTGCATGCTTGTGTATGAGTGTGTGTGCATGTGTATGAATGCGTGTATGTGTGCGTGTGTGTGCGTGTGTACGTGTGTGTGCATGTGTGTTTGTGCCTGTGTCATAGAAGAAGCCTTCCTTGTGTCCCCAGGCTCTTATTCATGAAGCCACAGTGATCGTCAGCAGTATCTGCTGTGATGAACACCGCATGTTGAGGGTGTCAGTTCTGGCTGAAGTTTACTTTCAAAGAGAGTTTAGTCTTCTACGTGGTGGATTCGTGTGATTGTTCCGGAAAGGCCGCAGCATGCAGAGGAACCAGCATAAGCTTTGAAACGAGGCAGACTTGGGCTCAAAGTCCCCAGTCACTTGAGACCTGCGTGATCACGAGCAAGTTCCCTCACGTGGCTGAGGCTTTGTTTTCCCAGCTATAAAGCAGAGAGACCTGCAGCACCCAGCTGTTGAGGTGGCTGTGAGTATGCAAGGTGAGGTCGATCGTGTGGAGGCGCGGTAAGTGTAAGTTCCCTAACTATCTGGTTAGAAATAAAATCTGTAGCATCACCCGTTCCAGCTCTCAGCAAATGGAGAGCCAAATATGGTGTCCATTCATAGGCTGTTCGCTGCAGAAGCCTGATGCAATAGGTCTCCTTATCTGCAAGTGTTTTAGGTTGCACAGCATTTTGTAAGTTCCATGAGATTTGTGTATTTCCAATGCCCCAAACATTGCTTGGCACACAGTGTGTGCTCAATAAATATTTGCTGAATAAAGGGAGGATGTACGACCTAAACCCATTTTAAGGAGTAGCTCCTCAGTGGGTCAAAGATGAACAGACACTGCGGCATTTGAACTTCCGTTGTCCCTTTCTAGAAGCTTTTGCTCGGTAAGGGTGCAATAATCAGACATCCCAGGTTGTCTCACTCACATCTTTCCTGTCTTTCTTCTCTGCTAATGGAACCCCAACTGGTCACAGCCAAGCACAACAATCCCTTCTCTGTCTTCCCAGCTTCCTCTGCAGCCACAAACGGCCATGGAGCCCACTTTGGCCAATAAGATGTAAATAGAAGTTTGTGGGACATGGGATGGGGCTCTGGGAATGTATTCGGTTTATTGGTAAATGGAGATACACAGCTGCAACGGCCCTTCCTGCTTTCTTCCCTGAAGATGGACATGATAGGTGGAGCAGGAGAAGCTGGCTTGCAACCACGAAGAAGAGGCCAAGAGAGCTGCAGAGAAGCTGGCCCTGAAGCTGTTGAGTTGCAGACCTAATCCAACAACTGCCTCCCTCTGAACTTCTTTTTTTATATTTCGAGATAAGGTCTCGTTCTGTCGCCCAGGCTGGAGTGCAGTGGTGCAATGTCGGCTCACTGCAGTCTCTGCCTCCTGGGTTCAAGCAATTCTCCTACCTCAGCCTCCCGAGTAGCCGGGATTACAGGGGCATGCCACCATGCCTGGCTAATTTTTGCATTTTTAGTAGAAGGACTTCCCGGCCGGGTGCAGTGGCTCACGCCTGTAATCCCAGCACTTTGGGAGGCCAAGGCGGGCAGATCACCGGAAGCTAGGAGTTCAAGACCAGCCTGACCAACATGGTGAACCTCCATCTCTACTAAAAATACAAAAATTAACTGGGCATGGTGGCATGCACCTGTAATCCCAGCTACTCGGGAGGCTGAGGCACAAGAATCGCTTGAAACCGTGAGGCAGAGGTTGCACTGAGCCAAGATTGCGCCACTGCACTCCAGCCTGGGTGACAGAGTGAGATTCTGTCTCACAAAACAAACAAACAAACAAAAAAACAAAAAACCCACCAACAAAAACAAGTCCCCAAGTCAGTGCAGTCAATGTTTCTCTTTTGTGTAGACAGCTGAGTGCCTAAATACACCGATTATCTGGTAAAAACCAATAAATCACCTATGCACGAGCACAGAGGCTTAAAACCACTTCAGAGTCCCTAAGCGTTATTGGTCAAAAGGTGAACTAGTAGATTCAGACCTAGCATCTAGACTTCATAGAAGACTGTTTTATAAAGAGAGCAAGTGACTCAGAGGTCACCTGCTCATCTTCCCGGTAAATACAGGAAACCCCTCAGCATTCCGAAGGGTGAGGTGCCTCACTTTTCAGCGCGGTCCTTGGACCAGCAGCATCAGCATCATCTGGGAGCATGTTAGAACTCGGGCCCCATCCCAGACTAACTGAATCAGAATCCGAAATTCAACAGCATCCCCGGGCAATTCATATGCACGTCAGAGTGGGACACACTCTTCTCAGCGTTTTCAGCCTTAGGTAGAATTCCCTGGAGGGGTTTCAAAACATCGATGCCTGGTCCCCACCCTCAATCAACTGAAGATCAAAATATCTGGGAGTAGGGCCCCCATATCACTTTTTTTTTAAATTTTTTATTATACTTTAGGTTTTAGGGTACATGTGCACAATGTGCAGGTTTGTTACATATGTATCCATGTGCCATGTTGTTTTGCTGCACCCATTAACTCGTCATTTAGCATTAGGTATATCTCCTAATGCGGTCCCTCCTCCCTCCCCCCACCCCACAACAGTCCCCGGAGTGTGATGTTCCCCTTCCTGTGTCCATGAGTTCTCATTGTTCAATTCCCACCTATGAGTGAGAACATGCGGTGTTTGGTTTTTTGTCCTTGCGATAGTTTACTGAGAATGATGTTTTCCAGTTTCATCCATGTCTCTACAAAGGACATGAACTCATCATTTTTTATGGCTGCATAGTATTCCATGGTGTATATGTGCCACATTTTCTTAATCCAGTCTATCGTTGTTGGACATTTGGGTTGGTTCCAACTCTTTGCTATTGTGAATAGTGCTGCAGTAAACATATGTGTGCATGTGTCTTTATAGCAGCATGATTTATAGTCCTTTGGGTATATACCCAGTAATGGGATGGCTGGGTCAAATGGTATTTCTAGTTCTAGATCCCTGAGGAATCGCCACACTGACTTCCACAATGGTTGAACTAGTTTACAGTCCCACCAACAGTGTAAAAGTGTTCCTATTTCTCCACATCCTCTCCAGCACTTGTTGTTTCCTGACTTTTTAATGATGGCCATTCTAACTGGTGTGAGATGGTATCTCACTGTGGTTTTGATTTGCATTTCTCTGATGGCCAGTGATGATGAGCATTTTTTCATGTGTTTTTTGGCTGCATAAATGTCTTCTTTTGAGAAGTGTCTGTTCATGTCCTTTGCCCACTTTTTGATGGGGTTGTTTGTTTTTTTCTTGTAAATTTGTTTGAGTTCATTGTAGATTCTGGATATTAGCCCTTTGTCAGATGAGTAGGTTGCAAAAATTTTCTCCCATTCTGTAGGTTGCCTGTTCACTCTGATGGTAGTTTCTTTTGCTGTGCAGAAGCTCTTTAGTTTAATTAGATCCCATTTGTCAATTTTGGCTTTTGTTGCCATTGCTTTTGGTGTTTTAGACATGAAGTCCTTGCCCACGCCTATGTCCTGAATGGTATTGCCTAGGTTTTCTTGTAGGATTTTAATGGTTTTAGGTCTAACATTTAAGTCTTTAATCCATCTTGAATTAATTTTTGTATAAGGTGTAAGGAAGGGATCCAGTTTCAGCTTTCTACATAGGGCTAGCCAGTTTTCCCAGCACCATTTATTAAATAGGGAATCCTTTCCCCATTTCTTGTTTTTGTCAGGTTTGTCAAAGATCAGATAGTTGTAGTCAGAGAGTACTACAAACACCTCTATGCAAATAAACTAGAAAATCTAGAAGAAATGGATAAATTCCTCGCCAAATACACCCTCCCAAGACTAAACCAGGAAGAAGTTGAATCTCTGAATAGACCAATAACAGGTTCTGAAATTGTGGCAATAATCAATAGCTTACCAACCAAAAAGAGGCCAGGACCTGATGGATTCACAGCCGAATTCTACCAGAGGTACAAGGAGGAACTGGTACCATTTCTTCTGAAACTATTCCAATCGATAGAAAAAGAGGGAATCCTCCCTAACACATTTTATGAAGCCAGGATCGTCCTGATACCAAAGCCTGGCAGAGACATAACCAAAAAAGAGAATTTCAGACCAATATCCTTGATGAACATTGATGCAAAAATCCTCAATAAAATACTGGCAAACCGAATCCAGCAGCACATCAAAAAGCTTATACACCATGATCAAGTGGGCTTCATCCCTGGGATGCGAGGCTGGTTCAACATACACAAATCAATAAATGTAATCCAGCATATAAACAGAACCAAAGACAAAAACCATATGATTATCTCCATAGATGCAGAAAAGGCCTTTGACAAAATTCAACAACCCTTCATGCTAAAAACTCTCAATAAATTAGGTATTGATGGGACATATCTCAAAATAATAAGAGTTATCTATGACAAACCCACAGCCGATATCATACTGAATGGGCAAAAACTGGAAGCATTCCCTCTGAAAACTGGCACAAGACAGGGATGCCCTCTCTCACCACTCCTATTCAACATAGTGCTGGAAGTTCTGGCCAGGGCAATCAGGCAGGAGAAGGAAATAAAGGGTATTCAATTAGGAAAAGAGGAAGTCAAATTGTCCGTTTGCAGATGACATGATTGTATATCTAGAAAACCCCATCGTCTCAGCCCAAAATCTCCTTAAGCTGATTAGCAACTTCAGCAAAGTCTCAGGATACAAAATCAGTGTGCAAAAATCACAAGCATTCTTGTACACCAATCACAGACAAATAGAGAGCCAAATCATGAGTGAACTCCCATTCACAATTGCTTCAAAGAGAATAAAATACCTAGGAATCCAACTTACAAGGGATGTGAAGGACCTCTTCAAGGAGAACTACAAACCACTGCTCAATGAAATAAAAGAGGATACAAACAAATGGAAGAACATTCCATGCTCATGGGTTGGAAGAATCAATATCGTGAAAATGGCCATACTGCCCAAGGTAATTTATAGGTTCAATGCCATCCCCATCAAGCTACCAATGACTTTCTTCACAGAATTGGAAAAAATTACTTTAACGTTCATATGGAACCAAAAAAGAGCCCGCATCGCCAAGTCAATCCTAAGCCAAAAGAACAAAGCTGGAGGCATCACGCTACCTGACTTCAAACTATACTACAAGGCTACAGTAACCAAAACAGCATGGTACTGGTAGCACAACAGAGACATAGATCAATGGAACAGAACAGAGCCCTCAGAAATAATGCCCCATATCACTTTTAAAAGAAGTTCCAGTTGATTTCATTAGACAGTGAGGCATAAGGAAGACCTAAGCCAGACTGTCCCACTTAATAGCTTGGTCACATTACTTATTCTCTTTGGGCCTCAATTTATTTCTCCATAAAATGGCCGCACAAGAGTGCTTGCTTCATGAGTTGTTGTGAAGATGAAAACTAAGTGCTGTAGAGACTCGGACGATAGCTGGCATCGAGTGGTGCTCACCCAGTCGGGGTTCCCCAGCCTTGATAAGGTCAAGGATCACCACACAGATTCCTGTCCCCTCTCCTGGGACCTCCCCTCCCCTCCACTGGCTCCATTGTCTACTTTGGGAAGGCTTGTTCTTTGCTTCGTTAACCCATTCTAATATTGTGTCTTCTTTTCCTAGCTCTTTGTAAACCCGCTTCTCTCTTTTCTTGGTCAGAGAGACCAAGGAAACTGTTCCTGATCAAGTGATGTAAGGCACCTTATTAAATCGCACTTGAGTCTACTAAGTATTGACCATTCCTCCTCCTCTTCTCCTCCTCCTCTTCCTCCCCATCCTCCTCCCCTCTTCTTCCTCCTCCTCCTCTCCCTCCTCCCCCCTCCTCCTCCCCTCTTCCTGCCCCTCCTCTCCCTCCTCTTTTCCTGCCCCTCCTCTCCCTCCTCCCTCCTCCTCCTTCCCTCCTCCTCCCCCTTCCTCCTTTTCCCTCCTCCCCTCCTCCTCCCCTCTTCCTCCCCCTCCTCTCTCTCCTCCCCTCCTCCTTCTCCTTCTTTTTCTTTCGTCTTTCTTCTCCTTCTCCTTCTTCCTTTCTTCTTCTTTCTTCATCTTCTTCTACAGGGTCTTGCTTTGTCATGCAGCCTGGTGTGCAGTGGTGCAGAGCTCACTGCAGCCTTGAACTGCCTCCTGAGTAGCTGGGGCTACAGGAATGCATCACTTCACCTGGCTAATTGTTATTTTATTTTTTTTTTAGATATGGGGTCTCACTATGTTGCCCAGGCTGTTCTCAAGCTCCTGGGCTCAAGTGAGTCTTCCCTTTCAGCCTCCTAAAGTGCTGGGATTCTTTATGGGTATGCGCCACCATGCCCAGCTAGCCATTCTTCTTAAACCATAATTGGTAAATGATTCATTGAAAAAAATTCAAACAATTAAAAACATTTGTTTGTGCACATAATTTACCTTGCTTACCTGCAAGGTTGAATGAGCACCCCAGTTAATTCTTGTTAGGTAAATTTGAAAAACACAGCAAAAAAGTTAGTTCTCTTTCTCCCCATCCCCTTTTTGTACTTTATTTCTGCCACCCACAACTTTCTATTTTAGGAAATTTCAAACCTCAGAGAAGTGGTATAATGGACACCACATACCCTTCACTAATATTCACCAAAATACATCTTACCTTATCTGTGTGCATGCTCTTTCTCCATACACGCAGGTGCATGTGCGTGCACACACACACACACACACACACATTTAGTGACCCATTTGAAGGTAAACAGCAGATCATGACCTTCCTGGCTAAGTACTGGAGGAACATGTACTCCTGTTTGGCCAAACACCATCCTTACGTCCAAGAAGCTTTACATGGATTCAACAATGTCATTTTTTGTTTGTTTTTTGGAGACCGAGTCTTGCTCTGTTGCCCAGGCTGGAGTGTAGTGGCATGATCTTGGCTCACTGCAACCTCCGCCTCCCAGGTCCAAGAGATTCTCGTGCCTCAGCCTCAAGAGTAGCTGGGATTACAGGTGTCCGCCACCAGGTCTGGCTAATTTTTGTGTTTTTAGTAGAGATGGGGTTTTGCCATGTTGCCCAGGCTGGTCTCGAACTCCTGGGCTCAAGCAATCCACCCACCTTGGCCTCCCAAAGTACTGGGATTACAGGCGTGAGCCACTGTGCCTGGCCAATGATGTCATCTTAAATACAGCCCATATTCAAATTTTCCCTCTCCTAAAATGTTCCTGATCACTATTTTGGGGGTCTCACTCACTCTTTTTTTTTTTTTTTTTGAGACAGGATCTCACTCTGTCACCCAGGCTGGAGAGCAGTGGCTCGATCTCGGCTCACTGTAATCTCTGCCACCCAGGCTCAAGTGATCCTCCCACCTCTGCCTGCTGAGTAGCTGGGATTACAGGTGTGCACCACCACGCCCAGCTAAGTTTTTGTATTTTTGTAGAGACGGAGTTTTGCCATGCTGCTGAGGCTAGTTTCAAACTCCTGAGTGATCCGCCCACCTCGGCCTCCCAAAGTGCTGGGATTACAGGCATGAGCCACTGCCCCTGGCCCTGTCTCTTAAAGTGTCTTTTCCCACTGTTCAGCCTCTCTGATTACTGGAAACATCTCATTTTGAACCAAGTCTGACTCCCGGTCACATCCCTGCCCTGGTCTGCTGGAGGAGTCCAGGTTCTTGTCATCTGTCCCTGACAGTCCTTTAAATTGTCTGAAGGTTGAAGACAGCCCTCCTTCCAGAACCCCTCCATCCCGGTCATCATCCTACCATCCTCTGGGCTTTTTCCAGACGGTCAATAAACCTTACGACGTGTGGTCCCCAGAACTGGAGGCGGAGGGTCCCAGCCTGGGTCTGACCCTTGCGCAGAGCAGGCTCACTGCTTCCCCCTGGTGGGGGGTGCACTCCTCCAGAAGCCGCCTCAGATCACATTGGTCACACTGAGCCAGGGTAGGATCGGCAGCAACTGGACTTTTTCATGCAGCCCTTGTGCAATTGTTGCCCAGTGACTGAAACTGATGTGGAGAAAGAGGCTGGAACTAGTATAGGCTGGAACCATATAACATGCCAGGCCCTGGGGAGATGGAGGCGGCAAAGAGACAAGCCTCAGCCTCCAGGCGAAGCAGACTGTGGAATCCTAGCACCACCAAGTATCAGCTGGGCTACCAAACCTCTCCAAGTCTCAATATTCTCATCTGTAGAAGGAAACAATATTTGAACTTCATAGGTTTGCTGTGAAGATGAAACGAGCTCGTGTAAGTGTGCTCAGCAGAGTGGCCGGCGCCTGGTGGACTCCTGTATTGAACTGTTGAAGAATAAATGGAATTTTGGGGTGATGGTTGCCCAACACTGTGGTTGCTTTAAATACTAGTGAGTTGTACGTTTGAAAATGGTTAAATGGAGGCCAGGCCCAGTGGCTCACGCCTGTAATCCCAGCACTTTGGGAGGCTGAGGGGGGCAGATTGCTTGAGCTCAGGAATTCGAGACCACCCTGGGAAACCCTGTCTCTACTAAAATACAAAAAATTAGCTGGGCATGGTGGGGCACACCTGTAGGCCCAGCTACTTGGGAGGCTGAGGCACCAGAATCGCTTGAGCCCCGGGGGCGGAGGTTGCAGTGAGCCAAGATCATGCCACTGCACTCCAGCTTGGGCTACAGAGTGAGACTGTCAAAAAAAAAAAAAAAAAAGTTAAAATAGTGAATTTTATGTAAAGTGGATTTTACCACAATAATAAATGGAGGTTTTTCCAGGCAAAAAGGTGGATGGGAAGGGTGGGCAATGCATTTTAGGCATAGACCTGGTTTCTGAGTTATTGACGACATGCTGTCCAGGATGGAGTCTGTAGCAGAGCTTGTAGGCTTCGCTAGAGACTGCCCTCTAGGCCAGGGTGGCCTTTAACTGGCATCACCATCTCAGTCACGTTTCACTTTATTTTGCACCAAGATTGCCTGAAAGGTTTTGTCGAACACTTTGCTAAAATCAAGACCCAAGTGAAGTCAGCTAGAGGGAGCTGGAAGAAGATTAATTCAAGTTAGAGATGGAGCCCCACCAAACCAGCAGAGTGGGTGCCAACCTACTCTGCACAATATAATTACCTGGGGGAGACTTAAAGAAATTCATGTGAGATTGCATCCTGGGCGTGGAGCACACACCTGAAGACTTCACTTTAAGCTTCTCAGGTGAGTCTAACGCAGCCTAACACAGGACCCGTGTAAGCGGGTGGGCTGATGTTCTATCTAAGGCACGTCTCATTCTCTAACTGGCCCGGCTCCACCTCAAGCACCCAAAGCCAACGTCTACAAGCTGCTGACCTCTCAAGGGTCCGAGTTTTATTTTTAGAGGGGACTATTTGTAGGAGAACAGAACGTGAATAAGGCCAGAAAAAGCACACGCTTGTCAACAAAGCAGGTATTTCAACCAGTTTATTGTCTGAGTCTTCTTTTTAGAGGGGGCTATTTGCAGCAGAACAGAACATGAATAAGGCCAGAGAAAGCACAAACTTGTCAAAAAAGCAGATATTTCAACCAGTTTATTGTATCTTTACAATAATAAAAATAAATTAGTCACACACAAAAATAGTCATTTTTGCTGAAGAGAGAACAGACCATATTTACTCACATAATTCGCCTTCTACCCTTCACCTGCTTACATAATAATTTAACACTGTAAGGGGGACATGGAGGTGATGGAGTATTTAGTGGGTTCCTTGCTCCTGGCTGTGCAGTTCACAGGCCAACCACAGGCCTTGGCCCCAGCATCCCCAGCAGGGACAGTGGAAGTGTCAGAGCAGTAAATGACACCACTTCCCTCTCAGCCTCCCCCTGTCCCCGCCAGCCACCTGCCTCATCCACGGCTCTAAACAAGTCTGCCGAGCAACTGACACTGCCAGTCTAACAATGGGGACAAAGCAGAGAGAAAGGGATAACAGACGCCCTCCCATTTCCTTCTCCAAACGTCTGTGGATGAGGGGAAGGCAGATTAGATGAGGAAATATAATATTTAAGATGAAAAAGTAGCAATCAGGTTCAGGTACAATGCTACCTGAATGAGTCGAAAAGCAGAGTAATTTATATTTGATCTTAAACCTCAGGGAACTGGACTAATTAGCATACTAAACAATTGTAACTATGGACTGAGAAAAAGACATCAATCATCGTACAGCGACATTCCAGGAGGCTGGGTTAGTATGATCAAATGCTTTCACACAAATGTGGATCGCATATGTAAATAAATACCTATCAGGTCCCTTTAAAATTAACACATTCTAAACAATAGAACTATTTTGGTGTAGTGACTCATTCTGCAGATAGAGTTCAGAATACATATTTCCTATAAACATCTTGTATTTACAGAGAACAAAATAATAAGTTATAACAAAGTATATCCTTCTGTCAACTGAGTCGTGGGGAAGGGGTCAAGGCAGGGGGTGTTAGTTTGTGTAGCAGGTGGCTTCCCTCTCGCAAGAGAAAGGACTGAGAAAGTTGGCTGGAAGTTTTCACCCTCTTGTGGTCACATCCTCAGCACGATGGACACCCCCCATCATTATCTGCTGAAACGAACAGGAATGGGGGGTGGTTCAGGGTGCAGGGAGTTACTTTGCCCCTGCAAAGGTGCAGGAACTCAAGGTGAGCTGAGAAAGAGTGATGGTATCTATAAGGTCCTAGGCAAGCCATGGCTCTGCTTCCACCACGGTGAGTGACCCTGGGCAGGCAGCCCCCCATCCTGCCGCTCAGCTACTCCTCGATGCAGACGGCGGCTCTGAGCAACTTGCCAGTGTTTCTGTGAGACATGAGGCCACATTCAGCTCAGGGTTCCAGTCCCACAGTGGGCTCCCCATGGCTGACAGGGTGGCAAAAGTCAGAAACAGAAAGTGCATAGCTGTGTACTTGCCTTCCCCCACCAAACAAATCACCTAAAGCTCTTCTACTTACAGACTCCCCTAAGCCCCGAGTGGGGACGGCCCTGGGCATCACGTTGCCCAGCCAGATGCTTGAATCCCCTCTCCAGCATCCCTGGCAAACGGCCTCTGCTTCCACCTCCAGTGATGGGTGGGTCACCACCTACCACAGTCCCTCTATCTCTGGAAGGCTCCAACTTGTGAAAAGCTGGGTCTCTGCAGGAGCTAAACTGTGCCTCCCTGTAGCTTCTCTGTCCTGGTCCTAGGAGAGCTCTCCTTGTGCCCTAGTCACTTCTCCAGCCTAAGGGTTCTCATGAAGTCCTTCCCGCTGTTCCTGAGAGTCTGCACCTTCATCAGGCCGGGGCATTGATAAACTGATGTTATAGATGATCGGTTTTCTTCTTAAAGTATGGTTCCAGCAAATGCAAACAAAATGTGATGTGACCCTCACCAGTTTTCTCCTCACGTAGCCTGCATGTCTGTGGGTTTTCTTTTTGCATGGTTCCATCCACTTTGACTCACATTGAGCTTAGTCAACTGAAATTCTTGCCTCTCTCCCACCTTGTATTTACATAGTTTTTCGTTTTAGTCCAAATATAGGACTTTATGTGGATTCTTGGTGAATTTTTAACATCCAAGTTTTATTCTAGTCTCCCTGATCTTTTTGGATCCAGCACGTGTCACCCAAGCCATTAGCTCTTCAACTTCATGTCATCCATACATTTTGTGAGGAAGCCATCAATATTTTCCCATGTAAACCATATTAAAATGTTTTATATGGCAAGGATCAAATAGTAGTCTCCACCCACAAGGCTGATAGAGATTATCCAGCCTGTTTTAAGGGAAGTCATGTTTCTTTTTACCACTTACATTTATGTCTTCCTCCTCATTAGAAAATTGATATTCCAACTATAAAGTGGCTATCCGGATTAAAAAAAACCTCACAACATTGGTTTAGAAAGGTCCTGGTAATATCTGGATCTCTGCCACATAACTTGATGAAAATATGCCAAACTCGTGTCTTCTCTTTTCTGTCCCTTTGTAAGGCCATTCTTTTTAAAGCAAAAAGAGTGTTGAATGCTAAATACTTTGAGAATAAGTAGATGAGTACATAAGAAAATAAAGAAAAAACCCTCCAAGAACTCTGGGCCAAAGAGGTAAGGTAAAGGGACAGGTGGGCACAGTGCTGAGAACTCTTGTCATGTTCTAACTCCCTGGAGGCGGGGACAGGCTGCCTTGCCCTCCCTGGGGTCCCCAACAGCTTGCAGGCAGCGGGCACTGAGCATGCCTTTACAGAACTGAATTGACTCCCTCTAGTGGCTGGCTTTACATGGCTTTTTTTTTTTTTTTTTTTTTTTTTGGTGTTTTTTGTTTGTTTTTTTAGTTGCAGTATTTCTTAGGCCATCCCTTTTCTACAGAGAGAACCGCAAGTCATCGTGAGGGTGGAAAGAATTGATTGTACTAAATGTCCTTTGCCTAGGCTGCAAGAGGCACAATTTCCTTTTTCAATGGATGAAAGTAAAACGGCAAACTATCTTTGTTTGGACTTTGTTGACTTTTGTGAGGAAACCATATAACAGCTTTAATATCTAATTTTAAAATTCAGAGCAGGAAACAAGGCAATCCAGTACGCAGGCCAAAAAAAAGCCAGCATCAAAATGTAAATTTCAATTCCACATTACGGCCAGTTAAAGAACAATGGGAAGACCAAGAAGGAGATGGCAGCGACAGAAGAAAGGAGAAGGGGAAATAATGGGCACTAAGAAAGCAGAAACAGACATATTTGGAGGGCGATGGCTACCGAAATCTGGGCTTT
Source organism: Hylobates moloch (assembly GCF_009828535.3). NCBI lineage: Eukaryota > Metazoa > Chordata > Mammalia > Primates > Hylobatidae > Hylobates > Hylobates moloch. Next base: position 56,849,551 of record NW_026652289.1, read on the forward strand.
TCTTAGATCCTCTCCAAGGAAAGTTATCACTGGAAATACCCAAGGCCCTGATTGTATGCATTGTGCTAGGGAGAAAGACATTCAGATGCTGAAATAAAAAACTAGGGAATTAGTAACAATTGAATCTCTAAGACAAATAAATTGATCAAACTATAATAATAATCAAACTTCTAATAATGTATAACTTCTCCAGACATGAACTCCAAGAATAGCTCAATGGTTTGTTGAAAAAAAAAAAGAGACCCCTGGTATATGCACTTTCTCCCCCAGGGATACATGGGGTTGATCCATCGGCTCCTCCTCAATTGCACAGTTGGCAGGCTGGCCATTCTCATGGAGGGTCATTCTCCTTTTAAAGAATGGTTAGGTAACCTTCAGCAGCCATAGGGCACTTTAGACATAAAGAGACAAAGCCATCACTGACCCAGCCCAGCCATGAGAATTCCTGAGTTGGAAGAACCAGGATGTTCACCTCCCACTCAACAGATAATTCCCTTTAAGGACAGAGCGCTCCCTCATGTGTGGTGGCCCTTGCCTCTGTTGGGCGGCTTTGATGGCTAGAAAGTGCTCCTTTAACTTGAGCTAAAACAGCCTTTCTCTCTTCCACTCATTGATCTTACCCTGCCCTCCAGCATGAAAAGAAAACCTCTTCAGATGACAGGCTTGCTTGGCAAGATCTGAGAGCAGCCGCATACAGGAACAACTCCCCTCGTGACAAGAAGCAAAATAAGTGGCGAGTGGAAAGAGCAGGCCCTGAACAGCACTGGTCAATATGCTTGGCCTCTCTGGTCTCTTTTCACTTTGTCGGTTTGGGAGCCTGGGCCTCTGCCAGGCTGCTTATCTGTAGGAGTTCCAAGAGAATCAGGAGATGGGGATGCTTTTGGGAAATGATGCCTGGGGCTCCCCAGAAGAGAAGCTGGAAAGCTACCCACAGAAAGGCCAAATAGAATTTCTGAAAGCCCCAGGTTAGTGGAAGCCTAAAGAGCGTGTCAGGCCAGGTTGCCATACTGCTTCCAAAAGCTGCAAACCATCATCACAGTAGCAGATTTGTCAACTAAAAGAGCAAATGGGGGAAACACTTTGCTAAGAATCCAGGCTTGCTTTAAAAGGGAAATATGCCCAGGACCAGAAGACAAATTTTCTGTAAGTTTACAATTTGTTTAGCTTGCCATTATTTCTTAATGGGTAAAACATACATATATTCCTCTTAACTGGTTTTCGGAGGGTCCACCTTTCAATATGCACTGCATCCTTCCAGGCCTGCGGCCTCTGGAACTGGATAGTTGGGGGAAGTGAATTGGAAGAGATGGGGAAGGGTCCACAGCTCCTTGTCCCAGGCCAACTGCATTAATGCAGATCTTGGTGCTCAAGTCTGGGGGTGGGGTGTATGGACTGTGTGTGAGTCATGGGGGAGGGGAGGAATTTGTGGCCACAGAGGGAAATTCATAAACAAAACCAGAAAGACCAGAAAGAGACTTTTTCTAATACAGCAGTGTTTTGGCTGGGACAGGCTGGCCGGACTCTCCAGGGGCGTGGTGAAGAGCGTGGGGCAGGCGGCTGAAGCAGGGCAGAGCACAGGCCGCAGAGCTGTGTGCTTCACAAGTTGGCTCTGTGGTCGGGAAGGCTCCACGGCCATAAGGACCCTGGCCTTTGATTCCCTGGGAGGAACAGCACTTGGAACGGAGTCAGAATTTCAGGCAATCACCTGGTTCCCCCAATGGCTTTCTTGTCTCACGGACAGTTTAATAAAGCCGGCAGAGTCCTGTAACTAGGATCTGTAACTTTGTGGGGAAGGGCAAGTAGGAACAGACATCCAAAACAACTGAGTGCTGGGATAAAGGCTTGACCGGAAAGATTTCAGGGGCCTGGGCTTTGTTTGCTTTCTGGGAAACTTCTCAGTCTCTTGGTCAGAAATGAAGCAGCACCTTTCACATCTAAGGACAGGCCCCAGGCTGGTTACTGGTAGATGACTGGGGTGGGGACTCAGCTCTTTCACTGGATGGGTGAATATACCTGGCAGGTCAATTACCTAAGTTGAGCCTCAGTTTCCCTGTCAGTAAAATGGGGATAATGAGTCACCCCCTGCCTCCCATTCTGGGATGTTGTGAGCTGCTAAGGAGCTAGTATCTGTGAGTACACCTGCTAAATAAAGCACAACATTCATGTGAGATATCTGTGTCATAGGGCAGGAAAACAGTCGAATGTCTTTGAGAATGAAAACAGGCACAGCTGGGCTGAGGTCACAGAGGGATGCACGCGTGTCAGCAAGGCTTAGTGGGGCGCTGGGTTGGGGGCACTGCCTTCTTGGACTCTCCAGGGCGCTAAGTTTAAAAAGGCCAGTAGCACCAGGGACGGGGCAGCGCTCAGTCAGTGGCCCATCTGCTGACTTGAAGGTGCCAGATGGGAGCAAGGCTGAGAGCTCCATGTACTTCCCACTGCTTGACTTTCAAAGGGCACCATTAGCAGGTGCCAGGTCCAAGGAGGGGATCCTCAGTACATGGTGATGCTTAAAGGACCGACGGTGGCTTTCAAACATCCTGTGTAAAAAGCCCCTGGGTACCACGGGGTGCATTCACCGGAGGCAGGGGTGGTGACTAAGTTGGTTGGCAGCGCCTGGGCCAGGGGACCCGCGGTGGAGCAGCAGCCAGCCAGGCGCACTGCTGAAGCCCCTGGGAAGGCAGTGATGCTGCCCTACTGATGGGGGTGCAGGGGTGTTATCTGCTCCCCAGGAAGCCCGTCTGCCTGTTGGCCACACGGGTGCAGGAGGCACAGCAGGCGGTCTTGTAGTAGTTGTAGACACAGAGTCTTGCCTGGACCACCACGTTGCAGTTGTAGTACTTGTCCTTGCAGTTTTCATCTGCAGCGAAAGAGAACGAACAGAAGACTCCCTGAGCACAAGAGGCAGCCTGGACCAGTGGGAAGAGAAAGGGCGGTGGCTGTGGCTTTAACTCCTGCGCTGCTGTTTATTACCATTGTGGGGTGTGAATGTGTGCCAAGGGCTCACAGGTTTTTCTCTTCCTTTTAAACATTATAAGGGAAATAGGTATAGAGAATAAGTTACTCATCTGTGTCCTCACTTCTCTCTGATCACTTCCTCCTTCATCCTCATCACTCCAGAGGTAATCAGAAGTCCCAAATTTGACGTTTCTTATCCCCAAACATTTCTTTACACTTAAACTCTATGTGAGGGAATCCCTCACCACTCTGTGACATTTAAACATAAAAAGGATACATATTGTATAAGCTCCTTGGCAACTTGCTCAACACTGAATTTGTGCAATTCATTCATATTTAATGAATGCTATACATATTTTCATTATTGAATTTTCTTGTATATATAATCCACAATTTAATCATTTTCTATTGATGGACATTTAAGTTGGACATTAATCCAACTTTTTTTTCCAGTGCAAACAATGCTTTTAAGTAGTTTTGTTGCCATCTTTTGCCTGGGCCTTGCTGGATCATAAGGTATATCCAACTTTGCTACATACGGTCAGTTTGCTCTCCAAAGTCGGTATAACTGTTTATGTTCCTGTCAGTGAAACAGAAGAATTCTCTTTTTGCCATATGTTTTAGTTTTTGCTGAGCTAGTGAATGTGAAATGATTCCCATGTGAGGCTGAACATATCATGCATATTGGCCATTGAGGCTTCCTTTTCTGTGAATTGCTTTTCCGATCTTTTGCTCATTTTCTGCTTTAGTTAACTTATAAAGAATTTTCGTGAATCATTTTTTAATCTAATGGATCTGATCCTTTGTGAGTCAGGTTATATGTGCTCCAAATATCTTCTTTAGCCTGTGGCTTTTCTGATCACTTCGCTCCTGGTGTTGTTTGATAAACAGAGATTTTTAATTTTAATGTAATTGATATTATAATATGTTTTCCTTTGTGGTTTGGAATTTTTGGTTTCATTTAAAAAACCCTTTTGTATTCTGAAATAAAATATAAATTTCCCTGTTCTCTTCTAAAAGTTTTAAAATGTTCTTTTCACATTCATTTGACTAATCCACCAGGAATTAGGGTTTGTGGTGTGTATGGTATGTGTAGAATGAGAGAAGGAAGTTCAGTTTTCTTGTTTTTTTCTTTGTATATGGACAAACAATTGTCTCACGACCGTTTATTGAATTGTTCATCTTCTCCCCACAGATTCATAATGTGACCTCCCTCATATATCATGCATCCTTCATATGCTTATTTCTGGGCTCTCTATTCTGCTCTCCTGGCTTTTTCTAATCCATCCTTGTGCCAATATGCCTTGATATGTGGTAGGAAAAGTCCCTCAACATGGTTAATCATCAAAACAGCCTTGGCTCTTCTTGGTTCCTTGCTCTTGCTCTTCCACATAAACTTTCATTTATTTTATTTATTTTATTTTTTTGAGATGGAGTCTTGCTGTATCATCCAGGTTGGAATGCAGTGGCTCTATCTCAGCTCACTGCAATCTCTGCCTCCCAGGTCCAAGCCTTTCTCCTGCCTCAGCCTCCCGAGTAGCTGGGATTACAGGCACATGCTGCCACACTTGGCTAATTTTTTTTGTATTTTTAGTAGAGATAGGGCTTCACCATGTTGCCCAGGCTGGTCTCCCACTCCAGCTCAAGTGATCTGCCTGCCTTGGCCTCCTGAAGTGCTGAGATTACAGGCGTGAGCCACCACATAAACTTTAGACACAGGTTGTCAGATTTTTCTATGAAAAACCTTGCCTGGATTTTGATTAATATTGCTTGAATTTATAGATTACTTTGGGAAAGAACTGACAATATACTTCTCAGCTGCTTGCATTTTAAAATATTACTCATAAATATATTTAGATAATTTTTTGTATCATAATATCTACCATCTTCTTTTTTGGGGTGTCTGTATTTTGTCCTATGTGCTGGAACATAATTAAATAAGTCATTTCCTTCTATTTATAGAAATGTAATTGCTTCCAAATTTTTTTTTTTTTTTGAGATGGAGTTTTGCTCTTGTTGCCAAGGCTGGAGTGCAACGGCGTGATATCGGCTCACCGCAACCTCCGCCTCCCAGGTTCAAGCGATTTTCCTGCCTCAGCCTCCTGAGTAGCTGGGACTACAGGCACGTGCCACCATGCCTGGCTAATTTTATGTATTTTTAGTAGAGATGGGGTTTCACTGTGTTAGCCAGGCTGGTCTCAATCTCCTGACCTCGTGATCCGCCTGCCTTGGCCTCCCAAAGTGCTGGGATTACAGGTATGAGTCACGCACGGCGCCCAGCTTGCTTCCAATTTTTGTAAATTACAAGAAATTGTACGGTTCATTCGTTAATTCTACACAATTCATTAAGCCCCCCCCCCTTTTTTCTTTTTCCAGAGATGGGGTCTTTCTGTGTTGCTCAGGCTGAGGTGCCGTGACTGTTCATAGGGGCAACCACAGTTCAGGTTCCTGGGCTCAAGTGATCCTCCTGCGTCTGTGTCCTGAGTGGGTGGCACACCCGATGAGCCCTATTCTTTGCATGTGTGTGCATCTTACATTGTGCAATATAAGTGCAATAAGTGGCTGAGATAGAGCCACTGCATTCCAACCTGGGTGATACAGTGAGACTCCATCTCAAAAAAAAAAAAAATTAAATAAAATAAATGAAAGTTTATATGGAAGAGCAAATGTATATTGCACAATGTATATGCACTTACAAGTGCAATATACATTTTTGAGAGCATATTTTTAGTATATATTCCTAGAAGTGAAATTAAGTCAAAGATAATGGGCGCTTTGTATCTTGATAGATATTGATAAAATTCTCTTTAAAAAGTTTACACCAAGTTACAAGTTGCCACTTGACCATATATCCCCCCACGAGGTTGCCAACACTGAACATTGTCTAATATTTTAAAAGTTTGCCAGTCTTATGGAAAAACATGGACTCTCATTATTTTTAAAATTTGCATTTCTGATTACTAGTAGCTTGGGCATTTCTTCAGCCTCTTGTGGTAGATATTTTTTTTTTTTTTTTTTTTGAGACAGGGTCTCACTCTGTCACCCAGGCTGGAGTGCAGTAGTGTGATCATGGCTCACTGCAGCCTCGACTTCTGGGCTCAGGTGATTCTCCCACCTCAGCCTTCCAAGTAGCTGGGACTACAGGCATGTGCCACCACACCTGGCTAATTTTTATATTTTTTGTAGAGAAGGATTTCACCATGTTGCTCAGGCTGGTCTCAAACTCCTGGCCCAAGTGATCCACTGGTTTCAGCCTCCTGAAATGCTGGGACTACAGGTATGAGCCACCGCACCCGGCCTTGTGGTGAGTTTGTTCCTTTCCTTTATGCTTTACAAAACTGGACCACTTGTCTTCTTTTAAAAATTGAATGAGTGCTGTCTATATTGGGGATTTAATTTTCTGTCTACTTGAGTGACATTTATTTGATTTTAAGATGCTATCAACTGTAGGATGACTTAATCATGTCACTCTGGGATTAAATGAAAGATTATATGCAGACTTCAAAAAGCTGACAACAGCACACATGTACCCATGCACTCAGGTACCATTTTCGTCTTCAGCAGCATCATGAAAATGTGCACCTGAGCCTTCTTTTCCTTCAGAGCCTACACAGATTCTTGCTATCAGCAGCCCTCTGGGATACACCGAAGTGTGTGTCGTAACTCTGGCTTGTGGCCTGGATATCTTTAGTAACTTTGGCATTGACAGGTATAATTTTGAGGCACATCAAAGAATACCAAGGCTTTGCCTACATCTTCTGTTTTGTTAATCTCATAGTTTCCCTTTTTTCTCTAGTTGGATTTTATATAATTAGAAGTTAGACAATTTCCCCCGCTTGAAAAGATACCATAGACAAACATAGAAGACAAAAACAGTGGCAACACATTTTGTAGCATATTGTATTAGTTAGAAGCCTTTGACATAGTGAGGAGGCAGCTGAGTGACAGCCCTTCAGAGTACATGATTTGCTTATGCCAATCATTCCTAGCTTTGAGAATTACACAATCAATTCCAAGGACCTGGTGATTTTGATTGTCTTTAGTTATATTATCTGGCCTGAGACAAACAGGCAACTTTGTGTATAATTTTTTTTCTTTTCTTTTTTTTGAGACATGGTCTCACTCTGTCTCCTAGGCTGGAGTGCAGTGGTGTGATTGCACCTCACTGCAGCCTTGACCTCTTGGGCTCAAGTGATCCTCCTACCTCAGCTTCCCAATTAGCCAGGACCATGGGCATGCCCTACCATGCCCAGCTAATTTTTAAGCGTTTTTTGTCGAGATGGGGTTTCCCAGGCTGGTCTTGAACTGCTGGGCTCAAGCAATCCTCCCATCTTGGCCTCTCAAAGTGCTGGAATTAAAGGTGTGAGTCATTGTATCCAGCCCAAGATACTTTCTTCTAGCATTTTACAGACTGTTTTCTCTGTTAGAGTCTTTAATCTATTAGACATTTATATATTTTATATTTTTAAAGGGATCTTCAGTGTGGTCTCAATACAATGGAAGTCTCTCCTCTCCTCATTTACTTATCATTCACCCTTTATCAAACTTAACTTTCCTTTATAAAGGAGTCTGTTTCAGAATTCTGCATTAAGACATTGGTATACATTGGTATATGGTATGCCTATATCATATATTAGGTTTGTGCAAAAGTAAATGCAGCTTTGAAAATAATGGCAAAGGCCGGGCGCGGTGGCTCACGCTTGTAATCCCAGCACTTTGGGAGGCCCAGGAGGGCGGATCATGAGGTCAGGAGATCAAGACCACGGTGAAACCCCGTCTCTACTAAAAATACAAAAAAATTAGCCGGGCGTGGTGGCGGGCGCCTGTAGTCCCAGCTACTCGGAGAGGCTGAGGTGGGAGAATGGCGTGAACCCGGGAGGCGGAGCTTGCAGTGAGCCAAGACTGTGCCACTGCACTCCAGCCTGGGCGACAGAGCCAGAATCCGTCTCCAAAAAAAAAAAAAAAAAAAAAAAAAAAAAAAAAAAAAAAAAAGAAAATAATGGCAAAAACCACAATTACTTTTGCACCAACCTAATAGTTTTAGTTTCTATAGCTTTATAATATGTTCCAATATATGGCACATACAGCTCCCCTCGGGAACCTTCTTTTATCATCTTTATAGTATTGAGTGTTCCCATTCAGGAACATGTTAATGTTTCTATCTATTCACATTTCCCTTTATATTCTATAGCAAGGCTTTCTTACTTTTAATTATTTATTTTTTCTATATAGATCTTATAAACTTGTTAATTTTCTTCTTATGGAATTTACGGGTTTTTCTGGTAGCTACTGGGAACAGTCATCCCCATAACTTTAGTCATGGGTCATTGCTGGAACATAGGAAACTTTTGATCATAAAGCATCTATGCTGTAACTGACACATCTTCCCTGGGATAGGAAGGATGTTAGGTCAGTATATTAAAACCTTCCATTTGGTCCACAGCAGGAGGAATCTACCCCATGAAAGCTTATTGATATATTAATACATTTCCTTTGATGTTATTGCGAAGACAGAAAATATGTTCTTAGCAGACTGTGAAAAAGCTACCGAAGGGGCTCGGTGCACCTCCATTCTGGAACCAGTCCTGATTACACCTGGGGGTGCATTCTGAGTAGATTTCAAATTGGGCTTTGGGGCATCCAATATGCCTCTGAAGATGCATCTTCACCCACCTCACACTTCCTATCTGCCCAATCTATGTGCGAGGTGCCTTCTTCGGTTTTCTGGCTGTACTTGAGCTCCCCTGCTGGGATGGGCCCCTTCCTCATGAACTGCAGCCCATGAAAGGGCCTAACCTCCCTAATGCTCTCCAATGCTTTCCTCCAGGAAACTGGCCCCTATTGCAAGGGTGCAGGTTGGGGTCTTCTGAATTGCAAGACTGCTGTTCTTTGCAGGACTCTGACCATTGTGTGGCCTAGATCTTCCTGCTGTCACTCCCCCTCCTTGAGTCTAGTCACTGCATCTCTCTGGACTCAGCTAGCACTACGCCCCTCTGAGAGATGGTCAGACCCTCCATCACTGTCTCTACCAATTCTTGGCCTCCTCCCCTTCCTCCCTTCTCTGCCAACTCCCTGCTAAGGTCCCAGAATCTCCCCACATGGTCCAGCCTACACTGGTTTGCACCGACAATTAAAAGTTGACATTTTACTACTTTGACCTTAAGGATGATAGAGCCAAATCTTTGAAGGCATTACCATTTTAATCAATCCACACTAAAGTGTGTCTCTTGGTGGGTGGCTTAGACAGCCATCCTTGCTATGAATGATCATCTTAAACTATGAAACTTATAATACCAAAAGCGCCTTGACCCTCTGAACTCCATGACTGTGTGCAAGGTCACAGAAAGACCTAGAAGAGGCTTGTTATTGTTACACCAGAGAATTTGACAAGCTTAAAAAACACAAACATTTCCCCCATGATTGAAATCTCTACTTACCAACTTCAGGGACACAGTCCTGAGGGTTACAAGATTCTCTCTCTTCTGGTTTCAACTGAGGGTCACAGAGGTTACTTAGAGTCATGTCATCTGACAGACACCGCACTTCCCGGACCCGAAAGCCACCCTGGCAGCTCTTGGAACACTGCATGGGAACAAAGGGAAAACATCAGATTTTTGGGCAGACCAATAGCTCAGCAGACTGGAGAAAGAAAGAAGACACTGGAAAATCTCAAACATTTCCAAAAGGAGATAGAATATGAAAACAAACTCCCATGTACCTATCAACCAGCTTCAACAATCAGCAACTCATGCCAGGTGTGTCCCATCCATATCCCCAGCCCTCCTGCTCCTCCCACTATTTTGAAGCGAATCTAGCCATCTGATCACTTCTTCCATATAACTCAGGCTGTAGCTCTAAAAGACAAGAACTCTTAACAATTACCACAGTATCATTATTCTACCTAGAAATTACAGTAATTTCTTATTCTTTTCAATATAAACTCAGTGTTCCTACTTCCACTTATCTTGCGAATCCTATAGATTTTTTTCGTTTTTGAGACGGAGTCTTGCTCTGTCACCCAGAGTGGCGCGATCTCCGCTCACTGCAACCTCTGCCTCCCAGGTTCAAGCAATTCTCCTGCCTCAGCCTCCCCAGTAGCTGGGATCACAGGTGCGCGCCACCACACCTGGCTAATTTTTGTATTTTTAGTAGAGACGGGGTTTCACCATGTTGCCTAGGCTGGTCTCAAGCTCCTGACTTCAGGTGATCTGCCCACCTCAGCCTCCCAAAGTGCTGGGATTACAGGCATGAGCCACCGCACCCAGCCAAGATTTTTTAATACAGATTTTTTTCCTTTAAAATCAGGATTGCAGGGCACAGTGGCTCACACCTGTAATCCTAGCACTTTGGGAGGCCAAGGCGGGTTGAGCACGAGGTCAGAAGATGGAGACCATTCTGGCTAACACGGTGAAATCTTGTCTCTACTAAAAATACAAAAAAATTAGCCATGCGTGGTGGGGGGCACCTGTAGTCCCAGCTACTTGGGAGGCTGAGGCAGGAGAATGGCGTGAACTCGGGAGGCAGAGGTTGCAGTGAGCCGAGATGGTGCCACTGCACTCCAGCCTGGGCGAGAGTGAGACTTTGTCTCAAAAAAATAATAATAATAATAATAAAAAAATAATAATAATAATCAGGATGTGATCTGCATCAGGTCTACAAGTTGCAGTTGGTCAGTAAGTCTCTCACAACTCTTTCAATCCATAGGTTTCCCTTCTACTGTCTTTTTCCTTCTTGTACTTAAAAAGTTTTTGGTTGCAGCAGGGGGTTGGAACTGAGTCATTTGTTCTGTGGTTTCCCGTAGTCTGGATTTTGCTGACTGTGCTCCCATGGTGTAATTCGTGTTCCTCTATGCTCTGTATCTCCTGAACATTGGAAGTTGGACCTAAAAGAGGCCTTAACAGGTGCAGGTTTTTTTTTTTTTTTTTTGTGAGACTACTTCCGGGGGGCTGCCTCTCTTTTGGGGATGTTAGTGGCCACTGATGTTCAATGCTCAGATCCATTAGTTTATTGGGGGTTTAGAATTCTAATTCTAATTCTATCATATTCCCTCAGCACCTTTACTCTTTGGTTACCCAGTGGTATGTTGTTTAAGAAAGACAGCATAAACACTTGAATCTTTCCCTTCATTTACGGGTTTTCATAATAATAAGTTGGTTCCCTAACATCCTATAATGATGACTTATCAGTTTTTTAAAGTATTATAAACTTATTGTAAATGGATGGATTTAGACACATATAATTTGCTTCATCCAATCTATTATTATTATTCTTACTGATGCTCAGTGGCTCACAGGAGCCTCTACAAGTTGGCTCTGGGATGCTTTGGACGTGAGCTCTGTTGTGTTTAAGAACTTCCTTGCTGCCTGCTAGGAAAAGATATCCCAGCCTAACTTACATATATGCTGCCCCAGATCTGGAAGCGGCCACCCCCTCTGAATCCCTAGATTGGTCACTGATTCTAGACTCTTTCAGTGGGTGAAATTAGAAAAGATTTTTAGAAAGATAACTCAATTTCTAAGTTTATACTGACACTTCCAATTCAAATTCAGCACAACAGGCTTTTTATTGAGGCCTTAAGCCATACAATATCTATCTTATCTATCTTGTATCTGTATCTACTTTCTCCTAAGTTTGAACATCCTACTTCTCAAGGATATTGGGGCTAATAGAATTATACTATCATCTAATTACTCATTTACCTTCTCACACTTATATGCCCAATCATCATACCCAGTACAACACTATCACCAAAAATAGGATAATTGCAAACAGTGTGAACATTTTTCTGCAGTAATTTTTTTTAGGGATAGAATGTCAAATTACTATGTATTAAAGTCACTCGCAATAGTGCTGATGCCACCAACTGGAAACATATTTAGATTAATTTTTTCATTGTATTTTCAGTTCTGGGGGATTGCTTTTTTAAAATTTAATTTTCTTTTATAGTTATCTAAGATATTTACTTAGTTCCAAACTCAAATTTGTAAAACAAGGTACATTCAAAGAAGTCTAGCTTCCATCAGTATTTGCTATTACAGTAACCATTTACTTCATATTTTCTAAATTTGCATCTAAAAATTTCCCTTTTTGTGGTATACAGATCTATCAGTTTTGACAAATTCATACAGTTGTGTATCTCCTACTGCAAACAAGACATGAAATAGTTTCATTGCAGACAAAAAATTCCCGTGCTGCCCCTCTGTGGTCAGATTGGACAGATGTGGTCACCCCATTCCCCAGCAGGCACTGCCTGGCCTTTGTCTCTGTAGCTTCTCCTTTTACAGAATATTACATAGATGGACTCATACAACATGTAGTTTTTGGAACCTGGCTTTTTTTTTTTACTTAGCAAAATGCATTGGAAGTTCATCCACATTTTTGTTGCTGAGTTTTTTGTTCCACTGTGTGGATGCACCATGGTTTGTCCGTTCACCTGCTGACGGACATTTGGGTTGTTTCCAGCAGGTGTTTTTGAAGTTTGTCTCCTTCAACTTGGCCTGGTAAGCATGGTTCTTTGTAGACTCTCCAAATCAGATGACAAAAGAAAACTGCGATCTGTTATTGTATCCTCAAGCCTTAGTCAACATCAAAATAATTAAATTCCACTTCCCAGAAGTTGCCAGAAACCTTTCAACCCACCTCCTTCGTTCCCATCTACCTCTGAGATGTGGTTTGCTACACAGCCAAACGGCTGTTATCACTGGAGCAGACAGACACTTTTTGGAAATGGAATTCTCAGCTTTTATTCATGTATTTTCTAAGCAAAATTCCCTTTTATCACCCTTGATCACTGTGAGAAAGGCTCTGACCCCCCTAGTCTGGGCTCACTACAGCCTCTGCTCGAAGATCTTTAGTGATGAGAAGCAGAATGACCCTTCCCCCACTTCCCACTCCGACCCACAGAACTATGCCAATAGTCACCTGGGATGGGGCCCTCAGGAGGTTTTCCGGTCACCTGGAATGATGGTGAGGAGGTTTTCCATTTTAGGAAGTTTCTTGAAAATGACCTCTTCAACTTGAAAAAAATGAATCTTATCACTATATCCATCCTTTCCCCTTTCATTTCTTAGTAACTTATTTCTGTATTTATCAATCTCTCTCTTTCTTCATTTACACACTATTTCCCTCCTTACAAAAAGGATTTGAAATGACTTGAGAAAGACTTAGAGGGCCATAAGATTTAAAAAAAGTGAGAAAACTAGTACTAAAGGAAGATAAAAGTAGGAAAAAGAAAGAAAAGCCATGGGAATATTAGCACATAAAATCTACTTTGCAGGATCTGGTATACCAGGTGAGGCATAATTTTGGCTTTGAGCTTCCTAGTAGCTAGTTCAAATAGAAAACAGAATCAGTCCCACAATCCATAATCCAGAATGTCTATAGGATTTTAAAAAACTGTATACACACACACACAAACACAGAGAGAGAGAGAGAGAGTGAGAGAGAGAGTGTGTGTGTGCAATGTAGTAATTAAAAAAAATTTTCTTTAAAGATGGGTTCTTGCTAGTTGCCCTGGCTGGTTTCAAACTCCTAGCCTCAAGTGATCTTCCCACCTTGGCCTCCCAAAGTATTGGGATTACAGGTGTGAACCACCATGCCTGGCATCAGATGTAGTACTTTTATCAGCATCCTTGAATCCTCAATCCTCTATGGCAGCATTGCTCAAAATGCAGTACAAAGACAACTCCATCCAACACACCTCAGGAACTTGCTAAAAATGCAAATCCTCGGCCACAGTTGGCCCAGAGTTGGTCTTGTCAAACAAGATCCTCAGATGATTCCTATGCACACTGAAGTGTGAGAGTCACTGTTTCTACAATTTAGAAAGCAAGATCATCTATGTCTCAGGCCTTCCCCACAAAGCAGGCCGAGTCACGGGGTACCCCAGCAGCCACCACCTAAGGTAGATTGCTGTAGGGAATCTCTTTCAGGGCTGAACCCAGTGCCTGGCCAAGAGGGGTCTATAGGAGTTCAGCTGGGGGACGCTGTGCCAATGCAACCTGCATCAAGAGCACCATGTCTTACCATGCTCCATTCGGTGCTAAACCATTTGGCTCCGCAAGGCTTGAGGTGGCAGGATTGCTGGCTGGGGGGTTTTTCCAGGAAAGAACACTCAGAGGGGTCCAGCACTTCAAAGGTGTCTGCATTCTTTCTAACACAAATCACCTCCCTCTGTTGCGTCCCGCTCCCACATTCGATGGAACACTGCAGAAAGAAGCAGAGAAAGATGAGTGTCACGTGATGGAAAGGGGGCGGCAGCTACTGTCCATCAAGGGATGCTTATGATGGGCACCTTCAATTCTACCACCAATTCTGGGAGGAAGAACCCATGAGAACTTGGAAATGTTTCTGGAGAAGTGGCATATGGATTGCAGTTTCCTAACAGTTCTGTCCCCAAATGCAGACTAGGTGCCCTGATTGTCATACCTGGAGGATGCTGGTCACTAAGATCTTGTTGTCTTCTGTGCTGAGAGGGAAACAGTCTACCATAAACTCTCCTGCAGGAACACATCAGCCAGGTCATTTCATTGTTTCTGTCCCGTAGACTCTGACACCTCTCACAGGAGGTAAGACAATGAACTGACATTCTTATCTGTTATTCTCTTAGGAGGTGGATATTGTGACTGAATGAATGCCTAGACTTTGCACACCTGTGAACAACCACAGCTGAGGAGAAGACCTAAGACTTGGGAAAAGGTACCCTATGGTCAACCCTCCCCTTCCAACAGGGCAGCCAGCGGGAACTGTGACTACAGAGCCCAATCTTCTTGTTTCCTAATGTGGTGCTGAAATCTGCACCATGGGGTAGTGACCCCACAAAGAAGCCAGGCAATTCCATATGTTGGTGCATTTCATTAGTTTATGGAAATAAAATGCATATAACTGCTCATAAATCATCCCATTTAGTATCTATTACTTTGCAAAATGTTTTTTGTTCATGTTTGGTTTACTCAATACTTTTTTCTTTGTTTTTGAGACGAGGTCTCACTCTGTCACCCAGGCTGGAGTGTAGTGGTGTGATCATGGCTCACTGCAGCCTCGACCTCCTGAGCTCAAGTGGTCCTCTCACCTCAGCCTCCAGAGTAGCTGGGACCACAGGTGTGCACCACCTTGCCTGGTTCGTTCGTTCTTTTTTTATTTTTTTTCTTTTTGAGACAGGATCTCACTGTGTCACCCAGGCTGGAGTGCAGTGGAGTGATCTTGGCTCACTGCAACCTCCACTCCCCAGACTCAAGTGATCGTCCCACCTCAGCCTCCAGAGTAGCTGGGAATACAGGCATATGTCACCACGCCTGGTTAATTTTTGTATTTTTTTGTAGAGATGGGGTTTTGCCATGTTGCCCAGGCTGGTCTTGAACTCCTGAACCCAAATGATCTGCCTGCCTCGGCCTCTCAAAGTGCTGGGATTATAGGCATGAGCCAGGCCTTGCCCGACTAATTAAAAAAAATTTTTTTAGAGATGGGGGCCAGGCGCGGTGGCTCACTCCTATAATCCCAGCACTTTGGGAGGCCAAGGTGAGCAAATCACCTGGGGTCAGGAGGCTGAGGCAAGATAATCACTGGAACCTGGGAGGTAGAGGTTGCAGTGAGCCAAGATCGTGCCACTGCACTCCAGCCTGGGTGACAGAGCAAGACTCCGTCTCAAAAAAAAAAAAAAATTTTGTTTTTAGAGACAGGGTCTCATTATACTGCCCACACTGGTCTCGAACTCCTGGCCTCAACCAATCCTCCTGCCTCGGCTTCTCATTGTTCTGGGATTACAGGTGTGAGCCACTGTGCCCAGCCTCTTAATACATTTTGATTTAAAGTTGTAAAGCTGTGGTCTATGTACTTTTATAGACTTTAAAGAATCTACTACCTTTATAAGAAGCCTGCAACAGGCC
>NW_026652289.1:56865489-56865745 GCF_009828535.3 Hylobates moloch
GCCACACAATCAAATAAAAATAGAGAGAAAGAAAAACACCTATCTACAGAAAAAAAAAAAAAATTATAAAACCCCCAAACCAACAAATAATGAAGTAGTCACGCAAGGCATGAATTAGCAGAGGCCATCAGTTTCTGCTTTGTCTATGCCTTCTTTTTTGCCATCTTTGTAGCATTCAAAAAACTACGGGATTTTTTTATTAAAAAAAAATTTTTTTTTTTTTTTTTGTGATGGAGTCTTGCTCTGTTGCCCAGGC
>NW_026652289.1:56870745-56888039 GCF_009828535.3 Hylobates moloch
TTTTTTTTTTTTTTTTTGAGATGGAGTCTTGCTCTGTTGCCCAGGCTAGAGTGCAGTGGTGCAATCTCGGCTCACTGCAACCTCTGCCTCCCAGGTTCAAGCAATTCTCCTACCTCAGCCTCCTAAGTAGTTGGGACTACAGGTGCGAGCCCCTATGCCTGGCTAATTTTTGTATTTTTAGTAGAGACGGGGTTTCGTCATATCGGCCAGGGTTGTCTCAAACTCCTGACCTCAAGTGATCTGCCTGCCTTGGCCTCCCAAAGTGCTGGGATTACAGGCGTGAGCCACTGTGCCCAGCCAAAAAAAAAAAAAAAACTATAAGATTTCCTACTCTGTTTCTCCTATTTTCCTCCATGTTAGTTTATGATTTGAAGTATATTCATGTCTTGTCCTTTTCTTTCAAGTGCTGCAGGCAATGGAAGAACTGAAGGCAGGAGAAGAGCCACAAGCTGCAGCAGGCAAAGGTCTGGCCTCTCCCACAGGAGGAATGAGGATGGGGCAGGGGTGGGCGGCAGGGGTGGAACACTAGACTGTAGTCCAAATGCACACAGAGCAGGAGCTCTAGCAAAGCTCATTTGCTTCAGGCTATATTGGTGGTGGACATGGAGATCAGGATGGAGGCCTCAGGACAATGAGTGATCAGCTGAGTTACTGGCCAAGAGTAGCCGGGCTGGCCTGACTGTGCCAAGGAAGAGGAAGCAGTGAGTCATCTGCCAGAAGCATTCGTGTCAAAGTGCAAAATGAAGTCATTTTCAGGTATTGAAGGGCTCAGAAACCTTAACACTTACAAATCCTATTTGAAAGACTTCCTGGGTTATAGTCTTTAGCAAAATAAAAAAGAACCAGGAAGAAGACACAGGATATAAAAGAAGGAGCTGGCAAAGACACCAATAAAAGCCATTATTACTAATGGATACCAGGTGTCTTTTTGGGATGATAAAAATGTGTTGGAATTGGATAATGCTGAATATGGTTGTACAACTTTGTGAATTTACTAAAAACCAATGAATTCTATATTTTTAAAGGGTAAATTTTATGGTATGTGAATTATATTTCAATAAAAAAGAAACTTGGGGGGGAAAGGAGAAAATTATTTTAAAATTTAAATCTATATTTTCTATAAAATTAACATTAATCTGGAGCTAGATCCAGATAATATCAACATCTTTTTGGAGATATTGTAGATTGAGAGAGTGGAGGTAAATAAAAGGGGAAGGCTTCTATTTTCTTTTAGGAGAGGATGTGGTTACTGATAACTTGACACTAATAGAAACATAAAAGTTTAAACTTCTGTGCTAAAAATTTGAATGTTATCACAGAAGAAACACCACTAGAAGATTTATAACTTCCAAAATGTTGGAGGGGAAAAAATGGAATTAAGAAAACCTGACTAATAACAAACATGTTGAAAGGAAAGAGGAAAGAAGCAAGAAAGCATGACAATAGAAAACACAAAATAAGATGGTAGGGAAAAGTCCAAACATATAAGTGATTACAATAAATATAAATGGTTAAAATTTAACTCTTAAAATACAGAGGTTTATAGATTGGGTAAAAATAAAGACAAAAATAGTCCTGCATACGAAAGACATACCTTAAAAATACATAGAAAGTTTGAAAATTAAGAAATTGATGAAGATACATCAGGTGAAAATCAACAATGAGAAACAAGATGGAGTAATTCAAATAGTAGATAAAATATACTCCACAGAGAAACGCATACATGACAAAAAGTAATATTTAATAGGGATAAATGCTTTCAGTGAGAAGTGATAGCAATTATGCATGTTTCTGTACCTAAAGAATTCCTGCAGTTGCACTTTGGTGGATCACTGATTCGTGAAAAGATGAGAATAAAATATCTATTGAAATAAATGCAATCAATAAAATGCAATCCAGACCCTGAGGCAGACAAAATGGCTGCTCCTGAAGACTAGAGACTGTGACAGATCTCCCCAGAACTAAGAAAATCTAAGGTTGCAGTAAACTCAGAATTGACAGAGAAGAAAGGAAATAATTCTGGGCATAAATAATAGACTTGGTAGACTCTTAAGAGTTGGGCTACTGTGTCTCCAGAGTAGAAAAAGACTCCCTAAGCTTGATATACTCCTAGTTAGTTTCCAGGGATCTGGGAAGCAGCAGAAATGGATATATTCCTTTCTTGGTGGAGTCAGAAAGACTCTAAAGCCAGAAACTCCTTGGTCTCTCTCCATGGACTTAGGTCTCATCTCTCAGACTGGCTTTTTGCACAAGCCTCAGTAGGGCCACTGCCAGCACTTGAGCTCACAACCTCCTAGTGAGTCTCTTCCCTAAAACACAAATGAAATGTCCCCGGGAAGGATTCTGTTTGGCTCAGCTTGGGTCGCACATCCACCTGTTGGGTCACATGTCTACTCCTGGACTAATCACTGTGACCAGGCTGGTGGAGTATTCAAAATGCCAACTTTCGTTCAACCCATATGGTGGGAAGGAACATTTATTTTTATATTCTGAAGCCAGTTAATGTTTAAAACTTACCTTTCAAGAAATAAGCATGCTCTTATTTCATTTTCTTTGGGGATAATGTCAAATTCCTAGGGCAGGGAGTTTCCAGCAGGCCCTGACACCCTTATAAATCCAGAACCAAAACCTTGGCCACATTCAATTGTATCTTGACCCTTCTGGACAACAGGGCAACAAATCCTTTGTTTCTAATCTTAGCAGAAACAAAGGTTGTCTTTGCCAGAGTTCATACCACTCTTGGTTCTTTGAGCTTAGGTCTAAAGTCAATAGGAGGCTACAAGCAAAAAAGGCCCTGAATCCTGCTCCCTTCTCTTCTAAGAATGGTAGACATATGAGTTCAATTGTACTGCTTATCTTCACGTGTGTGACTGTAATGATCTGATATGATTTCACACATCTATGGATATTTGGTATAATTGGTGTCCCATATACAGTCACTGCTGAATTATCTTTGGGGTTTAGGTCCTATGTATTTTACTACCAGTAATGAGATAGAAATAGCTGGCAGAAAAAATAGAGATGGGAACTAATATTTATTAAGTGTTTCCCATATCCCAAGCAATGGGTAACTCTCTTTATGTATAGCATCTTATGAAAACCTTGTAACAACCTTAGGAGGTTGATATGATTATCTTAATATTTAGATGAGGAAACAGGCTCAGAGAGGTCAAATCACTCACCTAGAGCCAGAAAACTAATGAGAAGTCAAGCTGGGATCAGTTAGCAAATGTGTCTAACTGATATTCACCAGAGTAGCACTGGAAGTACTTGAATTCTTTCTGAATTCTCTATATTTTAAAAAACATTAAAGGGAATTTGAAAAGAAAAACATTTCCCTATGCTTTTTGCATAAAAACTCTACATTGAAGTGGCAGAGATGATAGGGTTTGAATATTTTCACATTCTATTTCTCACTTGCCATTATACCATATGCACTTTCACATCTTCCTAACGATCGCTGTCATTGTCACCTTATATTTTACTGAGTTATGATATGCCATAATATCTTAACCATCCTGCTGTCATGAACATCTCTGTTTTTCAAGGCTTTTTTTTTCTTTTGTTAATTATTTCCTTAAAATGAATCCCCAGGAGTGGGGTGACTGGGTTAAGGCAAATGAACATTTTTATGGTTCTTGACTTTTATTGCCAAATTGCTTTCCAAAGGGCTTGTATCAATTTACAAGGACAAGGCAGCACATTTTTTTCCAAGGTCAGTTTTTAAAGCTACTCAAAAGAAATAAAATTCTATATGGAGCCAGAGGTCTTGATAATGTGTAAATCGTGATCATAAGCCAAACAGTCCTTGGAGAACCAGCCAGCCCTGGGAGCCAAATGCTAAGTGGCCCAAGAACTCCAATACTGATGGTGATCAAAACAAGGCAGTCATTTCCACATTTTCTTAGTGGGGTTCACGTTTAATTTTGGAAGAGTGAGGGAAAATGTAATTCATCAATTATTAAAGTATTCAGTATTATTTATTCTTCATAATGAACAATTCCAACTTTTAAAATTTCTGCTTCTGATACTGTCAAATACAGAAAAAACTGGCTTTATTAACAGGAATAATAGCAGCAGCCACCATTGATTGTGTGTCAGACACTGTGCTACATACTTTATGTACACAATTTCATTTCTTCTAAAAATAACCTCATAAGGTACCATCATTGCCAGCATTGTATAGATGAGGAAAGTATGCTAGGCCATAAGCTCCCTGAGGGCAGAGATATTTGTGTTGCTCAGTGATGTAGCCCAAGTACATAGATGAGCACACAGTAGGTGCTCAATGAAGACCGTTGACCGACTGAGGCTCCAGAAATATAAATAGCTTCTCCAGGGTCACAAGTAGACAGTGGCACAGCTGGGATTCAAAGCTGGGAAACCTGACACAAAGTCCCGGTTCCTAACCCCTCTGATATGCTGCCTTTTGCCTGACACAGGCAGACGTACCCAGTTCTGGCCACTCACCTGACTCCAGCTCCCGGCAAACCACTCCACCTTGCCCGTGCAGGGTCCGTTGTCACATGGGGTGGCCTCTGCCGGCCGGTTGTTCCCACAACCCTCCAGGGGCAGGCTGCTGACATGGTTGGTCATGCACACCACCGAGCGTGTCCGCACTCCGGCCCCACACTCCGCTGAGCACTGTGAGACAGGGGAAGAGCACATTAGTGGGGAGGCTCTGGCAGCTGCTGAAGCCACTTTCAAATGATGGAAAGGAGGATGGAATGCTTCATTTTCCTGCCATCTGTTTCCCCTAGAAACATCTGGCAGCTTCTCGTGCATAGCCTACTCCATTATGAGATATCAGTATGGCAATTCTCTGTCTTAGATTTTCTGGGTTGGGCTTCATTCCAAATTCCAAATATCCAATCTCACCACTGCAATTAATACACTTATACTTGTTAGACTATCCTTCCCAGCCTTTGCTTTCAAAAATATATTCAGCTCGGCCGGGTATGGTGGCTCATGCTTGTAGTACCAGAGCTTTGGGAGGCTGAAGTGGGAGGATTGCTTGAGCCCAGGAATTTGAGACCAGCCTGGGTAGTACAGCAAAATTGTCTCTACAAAAATTTAAAAAATTGGCCAGGAGCAGTGGTGTGTACCTGTAGTCCCAACTACTCGGGAGGCTGAGGCAGGAGGATCACTTGAGCCCAGGAGTTTGAGGCTACACTGAGCTATGACTGCATCATTGCACTCTAGCTTGGGCAACAGAGTGAGAAGACCCTGTCTCTAAAAATAAAAATAAAAACAAAAATATATTCTGCTGAAGAAGAATGGGTGCATGAAAACCTGGGCACATTTCTACCTGCTAGTAGCCAAGTCTGGGTTGGAAAAAGAGGGGGACTTAAGTCTGTCACCCCAATATTGCTGCCTGATATTAAGGCAAATTGTTCCAGTCCCTGAAGGCCACAGCTATGAGAGGATTGGGAGACAGCTTGGTACAGAGGGAGAGCTTGGCTTTGGAACTAGGTACATCAGTGTTGACATCCTCACTAGCTGTGTGGCCTGGAGCAAGTGACCCAGCCCCTCCTACCTTTGGCATGCTCATCTAGACAACCGGCATAGAAACACATTTCTGGCAGCGCTATGGTGACTGTATAATGTGCTTTGTAGACAGGAGGTGCCAATAAATGGTATAAGGGGCTTCAACTCCTATATTCCCACTCTAAGATAGAGAAACTAAGCCTCATAGGGATAAAATCTTCACTGAAAGCCAAATAACTATTAGTGATTTCTCTACTAGAATCACACTGTCCTCTCCTAGGACACAGTGAAGACATTCGTGAGTCATAGCCCAAAGCTCATAGAGCATTTTCCATCTGTCTTGACGTACTTTGGAATGTGCCCTTATTTTGGTTCCCATCTTACCTTGTCTTTTCTTTTTTTCAAGACAGGGTCTCACTTTGTCACCCAGATAGGATTGCATCACCCAGGTGGCGTGATCTCAGCTCACTGCAGCCTCAACCTCTTGGGGTCAAGTGATCCTCCCACCTCAGCCTCCTGAGTGGCTCCAGGTGCTCACCACCATGTCCAGCTAATTTTCATATTTTTTGTAGAGATGGGATTTTGCCATGTTGCCCAGGCTGGTCTCAAACTCCTGAGCACAAGAGATCCGCCTGCCTCGGCCTCCCAAAGTGCTGGGATTACAGGCGTGTGCCACCACACCTAAACTTTATCTTATCTTTTCAAACATTTTTTGGGCATCCTCATCGGGGTGTCCCACAGATACCTTGAATCCAGCATGTACACCTTCACCACTGTTACCATTCCTCCTTTTATTTTTCTGATTTGCTTTCAAGTTTCTACCTGGATTTAAAAGTTGACTATTCTCCTACCCTCTTGCTTCCAACATCTAGACAATCATTAGGTCTCACAGACTCTAGTTCTGCCACATTTCTCTAATCTGTCTTGTCCCTTTCCACCCCTGGTTCCCAGCACAGTTTACTTTCTTACCCTGGAGTGTGGCTGTAGCTTCTTGCTCAACCTCACCAGCTTTTCCAATGCATTTGGCTGCCAGGTGTTGAGAACTCCATGCTAAAAATTCCCTCTGAAGTTATCCCATTCCTAACAGAAGTCACATATGGGCTTCCCCAACTAGCATTAAGGGTTTTCTATAATATGGTCCCAATTGACCCAATTCTTCTAGACTAACTTCCCATTATCCTATCCCACATACCTCCTGCTGGACAGACTCAGAGTGGCTGCTATTCCCTGATCACATAAAAGGCTCACAGAGTGCTTGCCCCTGACATTCCCTCCACCCAGAATGCTCTTTTCCTTCACTGGACAGATCAGAAGCCTTTCAGGCTCAGCTCAAATACCATCTCCTCCGTGAAAACTATCTTGAGTGCCCAATTTAAGATGTTCTTTTAAGCCTTGGAATTCTCATGGCACTCTATGTGCTGCTTCCTGCCTTTGTATTATGGTTATTTGTGTCCTGTCTTTTTTCTTTTTTTTGTCTTTGCTGAAGTAGGCTTGGTGAGAGCAGGAACTAATGAATCATCTCTAATTCTTTCTCAGGTCAGTGCCTTACTCATGAGTAAATCCATGACTATCAGTTGCATATAGACTTGGGCCCTGCCTTGTTCATCTATTAGCACTTTCCAATCCTAGACGTGGCCCTTTAACACATGACCAAAGCCCTTTCTAAGGGTTTCTGGCTCTTTTCTTAAAAATAGAGTCAATGTTTGAGTTCTACCCATATTATTTTAGAAAATAAAGCAATAAAATTTTAAATAAAAATTGAGAAAAGGGAAAAACAATCCTTACAACCTCATTTCCTTATCAAAATTTCCACTTTCATTTCTGTATGCTGCCATCTAGTCTTGTAAAATTACATGCCAGTATGAGTGATCAAACATTTACCTTTCTATTGCTAAGCTGGGCCTGACCCCTCAGGGAAGAAACTCCCTCTGAAGCAAAGGGCTTGAAGGGGATCAGAACATGCCACCTCAAAATAGATGTTGCTTTGGCATATTGATTATTTTGAGTTGAAGGCTATTGAGAAATAGCAGATGCAGGAAGAGCTCTCTGCCTTCCCCCTTTCTGCCTAAAACCAGTGCATAAATTTCCCATGAGAAAGGTGCCCTCCCAGCACTAGGAATAAGAGAACATTCTTGTCATTGGAGAGGGGGAGTTGACTCCAAGATGAGTCTGCACAAATAAACTTTAATAAAATAACCCTTATCTTCTGTCAGTTTCCCCCATATTTTTCTTAGTCAATTTCTCACAATTTACTGTCCCTAAAAGCCCCAGCCCCTTGCATCTAATCACTTCTCCATAGTTTATTGCCCTTTGTTAAAATGGTATATAAGCCCTCAAGTCTAACTTCTTCTTTGGGGTTGTCACTTCTTTCCTATGAAGCCCCCCATGCCAATATAAAAATATTAACATCAAACAAAATTAGTATGCTTTTTATCTGTTAATCTTTTGTCAGCTTAATTCACAGACTGCAGCCAGAGAACCTAAGAATGTAGAGGAAACATTTTTCCTCCCCTACAGGTTTGCAGACATTTTTCATGTCCTTTGCTCTATTTAGATTGTTATTAGGAATCTGGGACAATGACTCAGTCCTTTAGCTTAAAATTTGTTACAATCATTGGAATATTCTAGGCTAAAGGATTTGTTTGTTTGTTTCAGCCATGTATGATCTGGTTTTCTTCCCAACTTTAAAACTCAAGACATTTAAATACTCTTGTAAAGAATACAAGGTAGGCCAGGTGTGGTGGCTCACACCTGTAA
Organism: Hylobates moloch; assembly: GCF_009828535.3. NCBI lineage: Eukaryota > Metazoa > Chordata > Mammalia > Primates > Hylobatidae > Hylobates > Hylobates moloch. Next base: position 56,878,990 of record NW_026652289.1, read on the forward strand.
TCCCAGCACTTTGGGAGGCCGAGGCAGGTGGATCACCTGAGGTCAGGAGTTTAAGACCAGCCTGGCCAACATAGTGAAACCCCATCTCTACTAAAAATACAAAAATTAACTGAGCATGGTGGCATGCACTTGTAATTCTGGCTACTTGGGAGGCTGAAGCAGAAGAATCGCTTGAACCCAGGAGGTGGAGGTTGCAGTGATGTGGTAAGCTAAGATCATGCCACTGCACTCCAGCCTGGGTGACAGAGCGGGACTCCATCTCAAAAAAAAAAAAAAAAAAAGGTAAATGGAATTTTGGTTATCTTCATGTTTCCAACCCTTAGACTACTTCTTTCCAGGTAATTTCCATCTGACTAGCTAACTTAATTTTCTGCTTTTAAAACCAAGTAATGCACATACATCTGGGAAAGTGTCTCCACATCCACATGTACTTAATTTAAAAGAAGAATGTGAAGGATCATGCCAGTGCCCAATGGGAGGACATCACATGGATGAGGCCTGTAGAGGAGTTTCATTTTATTACAACACCTTCAGTGCAAAGCCCAACAAATGTAAATATGAAAGGAGCTCCCCACACATGACCTGGTCCAGGAAGCCTGTCAGCAGAAGCAAGGGGAAGGAGAAGTCCCTACCAGGGAGCGGGGACTAACCTTCCAGGTGAGGCTCCAAACCACACCCACCCACTGTCCTTAAAGGATGTTCCTAAAAGAAGGACCAAATCTGCTTTGCTAGTCAGAAGAGGACATGACTCGTAATTGAACTTCTGGGCTGATAAAACACAGAAACACATGGAATTCCTAAGCAACCCTCTGGTGGGGAATGCCTTCTCATTCCAGCAACAGTTAAATCCTAAACTTGGCCCAACTGGCCCCTAAGGGACTATAAGGCTGTAATGACTATTCTTGAACTTCAGCTTTATGCATCATTTCTTATAATTTAAACGATTCAGTATTTTTTTCCTGGAAAACTTTCTTAGAAATTAGGTGTTACCAAACTAAGGCTGGTGGATTTTCTAAAAGTGTTTTTTTCCTGTTGTGATTAAAAATTGCACATGGGCTTAAACCTATCATTGATTTGTAGAACTGAAAAGTCAATGATGCTTACTTCTGTAAGGCCCACTCTCAATTAAAAGCAGCTGAAAAGATGTTTTTAAGGTGAGTCATTAAGCCAGAAGAACTCTGTGTCCCTAAAAGTTTAAGAGAAGATTCAGACTGGGGTTACAACCTCAATTCACTTAGGTAAAGATTAATTAATTTTAAATTGGGCAATAAGACACACTTTGTACTCTTAAGTGTTTGTGAACTTTAATTTTCTTTGGTCTCTCCCTCTTGAGCTTATTGAATCGGAGGCTGTGTCTTGTTCATGACTGGCATGTAACAGGTGCTCAACACATGTTTATTCCCAGTAATAAAAAGTTTCATAGTTCAGACTAAAGCTTAGCAAGGCCATTTTCTACACAAAGCAACTATTCAAAAGTGGAAGACTGCCATCCGCTGGTCATTCCAGGGGCTGAACCTTTTCTAAGACCAACTAGTGGCCCAAAGGCCCCTGGTGACACGGAGCTGAAGAAGAATGAAGCAGCCCAAAAGAAATCCTTCCCACTGTGTCAACCTCATCTAGGTCATGGCTTCGAATATGTTACTGCAGCGGTTACTCAGCAATGTTACAGTTGAAAAAACTGAAGCTCGGTGAATCAGTAGCTGGCTCAGGGTCAAATATGAAATAAGTGGTAGTCATGGAGATGATATCAAAGCCAGTGTGCGTTTCTTAAACCCAATAGTACTCCCTTCCCACTCATCTACTCTAAAATAAGCATGAACATTTAGAATTCATGATCTATTCTGAGGGTAGATAAGGCAAAAATTATTTACTTACATCATAGCACCCAACTTGCATGATTTAGAACATCTTTTCCAAAACGAGCAAAAGAGTTCCCTGAATAGAATAATGTGCTCATTCTTTGCTCTATTTATAATTTTAAGCCAAGCTAGATTCGGCAATAACTTATGTTGAAATGCAAAGCAAAATCACTTTAAGGGGAAATCTGCAAGTCATTATTGGAGAGGAAACAGGTAGTGTGGAAATCTTTGGAAAATTTACATGTAGCTTTTTACTGTTCTAAATAAACATGGGAGACACACAGGGGAATGAACCACTGCAGCTATTTTCCCCACAGAGTTGTTTTTTCTCTGTACGTATTGTGCTCTGAGCCCACTGCCTTTTCAGAGAGTGGCACATGTAGAGACATGGGATTTACAAACTAAAGAATCATGGCAACAAAATGACTGTAAAAGTGCTCTCAGTTGCTGCTTGCGTGAAAGGGTCCTTCTTTGAGTCTGAGATACTACGGTTGTTGTTCTCATGATGCTGGGAGTAGGGACAGGGGTGGGGGCTCATGGGCTGCATCATGTCTCCTAAGATCCAAGAACATGGCTGGGCTCCTCTGTCTTTTTTATGGCCTTGTTACTCAGAGTGTGGTCCTTGGACCAGTGGCCTCAGAGACCCTGGGAACCTATTAGAAATGTAGGCTGTGGCCAGGCGCGGTGGCTCGTGCCTACAATTCCAGGGCTTTGGGAAGCCGAGGTGGCAGATCACTTGCGCCCAGGAGTTTGAGACCAGCTTGGGCAACATGGTGAAACCACAAACAAATACAAAAAATTAGCCGGGGTGGTGGCGCGCACCTATAGTCCCACCTACGTTGGGGGGAGGGCGGCAGGGGGTTGCTGAGGTGGGAGGATTGCTTGAGCCCAGGAGGTCAAGGCTGCAGTGAGCCGAGATTGCACCACTGCACTCCAGCCCGGGCAACAGAATGAGACCCTGTCTCAAAAAAATAAAAAATAATAAAAAAAAAAAGAAAGAAAATAAATGTAGACTCCCTGGCTCCTCCCCACACCTGCTGCCTCAGACCTACACTTTAATGCGGTTCACAGGTAACATGTATGCACGGGATTCTAGCAAGGGAAGTGGGGCAGAACTAGTGTATCCGAGAGGTAGGCCGCTAACCAAGGTCAGAGATAGCCAATCATGTCCTCATCCCAGGTAAACTCCCTAGATCTCCTGGAGAATCCAGAACGTGGACTTGGTGCCTCTCACAGCTGTGCAGCTGCCCTGGGCAAACCCTCTGACTGGCCACCCCCATGCCCGCCAATCCACTGCTTCCACCAGGAAAGGAAGCACAGTTCCTTATCTCCTTCCTCCTTTCTTCTCTCTGTCCCAAGGTATGTTCTACAATTTGTTTAGTGTCTTTTCTCAAACTTCATTTTTGATTGTGGTAGAATACACATAGCATAAAATTGACCATCGTAACCATTTTTAAGCCCACACCTCCAGGGCATTAGGTGCATTCATGCTGTTGTGTAACCAACACCACTCCATCTCCAGAAACCCCTTTTCATATAAATCCTCCTTTTGCCTTTGATGGATGAATTTAATCTATGACTGTTTTCCCTTATATCCAGGTAACTGGTGGACTAATGGTTGACTATATATGCCTTTGAGTTATTCTTTGACACCTGAGACCTCCCACGGGAGGCCAGGCTACTGGGGAGGGAATGGGGTGTGGGATGTTTTGAGTTGGCGGAAAGCAGTAGAGGGGCCTGCCATTGCTGAGTGTCTATGAGACACCAGGCACTTACAAGACATATGAACGATGGGATGTAATGATTCACTTCACCTAGTATTATGGAGTGACCACATGGAGTGCTAAGGAGAATTCAATCAAGTTTTTCACACACACTCCTCACCTTTGGAGCCCCTCAGTCCTCAAGTAAGAATAGAAAGCCTACAACAATTCCTCTCTGAGCCTTTTTTATCCCCCCAGAGCCAGAAATCAGTCTTGGGATTCTGGGCTAGTGATTCATCTTCGTGTGGTTTTGGAGGCACCTGGCAGACCTTGGTCCCCGGTGCCCTGCCCGCCATCACACTCACCCTTTCGCTCCACTCAGTGAGGAACCAGCTCTTGGCACAGGGTCCCATGTCACAGTTCTCAATGTCATTCGGCCGGAGCTTCATGTTGCATTCCTCATCGTCAACCACATCCCCAATGTTGCTCACACACTTCACATCACGGGTCCTCTGTCCCACGCCGCAGGGCACCGAGCACTGAAACACAGCACACTGACGTCAGGGGAACCAGCAGCTTCGGCTCTGGGAGAGAATCGCCAGCATAGACCCCGCAGTCTTTGTGACCAGCCCCATGAGACTGAGGCTCTGTCATGCATGTCACCACCTGGGGCAGGGATCTGAGCCCTAGAAAACTCCACAACCCTTTTCTACAAGACCTTCTTAGATGCCTCGCCTACTGTAAACTAAAAATAAAATCCTAAGCCTCCCAGCTGACTGAATGGGCCTCCTCTTGGCCAAGGAGACCCCAGACAAACCTTAAAAACGGATTTCCTGGCCATGACAGGATGGGAGGTTGGACACACCCTGTCATACCGCCTCCCTTTTGCAGTGTAGACACAACTGACCAGCATTGATGTTAAGAGAGAAATCATAAGACTGACAGAATGGACTCCCTGTGGCAATAAGATACCAAATTATAAACAGGACCCAACGCCATGGCAGGCAAGGGGTTAAGTCACGCACCTCTGCCCTTGAAGAATAAACTATGTTCTAAGTTGCCTGGGAAGAAGGTCTTAGGATTCATGGCTTACATCCTGTTTTGAGTAAAGAATATTATTGTCAGTCTCTCAAATCTTATTGTGAATTCTTCAAACTGTTGACATACTGATTAATATGTAACCTGTGGACATTGAAGAGGACACTGGTTTGTTTGGTTTCCAAGTCATAAAGTTTTGCTGATTTATTTCTGACTCATGAAGTTTTATTGACTGTCTTGCACTTAAAACATTTTAGCCTGTATGTCGTCATCTGTAGCCAGTGATTGCAACCTCTGTGCTGTACCCTCCAACTCTGATTTGAGGAGTCCCCCTCTCCTCTCCTAAACTTTCTTCTAAAAGCCTTTCAACTTGTAACAGACTTTGGAACATGTCCAGTGTTGTTCGTGTGTCTTCTTGGGTTGATCCTTACATTGGCTTCCAATAAATCTTTTATCAAATTATTTCCACCTTAACAGCCTTAATTTTGACTGACACTACTCTATTCTTCCAGGCCTCAGTCTTTTCAGCTATAAAATGGGTGGGGAAAATTGGAAGGAGTTGGCTCTGCCAGCAGTTGCCAACCTTCACTTCACCATAACTCACGAAACAGATGAGGCCAGTATCACAGGGCTCCCCTGGGCTCACCCATAACGTTGGCTGTGGGCGGCACACACTACCCTGAACTCTATTGAACTATTGGTACATCCTGTGGTTTGCAAAAACAGCCGTCCAGACCCCCACGGGACGGGTTCCTTCCTGTGGAACTCAGGGTTACCCATCTCAGGTCTTGGTGGGGGAGGCTGGAAAGTGTGGTGGGAGCTGGAGAGGGAGCTGCAGAGCAGGCTTCCCTGCCTGCGTACCGAGGTCCAGTCGGTCCGGATCTGCCACTCGCTGCAGATCTTGAGTTGGCAAGTGCTGGTGGTCTCAGGCTTCTCCAGGTGCTGGCAGCGGTAGGGCTGCACCGTCAGGCTGCGGTTGGCATACACCTGGCGGCACAGAACCTGGCGGTGCTGCATGCCCAGGCCACAGGTCTTGCTGCACTCAGACCACTCCCCGATGTCCCAGCTGGTTCAGGAATGAGAGAGTGAGAGTGAGAGACAACCTTCAGTCAACAAGAAGTGAGCATGAGCCCGCACCAGCGTACACAGAATCATGAGAATCACTATGGGTGGAGTTTCTTACTAGAGCATTGCTTAAAAGTCAGCCTAGGCTGGGCACGGTGGCGCACGCCTGTAATCCCAGCACTTTGGGAAGCTGAGGTGGGAGGATGGCTTGAGCCTAGGAGTTTGAGACCAGCCCGGGCAACATGGCAAAACCCCGTCTCTACAAAAAATACCAAAGTTAGCTGGGTGTGGCGGTGTGTGCCTACTGTAGTCCCAGCTACTTGGGAGGCTGAGGTCGGGGGATGGCTTGAGCCCGGGAGATTGAGGCTGCAGTGAGCCATGATTGTGCCACTGCACTCCAGCCTGGGCAACAGAGCAAGACCCTGTCTCAAAAAAAAGAAAAGAAAAAGAAAAAGAAAAAGTCTGCCTAAGGGTCATCTGACTCTGTAAAGGAAGATAAATTTGCTTGACACTCGACATGCTATTTACCAGTGATTAGGGCCCAAATTCTATAAAAAGTTATTGAAAACTGAAAAGGTACAAATGATTTTTATCTAATTTTAAAAAAACCTCCAAAGGTTAGTTTTATTACACTGTAGATCGTTAACTCATTTTTGCTACTGACTTAGAAATCTTATTCTAGCATTATATTTTATTAACAATTCCCATATCAGTTTCACAAACCCTCCTCTGTCATCTGCTCTTAGTTAAATGAGGCATCAGCCTATGCTCATCATATGCTTGGATGAGAATTATATTTTTATTACTCTGAAAATTAGGTTTTGACCCTTTTAGGGCCCTTTCCCCTTGTTCTTCTTCAAGTGTCCCATTTATCCTTCAATAACCAGTTCAAGGCCAGGTGTGGTGGCTCATGCCCGTAATCCCAGCACTTTGGGAGGCTGAGGTGGGCAGATCATTCGTGCTCAGGAGTTCAAGACCAGCCTGGCCAACATGGCAAAACCCCATCCCTACAAAAAGTACAAAAATTAGCCAGGCGTGGTAATGTGCACCTGTAGTCCCAGCTACTCGGGAGGCTGAAGCAGGAGAATTGCTTGAACCCAGGAGGCAGACGTTGCTGAGATAGTGCCAGTGCACTCTGGCCTGGGCAACAGAGCCAGACTCTGCCATAAAAACAAAAACAAAACCAAAAAACCAAAACAGTTCAAGACCTCTCCTGAGACACTTTTCTTGGCCTCTCCAGGCTGATATTTTTGTGACTTGCATTATCCTCTCTCTGTAAACAGCTCACCTACGACACTAACTACACTGGCTTCTCATTTTTTGCTTCCTCCTTTGTTTTCCTTACCAGGCTCAAGCCTAATTGCTCCAGCTTTGCCAAGGGTGAGCTTCCCAGAAGTGGGTTGACTTGCTAAAGGCTATCAGCTCCTGGGTTCATCCTGAAAGACAGGTGTGCCTGCTAAACAGACTGCATTTTATGCATGGTCCAAGTCTTGTATTTCTAAATCAGATTTAGACTGACTTATATCTGTTCCTAAGGTCCTGTGCATAAGTGACCTGAAGTGACCTGGTAATAGGCGACCTAAATGGAGGGGCTATCTTACAAGGCTGGGCAAGGGAAGATGTTGCAGGGCTCCTCCTCGGGGGTCGGCTTCATGCTGGAGTCACAGTAGCTCTCAGGAGCCTCTTCGTGAGTGCTTCTGTGCACACAGCGGAAAATAGGGTACTGCGATCCTGCAACAACAGGAGAATGTCTGAAGGACAGTCCCACACACTGGAAAGTGGGGCTATGGGTGGAGATGCACAGAGATTCGGGTGCTGATGAAGAGGGCACAGAAACAGTGAGGACAATTCATATACATATGCACACTTACACTCCCCCTTCATTTGAGGGTTTACACACACCTATCTCACAGGTCTTTGCTAGGAACTGTGGGGGTGCAAAGAAGAGCCTGCCCTAAAAGGAATCATTTATCTATTTGTGGACACAGTCTAAATATGCTCAAAGGCAGATACAAAGCATCTTCATAATAGTTCAAGATTACAAAAGAGAGATCCCTAGGCAGGGGAATGATTATAGAATGAACACAAATAGTAACTTTTCTAAACTTCTCTGGAAGCGTCAAAGAGAAAGTGTCCTAAATGGGCCAAGCTTCGTTCTAGAGAAAGAATTGGGTTTGGGTGGATATGTGCATGTGTATTTTGGAGGGAGGAGGCTGTCTAGGTCATTAAACTGGAATGAAAGTACCTGCCTGACAAACTAGCCTGCTAGACCGGGTACATTTAAGGGACAGTTTGAAGCACAGAAGTAGAAGATTCAAGAAAGGGCGGGAAGAGCAGCTGCCTCCCCCTTTGGCAAGCATCTTACATGTTCTTCTAATAAAGTACCCATCCAATGGTATTTCAGTGATGATCTGAGCATATGTCTGCTTCCCATGAGACAGTGAGCTTCTGAGGGACAGGGCTACTTCTTAATCTCTGTAGCCCCAGTACCTAGGAGAGTAGCAGGGGCTCAATAAATGACTGTGTTGAATGAATGTTTGTATGGTGTTGAATGAATGTTTATAAATATTTTAGGTTTTTTGTTTTACTTTCACTGGATTAATAAGGATACATCTATTTTCGATAAAAAGCCAGAATTTGTTAAATGGAATGTCTAGCTGTCAATTAAAAAAAAAAAAAAAAGGGGGGGGGAGCCAAGATGGCCGAATAGGAACAGCTCCGGTCTCCAGCTCCCAGCCCCAGCGACACAGAAGACTGCTGATTTCTGCATTTCTGCTTGAGGTACCGGTTTCATCTCACCAGGGAGTGCCAAACAGTGGGTGCCGGACAGTCGGTGAAGCGCACTGTGCGCGAGCCGAAGCAGGGCGAGGCACTGCCTCACTCGGGAAGCGCAAGGGGTCAGGGAGTTCCCTTTCCTAGTCAAAGAAAGGGGTAACAGACGGCACCTGGAAAATCGGGTCAGTCCCACCCTCATACTGCGCTTCTCCAACGGGCCTGGAAAACGGCACACTAGGAGATTGTGTCCCGCACCTGGCTCGGAGGGTCCTGTGCCCACGGAGTCTCGCTGATTGCTAGCACAGCAGTCTGAGATCAAGCTGCAAGGCGGCAGCGAGGCTGGGGGAGGGGCGCCCGCCATTACCCAGGCTTGCTTAGGTAAACAAAGCAGCCAGGAAGCTCGAACTGGGTGGAGCCCACCACAGCTCAAGGAGGCCTGTCTGCCTCTGTAGGCTCCACCTCTGGGGGCAGGGCACAGACAAACAAAAAGTCAGCAGGAATCTCCAGAGACTTAAACGTCCCTGTCTGACTGACAGCTTTGAAGAGAGTAGTGGTTCTCCCAGCACGCAGCTGGAGATCTGAGAACGGACAGACTGCCTCCTAAAGTGGG
>NW_026652289.1:56893039-56966263 GCF_009828535.3 Hylobates moloch
TGGGCAAGGACTTCATGTCTAAAACACCAAAAGCAATGGCAACAAAAGCCAAAATTGACAAATGGGATCTCATTAAACTAAAGAGCTTCTGCACAGCAAAAGAAACTACCATCAGAGTGAACAGGCAACCTACAGAATGGGAGAAAATTTTTGCAACCTACTCATCTGACAAAGGGCTAATATCCAGAATCTACAATGAACTCAAACAAATTTACAAGAAAAAAACAAACAACCCCATCAAAAAGTGGGCAAAGGACATGAACAGACACTTCTCAAAAGAAGACATTTATGCAGCCAAAAAACACATGAAAAAATGCTCATCATCACTGGCCATCAGAGAAATGCAAATCAAAACCACAGTGAGATACCATCTCACACCAGTTAGAATGGCCATCATTAAAAAATCAGGAAACAACAGGTGCTGGAGAGGATGTGGAGAAACAGGAACACTTTTACACTGTTGGTGGGACTGTAAACTAGTTCAACCATTGTGGAAGTCAGTGTGGCGATTCCTCAGGGATCTAGAACTAGAAATACCATTTGACCCAGCCATCCCATTACTGGGTATATACCCAAAGGAGTATAAATCATGCTGCTATAAAGACACATGCACACGTATGTTTATTGCGGCACTATTCACAATAGCAAAGACTTGGAACCAACCCAAATGTCCAACAACAATAGACTGGATTAAGAAAATGTGGCACATATACACCATGGAATACTATGCAGCCATAAAAAATGATGAGTTCGTGTCCTTTGTAGGGACATGGATGAAACTGGAAAACATCATTCTCAGTAAACTATCGCAAGGACAAAAAACCAAACACCGCATGTTCTCACTCATAGGTGGGAATTGAACAATGAGAACTCATGGACACAGGAAGGGGAACATCACATTCCGGGTACTGTTGTGGGGTGGGGGGTGGGGGGGCGGGGACAGCATTAGGAGATATACCTAATGCTAAATGACGAGCTAATGGGTGCAGGAAATCAACATGGCACATGGATACATATGTAACAAACCTGCACATTGTGCACATGTACCCTAAAACCTAAAGTATAATAATAAAAAAAAAATAAATAAATAAATTGATCTTGACTAAAAAAAAAAAAAAGCTGATTCAATTTGCCTTCCTCTCTCTGCTGCCACCTGGTGGCAACACTGAGCTATTACTAATGGACGTTTATAACGTGAGAAATGTAACCCCTGAACCTGAACCAACCACAGGAAGATGCTTCTTCACAAATAACTGTCTTCCCCACAGTCCAGGCTAGTATACAACTCCTGCCGGGAAGAACACTATACTTTATTCTACAACTCTGTCTTATCTCTGTTGCTAATTGGCCAGGCATTCATATTTTCTGAAGCTCCAACTCCTTACAATTTTAACTGCAACATAGGGGCTATCTTTTAACATAAACATTTCAATATTTCATCAGTCATGAAAGTGTTTCAGTGGGTTTTCAAGCTTATCTTGTATGACACACTGAGCCAGAGGGTAGTAAGAAACTTGACAGTTTGCAAGACAGTGTTGAATCTGAAACGATCATTTGTTTAAATTACCCTGGCAGTAAAAATTTACAGTGTGGCTATAACTTGAGACCATTATTTAAAATAATGTTCCAATTAAGCACAATTATTGGCTGAGTAAAAGGCAGTACTCACTGTAAAGTTAATGGGATGCAAAAACTTTTGTGGAATTAAAGTTTGTCCAGCTACAGATCTCCTTCCATTAAATAGAACAGATTTTTAATTAAATTCAACAAACATTAAGTACACTGTGGAGTTATAAAGGTGAATACATGGTTCACAGCTTGCAGTGGGACTCAGCTATTAGGGGATTAAGTAAAGATCTTATTTAGCCTATTCCTTTTCCTTCAGACCATGTGGGTTTAGCTTTTCCACTTAGATGTTTGTGGATAGGAAAGCAAAATGAACTATCTCAACCACTTGGCACTCAAATAAGGAAGAAATCAAATTTTTTTAATCAAAAGGATACAGGCTCCCATAGGAATGCTCTGTGCCTTGGGAAGATGGGTCCTGCTGGGGTTGTCTGCAGGGCCACCGCTTGTCTTCCCTTGACATTTTACGGCGTTTATGGAGATTGTCCATGGTCCAGCTCCATGGAAATGAACTCGGAGGCCCTCTGGCTCTCTGAAGGTGGGAAAATGCCAGATCTACAAATCTTTTTTTTAATTTTTTTGAGATGGAGTTTAGCTCTGTCACCCAGGCTGGAGTGAAGTGGCACAATCTCTGCTCACCACAACCTCCACCTACCAGGTTCAAGTGATTCTCCTGCTTCAGCCTCCCAAGTAGCTGGGATTACAGGTGCCTGCCACTGCGCCCGGCTAATTTTTGTATTTTTAGTAGAGACGCGGTTTTGCCATGTTATCCAGGCTTGTCTTAAACTCCTGACCTCAGGTGATTTGCCCACCTCGGCCTCCCAAAGTACTGGGATTACAGGCATAAGCCACGGTGCCTGGCCCATATCTACAACTCTTGAGTCTAGTGACTGCAGTGGTTTCTTTCTTTGGGTCATTTTAATATCTTTAGAAAGGGAGACAGCACCTGGTCACCTCCCGTTGTTCAAGATTGCAATTCAATTATTCCTCTACTTGCTAGCAAGCAGGAACAAGGTGGTGAGGTCAGGGACTGGCTGGGCTTCAGGCAGCAGGAAAACTATTCGGGATCAGTTCGGTTGCCTTATATGCGGACATGTTGATCAAAATAGAAATATGTCATGTTAAAGGGAGGAACTGTACACGGGTAATTAGCAGATAATAAATGAGGTCAGTGAATTCAGGGGCTAGTGTAGAGGTCAGTGGGACATTATGGAAGAGAGACAAAATAAAGAGCAAGAAAAAATTAAACGACTCTAGACTTAGAACTCTAGGAATCAAATGAAACAAGCCAAGAGTTTGACAGAGGCCTGATCAATGGCTGTGTGAGTTTGGACCACTCTTGGATGCCAGCAACGGGGCCCTTCCCTGAGATGGTGATATCATGATGCTGGAAGCACTTAGACAAGGGGAAATTTGACCATGAAAACCACAGAACTGTGTGGTGTGGTTAGCTCCACCAGGAAGGACTGGAGAAGGGTTTGGGCGAGGATATGTGTGAAAATACACAATGGGATCACAAGGGGAACGGACTTATTCTGTGCATAAGTGACTTGGACAATGCCGGGAGGTTTGGGATTTCTTGGTCACTTGCCATGACTGCTGATGACCATTAGATGTGCTCCGCATCTGTGCCTCCGCATTGCCTCACCTACCCTGCATGTCTGGTGCCATCACTGCCTGGGAGAGAGCAAAGGAGAGGCCTCCACAGGCTGCTGCCACTTGTCACATGAAAGAAAAAGGAACTAGGATTGCCAGAGAAGGGAGGGATGAGAAATAACACATCCTTAGGTTTGTTTACCTCTTCAGTATCTCTTGGGCCTGAGAACTGGTGCCATTTACTGGGTAAAGAAGAACTAGACATGTTGCCTCAGACATTCTGAGTGGCAGATGCCAAGTGTGTGTGTGTGTGTGTGTGTGTGTGTGTGTCTGTGTACATGCACACATGGGTGTATATGGGCTAAATATTGAAAATGGGTCCTGTGCATGCTCAGTCCCATACCTCACACTCTTGTGTATTTCTGTGTGTGTGTTTCTGCAATGCAAAGGACAGAAGATTAAACAAAATCATATGGAAATCTAGAGAAAGAGATTGTTCAGTTTTTTTTTTTTTTTTTTTTTTTGAGACAGAGTCTTCCTCTGTCACCCAGGCTGGAGTGCAGTGGCATGATCTTGGCTCATTGCAACCTCTGCCTCCTGGGTTCAAGCGATTGTCCTGCCTCAGCCTCCCAAGTAGCTGGGATTACATGCATGCATCACCATGCCCAGCTAATTTTTGTATTTTTGGTAAAGACAGGGTTTTGCCATGTTGGCCAGGCTGGTCTTGAACTCTTGACCTCAAGTGATACACCTGCCTTGGCCTCCCAAAATGCTTCGATTACAGGTGTGAGCCACCATGGCTGGCCACTTATTCAATTTCTAACAGGTTAATCCACATTCTTTATGCTATGTTGACAGAACATGGGAAAAGGCAATAATAGTCTTGTATATCTAGGATACAATAAAGATGTAAAATCTACCCTTATGTCTTTTCTAGTAGCTCATATATTCCACATTTGAAATGTGATGATATATTCATTTATTCAAAAAACACAGGCGTGCCTACTGTGTGCTTGGTATGATGCCAGGTGCAGAAGTTGCAAAGTGTATATTCATGGAGACAGCCAAGCCAAGCAGGGCTGGGACAGAAATGTGTCCTGAATTGCTGTGAGGTCCCAAGGATGAAGTGCCTACCTGTTCTGTGCAGAATCAGGAAGGCTTTGCAGAGGAGGTGGTCTCAGAGCTTGGAGTATGAGCAGGACTTTGCTGGCCAGATACCATACTGTCGTAAAGGAGGGATACTAGCACATAGTGAGGTAGTAACAGTTATGTTTTGCTTTCAGCCTATCAAAACCTTGCTTTATTTAAATTTCAACTCCATACCTCAGTGTGGATCACACAGCCTGGGGATGGGTTGTGGGGGCAAAAACTGGAACGTTTGGTTATGAGTTCGCTCCATTAGAGAGATCGTGGGAGCATCTGGAGGACACACAGGGAACCAGCACATGCGTTTGCCCTCATCTCATCCTGCTCACAACTCAAGGCCTTATGGGCTCCGGACAGGGTGAAAGAGAATCTTCTCCACATGGCACCCTTGGTTGAGAACCACACAATGACAGTTTTCATCCTTTTTATGACTTTCCCTGTTTTCACCTAGTTCTGAGTGTATCTGGTTCCTTTGATGGGCATCACACATTACCTAAAGGTAGAATATTTCAATAATAATACATTTTGATCTCGGGTTCCTATATCAATTACGTTACATACTGCTTACCTCTATAATATCAGAGTCTCACCAAAATGGTTTTGGCCTTAATGCAGAAATATTTCTAGCTTTCTGCCTCTGTCAAGACATATTTTATAGGCATTTAATTTTTCCTCACAAAGTATATAAAAGAAGTTGGTCCAACGAATCCACAGTCCAGATTCTTTGCACATTTATTAAGTATAAGCATAATAAAATTTGCACAATAAAACGTCTATAAATCAACACTCCAGTTACCAAATCATTATGGAATTGCAGAGGTTCCAGGCAGGAAAAGCTCCAGCCCCCAAGAAGAACCAAAGACCTAAATTCTTTTTTTTTTTTTTTTTATTATACTTTAGGTTTTAGGGTACATGTGCACAATGTGCAGGTTTGTTACATATGTATCCATGTGCCATGTTGATTTCCTGCACCCATTAGCTTCTAAATTCTATTCTCAAAAGCCACTAAGCCAATGCTCTTATGAAAAAGATAAAAACTTTAGAAGCTCTCATGAGATTTTTCAGTGTACTAATTTTGTGAGAGGGTCCAAACTTTGTACTCTTAGATACCAGTACCAAAAGCAAAGGAAAGAAAAGAAAAGAAAAGAAAAGAAAAGAAAAGAAAAGAAAAGAAAAAAAGCAAAGCAAAGCAAAAAAACACCCCAAACCAATGCTCTGGGATATCACGCAGTTCCCCAGTTTGCAGAGATTCCTGGGGGATACAGCCTTCCTGTTTCTTTAGCAACCTCCCCTCAAAGGACAGCTGTTTCAGGGGATCAAATAGGACTTTATTACAAACAGGAGGCTATTATCATATATATGAAGGAAATTATAACTACACAGTTCATAGTTGTATCTTTGCAATGAGTCAGCTTGAAACAGAAGCAGCATTGATTTCCAACCTGGTATGGAATGTCAGATAAAGGGTTTCTGGACACCACATTCCACATCTATCTTAACTTTGGAGTTTTCAAGGAAACGGGACCCTGGGTCCACTTCATCATCCTGATGTGACCCCTGTAACACTGCCATGTTTTGCTTTCAGCCTATAACAACCCTGCTTTATTTAAATTTCACCTAAACTGTATCCTCCCAAATCCTACAACTCTATCTTTTCTTTTGTTTGGAGAGACGCCCCATGCTTCCTCTGGTGTGTGGACTCCCTTGTTGTGAGGGGTCAATAAAGCTGACTTTGTTGGGCTTCAGGTTTGTCCCTGGTGGTCCTAGCTGATCAGGTTGGAATAATGAATGAATACAGGGTTGGGATTTTACCAGGATAGTATGGGAGCTGTGAGTGTTGGTCAGTGTAAAAGCCAGCTAACTAACACGCCAAGCCTGCTAAGTACTTTTTTTTTGTTTGTTTGTTTGTTTGTTTGTTTTTTCTGAAATCCTGAGATTTGAGAATGAGTTTCAACTGGGATTTTTGTAAATCTTCCACAACCCTGACTTGGAGATTAAATTTTAGATCTTGAAGTATGTGAGTGTATTCCGTTTATTAATGAATACATGTGCACAGCAGGCCTGAGTTGCTCAAACCCTGCACATGCCAAAGATAGGCCCTTGACCACCTCCTGAGAGAGAACCTCTAAGCCCTCGGAACATGCCACCTGATAAGAGTGTTTTTTTAATGCCTGAGGTCTTGGGCCATGCGGTATTGGTTTGGCTTCTGGGGTGGTAAAGGGAGAGTAGCTAGTGTCACTCATGTGGGAGCTGCATACCTAGACAAGAGACCCCAGTAAAAACCCTGGACACCAAATCTTGGGTGAGCATCTCTGGTTGGCAGTACTTGGCATGTGTTCTCAGCCTCTGAATTACATCATTTCTGAGAGAATTAAGTGCATCCCTGTGTGACTCTGCTGGAGGGGACACCTGGAAGCTGGTGCCTGGCATCTCCTGGACTTTGCCAATGCGCCTTTTCCTTTATTAACTCGAATCCCTATCCTTTGACTGTGATGAATTGTAACAGCTCTTCTGGGTCTTGTAAGTCCTTTGAGCCAATCATTAAGCCTGAGGGTGGTGTTGAGGGCCCCAATGCAATCTGTCACACCCATGAGCCATCTCACAGACAGGCTCACAGAGGTGAGGGTTTGCCATGTCCCTTGGGCCAGGGGCCCCCAATCGGCACCAGTCCATGGCCTGTTAGGAACCAGGTCACACAGAAGAAGGTGACTGGTGGGTGGGCGAGATCAGCAGTGGCGTTACATTCTCATAGGAGCGTGAACCCTATTGTGAACTGTGCAGGCAAGGGATCTAGGTTGCGCGCTCCTTATGAGACTCTAACTAATGCCTGATGATCTGCAATAGGACAGTTTCATCCTGAAACCCCGCCACCATCCATGGAAAAATCATCTTCCACGAAACCAGTCCCTGGTGCCAAAAAAGCTGGGGACCGCTGCCTTGGGCCACCCACACACTCCTTGCTTAGGGTTCTGCAGGGACCCACCCGTCCCCCCCACAGGCTCACCTTTCCCACAGGTCGTGGAGCATTCTGTCGTCCCAAGCTGCTTCCAGTTGTGATCCCGGCTGCGCCGTGGGGGCTGCGGTGCTGGTGGCATCAAGTTGTCCGGTCGACGGGGAGAAAATCTGTCTGGATGCCTGACTGGGAAGGTCTGTGCTGATTCTGAGGTGAACATCTCAGGGGCCTCCCCACGCAAGTCTTCCTTCTCCTCGTTCCTCCCTTTCTCCTCTCCCTCCTCCTGGCTCCTGCCTTCTGTCACCATCTGGCCATTGAAGGGTTCCCCTAGGAGAGGTGGGCATGCACACACAGAATCAGGATCAGTTTAGACCCTGAGTTGTAAAGAGGAAATTGCTTCGACATTAGAGACTGTGTAGCATGAGATCATTTCGAAGTCACAGCACACAAGCACATCTGTTTAAAATAAGCAGACACCTACTAGTGCTTTCCCTCATATGCAAAGCACTTTTGAAAATCAATAAGACAAAGACGAACACTGCAGTAGGAATAGGAATTGTGAGCTATAGACAGTTCACATAAAAAGAAACACAAACAGCCAAAACCCATACAAAAATCCTCAACTTTACTCATAATTCCATAAATATGTATGAAAAGAACACCACCACCTAACACCAAAGATTGGAAAGTTTCGAAACCCTTAAATCCCTAAACTCCTGCTGAAGGTGCAGGAAAACACACTTCCAGTCACTGTGGATGAGCCTACAAATAGATCCACGGTTTTGGAGGGAAATCTGGCATTATCTATCCAAATTTGAAATGCACATACCCTTTGACCTAGCAATTCAGTTTCTAGCACATCCGTTCTGCAAATATTTTCTTTTACATAAATCTGAATATACAAGTGTGGTTACTGAGGTATTATTTGAAATAACAAACAGACACAAATGTTCACCAGTGGTACTGGTTAAACTACATTATGCTACAAGTACAAAATGGAATACTATGTGGGTTTTGAAAAGAACGCAGCAAATATACGTTCTGACATGAAGAAATGACTGAATATTGTTTGGTGAAAGAAAAAAGCGTAACACACACATACACACAGGTGTCACAGGTCACTTTTTGAGATACTAATTTGTGTTTGATTTTCTATCTTTATTCCTCCACTTCCTCCTCCGGTTTGAAAGAGTGGCCAAGTCCTTAGATGTTATTGCTTTGTTTTTGTGCAGGACAGAACTCTGTAGGCCGGGCGCGGTGGCTTACGCTTGTAATCCCAGCACTTTGGGAGGCCGAGGTGGGCGGATCACGAGGTCAGGAGATCGAGACCACGGTGAAACCCCGTCTCTACTAAAAATACGAAAAAAAATTAGCCGGGCATGGTGGCGGGCGCCTGTAGTCCCAGCTACTCGGAGAGGCTGAGGCAGGAGAATGGCGTGAACCCGGGAGGCGGAGCTTGCAGTGAGCCGAGATTGCGCCACTGCACTCCAGCCTGGGCGACAGAGCGAGACTCTGTCTCAAAAAAAAAAAAAAAAAAAAAAAAAGAAAATAAAAGCTGCTAGAAGTCAACAGCTTTCCCTTCCAAGAGTGCAAAGCCTAGGCTTTCATTAAGGGTAAAGTGGATGTCTCTGAGGGGCCAGCCCAGAGAGAGGAGGAGGGCACATTTTGAGAGACACAGAAAGAGAGAGAGGAGAGAGAGACAGTGGCAGAGAGCAAGGGAGAGAGACAGCAAGGGAGAGAGAGAGACAGAGAGACACAGAGAGACACAGACAGAGAGCGAGAGAGACAGAGAGCAAGAGAGCGAGACAGAGAGCCAGAGATAGACAGCAAGAGAGAGACACAGACAGAGAGCAGGAGAGACAGAGAGCAAGAGAGAGACAGAGTGGGAGAGAGACAGAGGGCAAGAGAGACAGAGAGAGCAAGAGACAGAGACAGCAAGAGAGAGAGACAGAGTAAGAGAGAGACAGAGATAGAGACAAAAAGCAAGAGAGCAGGAGAGACAGACAGAGAAGAAGAGAGACAGACAGAGAGCAAGAGACACAGAGAGGGACAGAGACAGAAAGCGAGAGAGAGACAGCAAGAGAGACAGACAGCGAGAGACACAGAGATAGAGACAGAAAGCGAGAGAGACAGAGAGCAAGAGAGACAGAGACAGAGAGCAAGAGAGACAGAGATATAGACACAGAAAGCAAGAGAGCAGGAGAGACAGACAGAGAGCGAAACAGAGACAGAGACAGAAAGCGAGAGAGACAGAGAGAGATAGACAGCAAGAGAGACAGAGAGACAGAAAGCAAGAGAACAGGAGAGACAGAGACAGAGAAGAAGAGAGACAGAGAGCAAGAGAGACAGAGAGGGACAGAGACAGAAAGCGAGAGAGACAGAGAGCAAGAGAGACAGCAAGAGAGAGAAACAGCGAGAGAGAAACAGCAAGAGAGACAGAGAGCAAGAGAGAGACAGAGAGAGAAACAGAGACAGTGCGAGAGAGACAGACAGCGAGAAAGAAAGAGCAAAAGAGAGAGCAAAAAGAGAGAGACAGTAAGAGAGGGACAGACAGAGAGCAAGACAGAGAGACAGAGACAGAGTGCTAGTGAGCGAGAGAGAGAGTGAGAGAGAGAGAGAGAGGTTTTCAAGGTGGAGGAGAGGTAGGAGTCTGGAGTCTTGGGTTTCCTGAGTGCCATGGATCCTTAGGTGTACCAGACAATGTCCAGTGTCCCAGGAGGAAGCCACGCCTGCAGTGGGAGAGGGGGCCTGGCTGCCAGCCTCACCAGCTTCCTGTGCCCCCCATGCAGATTGGAAGGAGCAAAGCCCTAACCTGAAGGCCCCATGAGGCTGCTCCTGGTGGCACCTCAGCGGAATTAGTAAGGGCAGACCACCAGGGGGGTCTAGCCAATGCTCTGGCTTGTCTAAGACTCTAGATTTTTCCTTATATCTGGAGTGAGAATATGTGTGTGTGTGTGTGTGTGTGTGTGTGTAACCCCCAAGCAGACTGCGATTGAATTATCTACTGGTTTCAAAGAAGGGTGAAGTTGCGGTCAGATTTAAATTGACTAGTGGAAAATAATAATAAGTGATATTCCTTGCGCATCTGAGATTGAAGATGATGACTCAAATGGCTGGAAACATGTTTGTGTATGCATAGAAAAGGGCTAGGCAAAATCCCACCGAAGGGTTAGACTCCCTCTGGGAAGGGCACGGGGTTGGGAGCTGTTGATCTTTTTTTTTAAATGGACTATTTTTTTTAGAGCAGTTTTAGGTTCACAGCAAAAGTGAGTAGAAAGTACAGAGTTCCCACACACCTCCTCCCACCACACAGGCACAGGGTCTCTAACTACCATCATCCCATATCAGACTGGTACATGTGTAACTGATGACCCTACATGGACACGTCATTATCGTTTAGAGTTCATAGTCCATATGAGGGTTCACACTTGGGGGTGCACATGCTGTGGGTCTGTACAAGTGCACAGTGACATGCGTCTGCCAGTGTAACATCACGCAGAGTAATTTCACTGCCCTGAAATCCTCTGTGTTCCACCTGTTCATCCCCCTGTCCTCCCAGCCCCTGGCAACCACTGATCTTTTTACTGTCTCCATAGTTTTAACTTTTCTAGAATGTCATATAGTTGGAATCAAACAATAGGTAGTCTTTTCAGATTGGCCTCTTTCACTTAGTAATATGCATGGAAGGTTTCTCCATGTCTCTTTGTGACGTGATGGCTCATTTATTTTTAGCCCTAAATAATATTGCATTAGTTTTTGTCTATCCACCTATTGAAGGACTTCTTGGTTGCTTCCAAGTTTTGGCAATTATGTGGCAGTTGCTTTTGACTGTATATATTTCTATTTTGATTGAATATTGTCCAAGTATGTCTCATTTTAATACAAAATAAGGAGGCAAATTCTAGGGTTACTGTAGAACACAGTTAAAACTACAAGGGGGCTGGGTGAGGTGGCTCATGCCTGTAATCCCAACATTTTGGGAGGCTGAGGTGAGAGGACTGCTTGAGCCCAGGAGTTCAAGACCAGCCTGGGCAACATAGCGAGACCCCATTTCAGCAATAATAATAATAATAATAATAACAACAACAATTAGGGCTTTCGCAGCAATTTTTTTTTTTTTTTTGGAGACAGAGTCTGACTCTGTCACCCAGGCTGGAGTGCAGGAGGCTCACTGCACCCTGTGTCTCCTGGGTTCAAGTGATTCTCGTGTCTTAGTCTCTTGCGTACCTAGGATTACAGGTGAGTGCCACATCTGGCTGCTTTTTGTACTTTTAGCAGAGATGGGGTTTCGCCATGTTGTCCAGGCTGGTCTTAAACTCCTGGGCTCAAGCAATCTGCCCACCTCGGCTTCCCAAAGTGCTGGGATCACAGGCGTGATCCACTGCATCAGGCCTCTCAGCTTTTTTGCCAGGGCTTTCTTACTTAGTTGGCTATTATGGTTCATGGTTTCAAATATGACATGCAAATATGACCAACAAAATCAGGACCAGGCATGTTGATATAAATGAGAACTCTACAAGATGTTGTTGGACAAAAAAATTTAAAAAGTATTTGCAGTGCCGTGTTCTGGGCTCTACGCTAGGATGGACAACTAATTTATTCAATCTCTTCCCATGTCCTCTCCCCTGCCAAAAACCACCTTATAGGGTTTTTTTCCCTCTATTTTGTAGACTGGGTGTGTGTTCAGAGAGGTTGCTGACCCGCCTGAGGGTGCACAGCAAAAAGGTGCAGAGCTGGATTCCAACTCTGCCTCCAGACTCCATTGACGTGGAAGAGGAAGCCTGGTCACAATGCCCCTGGTTACCAACTTTTTACAGATGACCCCTCCAGGCCTGCCCTGTCCCAGGGAGCTGATCCCAGAGCCCCCATGCTATTCATGAGCTGAGACCCATCAGGCCTGACAGAAATCATCATCATCCTGATAGATTTCAAATAGTCTGTCCGATTATCCCTGTAAACCAGCAACGGACCCCAGAAATCTTACCCAAACTTGGTTTCTCAAACTGTGGATTGCTTCTGGACATGACATAAAAATTCTCTGTTGCGCTGAGTTTGCTGACTTGGAGTTTGGACAACGCACCCACCCCATGTTCTGGGGATGCACCCGGCTGTTGTCCTCTCCACTCTGTAGAAATCAGATAACCTGGTTATCCCATCCAAAGTTCAGAGAAGAATGGATGGGGCAGGTTTGGCACCTGTGCCTTTATTTCCTCCTAGGATAGGGATTGGACCAAGTAACCTCTCAGCCATATAACAAGCACGAAGTATGGTCACTGCCCAGGTGTGAGATCAGGACAATTATTAACTTATTCTTCCTAAGCTTCCATTTCCTTACTCTTAAAATAAGGCTAATAATAGTACTTCCCTCCAAGTACCTCCCTCTGTCATGAGAATTCAAAGAACTAATCTATGCAAAGAGCTCAGCACAGCAGTTTCTAAGCCCTTGCACACAGCAAGGACTCAGTGTGTGTGAGCTATAATTACCATGAATACTTCTGCAGACCTTCCTATTTTAAGGAAGGAAAAGGCTGTCTGCATTTGGGTGGTGGGCTCCATCATCCTCCGGTAGAGAAATGTCTGCAGACTCAGAGAGCAGTCCCATGCCCAGTGCCAGCCGAGAGAAAGCTGCCTGCTCTGTCCATAAGCAGAGCCCACCAGGAAGACTCAACATGGATTGTTAGGTGTGAACTCATTATTCTTGTCTTATAGGTCAAAGTATTATTAACAGAAACAATAGGGGAACCAAGAGAAAAGGCATATAGTAGACAGATAATGGCCCCCTAAAGATGTCCACATCTTAATTCCTGGAATCTGTGAACATGCTACCTTACACAGCAAAAATGAAATTTGCAGGTGAGACTAAATTACAGATTTTGAGAAGGAGAGATTATCCTGGATTACTTGGGTGGGCCCAGTGTAATCTGAAGGGTCCTTATAAAGGAAAGAGAGAGGAAGATGAGAGTCAGAGAGGAGATGTGATAAGGCCAGGGTCAGAGAGAGATTTGAAAGTGCCACCCTGCTGGCTTTGAAGGTGGAGGAACCAAGGAAGGCAGGTGGCTCCTAGAAGTTGGAAAAGGCAAGGAAGTGGGTTCTCTCCTAGAGCCTCTGGAGAGAGAGTGGCCCTGATGACATCTTCATTTTGTCCCAGTGAAACCCACTTCAGACTTCTAACCTCCAGAACTCTAAGAGAGTAAATTTGTGTTGTTTTTTCTTAATTTTGAGATAGGGTCTCACTCTGTTGTCCAGGCTGGAGTTCAGTGGTCTGATCACGGTTCACTGCAGCCCCAACCTCCTTGGGCTCAGATGATTCTCCCACCTCAGCCTCCTGAGTAGCTGGGATTGCAGGCACACACCACCATGCCTGGCTAATTTCTGTTTTTTTTTGTAGAGACAGGGGTTTTATCATGTGGCACAGGCTGGTCTTGAACCTCTGGGCCCAAGCGATCCACCTGCCTCCGCCTCCCAAAGTGCTAGGATTACAGGCATGAACCTCCTTGCCCGGCCTGGAAACTAGTATAAAGCATTTCAAATGTTGAACTGGCAGGGCAGACCCAGGATGCTCATGCCATTTTTGAATCGAGTGAATGAAACAGTCTGATCAGTGAAGGCTCAGACAAATGGTGAAGGCTGCCCCAATGTCAAGGCCCCTTGGCTTTGAAATATGCGTCCCTCGACTTCCTCTGTGTTGACTGAGAGACAGAGGGTGGATGCACAAGAATTGAGAGAGAGAAGGCTTTACAAGGAAATGACCAGAGTCCCCGGCCACAAGACAAGGGATTCTACCTGGTCTCCTGTGGGGTGGCACCTGGGGGCTGATGGCGTTGGTCCCCATGATCACGTACTCGTAGTGCACGCCTGGGTTTGGCTGCTGGTGTATCATCTGCTGACACAAAAATCAGTGTTACTGCACTTGGCACGTATGCACACCCCTTCTGGGTTTCAATGGCATTTGCAGAACTACTGAGAAATGACTGGTTCACTCTAGTACGCATCCAGTAATATCAGTGAACCTGTGGCAGATCAAACAAAGTTACTTCTGGATGGCTTTTTGTCATTTACTTTTGAAGAATGAAGAACTCAGGCTGAGCAAATCAGAAGAAAACTAAACTAAGAGTCAAGATTTTCTAAACTCCAAAGGAGAAGATGGAGCAACGGTAGCAGAACCTTTCTGTTCTTAGATTTTGCTCAGTGCTCTCGAAACATCCAACACAGATAAATACGTGTACACTGCAGGAGACCTGTTTTAACACTAGGTGGCGCGATACAGTCATGCAAACAAACAGCAGACCTCCTAGACAGAGCCATCCCGGGATGCTTTAGGTTCCCTCAAAGTTCTTGACCTAGCTGGTGAGGCTGGTCCCCAGGTCTCTCCCTCTTATTCAGGGAAAGCCCCAGAAACACAAAGAGATGGGGCCAGGAAAACAAGTAGAAGGGACCCAAATCTTGCTGGGTCATATTCTCTCAGGAATGATGACAAAAATAGGACGGCAAGCAGGAGTCTACGTAGGACTGTGGAAGTCAGCAGCTGAACATTGTCTGGGCTGAAAACGTATTAAATGAGCATGGCCCTACAGAATACGTCCCTCCCTATTGGATTTGGAGCACACAGTCTTTGCTGCCCATGGCTTTCCTGTTGGGAAGCAGGGTGGTGGGCTAAACCGAGCAGCAGAATGAGAATCCACAGTGTAAATATGAGCCGTGCAAGGAGACACGGTCGGGTTTGATGTTTCTGTCTCTGCTGCTTTATAAAGCAGCTCTCCTGTTGACCAGCTGTGTAACCTAGAGCAAGCCCCTTCACCCTGCAGTTTTTGATTTCTTCCTTGGAGAAGGAAGAGGTTAGAATCATGTCACTTTCAAAGGTCCTTTCCAGCTACAAGCATCTCTGAGTCACTCCTGCATGGTGGGTCCTGTGTCTGTTCTTCCTGTTTATGCCATGATCTCTTACCACTCCCTACTGACGAAATGGGTCTTCATTTTATAAATTACCCAAAGGAAGGCAGACCTGAGAACCCCTGGGATTCTCCTATCCAGGAACCAATATCAAACCTTCGGCGTTGCACAAACGTGGTGGGCACTGAATCCCCAAGGGACACGGTTGTGTGATCTCAGGTTCCTGCTGTGTATCCCTCATCCCCACTCCTTTTTCACACAATCTTCCTCTCGGTCTGTGGCTGGAAATCCTCCCTCCCTCTCCGGTGCCTCTTCTGCCTGAGCATTCTGCCAGTGCAAAACCTCGTCCCGTTTATGAAATTGCTGTTGGCTTCCATTCCTAGACCACCCACAGTAGGCCTTTAACAACCTGAGTTTGTACCTCTGATGCCATTTGAAATATATTCAGAGTCAACGAACCAACTGGACAGTCTAAAAAAAAAAATCCAAAATTAACTACAACAAGGCTTCCTTTGTAATTTCGAGTCCACTAGGCCCAGGAGGAAAGGACATAGAACTGTGTGTAGGTGGAGAAGGAAAGACAATGCAATTAATAATATTTCTAAAACTCTGACACAGCAAATATGTTAATCAGCTCAGCTTTGGGGACAGAAATAATGTGTATATTCATGGGTGATCTCAAATCTTTTTATCAAAATGTTATTTCAAGCTTTTATTTCTTATCACCCTTTATTTCCTGTTTTTTTAAGAAGACTGAATTCTAGTGGTTTCCTTTGGGACCATTTAAAACTCTTGAGCAATTTCATATTTTAGTTTCACGTGAAATAAATTAAGGTTTTGTCTTCTATCAGGAGCTTCTAGTAAATCTCTCTACTGTGACTCTGAGCTTTATTATTTCATCTGGAGGGCTCTAGAGCTCTCCTTTCTTCATTTGCTTTCAGAGTTTGAACAGGACTGGGAGCTGGGAGAGTCCTGCCTTCCTTTAGGCTCTTGCTTTCTTTTGCCATAAAAAGAAAACATGCCAAATTAGCCTTATAAGGAAAGTGCCTGGAGGAGATCCAATGCTCATGAAATAAAGGCATGTTTTGCCTCTGATTTGGTTCAACAAGTAAAATTGGTTTTACTGGGTCAATAAACTCCAAAGGTAATAAGCATCTGGTGGAGTTGGAGGTTGCCGTGAGCTGGGCCCATTCAGAAGTAAAGGCAAAGATGAACGCCAAGCATTCAAGGGGTGCCTCCAACAGGCTCTGCTCAAAGGGTTTTTATTGAGTATGGGCAATGATTTGTTGCTTATTTGTTCAGCGTATGTTCCTTAGAAGTGACAAGATTCAAAATCCAAAGAACAGTCCAGAAATATCCAAACTCACGTAGACATCCAAGATCTCATTGGTGGGACCTTCCGCCAAAAAGGACTCTCCGGCAGTGCTCGAAATCTCATTTGGACGCTTGTAGGTGAACATGGTCCCTCCGCCCTCGTATTTTCCTGGTCGATCAATTGCCCAGTTCCCATTGATGATGGAGCGTCCAGAACGACTTCGCAAGGCTGTTGAGAAAAATGAGACAGTTCTTTGGATAAGCCCAAGGTGTGCACAAGAAACAGAACTGACTCCCCCAGTTTCTGGCTTCTTCACTCATCAAGGTTTTTGTTAGGATCCACTATGTGCCAGGCAATGATCCAGGCCCTGGGGCACAATTAGGCATCTAGATTACATCCCCTTGGGCTTAATCACTTCTTCAACCCACCCTAATCCCTTCTATCACTTGGACTTAGTATAGAAATTTAGGGTGGGGGCTGGTTAGGTGAAAAGGATGTGGAAAATGGGAGGGAAAGGAGAAAGAGGAGGAAGAGAAAAAAGGGGGGAAGGGAAACGGATTTATATTATATACCATTACCTAGGTGAGAGGTTGCACGCTGGCAGCCCACGAGCTGATTTTGGCCCATAGATGGGTTTAGTTTGGCTTCTGTAGTGTTATTAAAAAAAATAACTGAGCCCAAATTTAAGAATTGAAATATTTCACATAAAAAATTTAGAGTTCTGGCTTCTCTTATAAACCAGGAAGACATGTTAACATTGGCTTCACACTCCCTCATGGCAGCAACCGGCTGGAGCCCAGGATGGCTGTCCCTCTCAGATGGGCTCTATATGCTCTGATTTGCCCCAATCCCCACCCCCCCGTTGACCCCCAACACTGAGGCTAAGTCTCAGTTTATTACCCCTTTATTTATGAATCTGGGTGATTTATATAATTTATCATACTTGCATTGTTCTTTTTCTTATCCAATTTTTTCTCCCTTCCCAGCCCTCCCCTTTTTTTTTTTTGAGACAGGGTCTTGCTCCATTGCCCAGGCTGGAGTGCAGTGGTGTGATCCTGGCTCAGTGCAGCCTCAACCTCCTGGGCTCAAGGAATCCTCCTGCTTCCGCCTCCTGAGTAGCTGGGACTACAGGCACGTACCACCATGCCTGGCTTGTGTGTGTGTGTGCGTGTGTGTGTGTGTGTGTGTGTGTGTGTGTGTGTGTGTGTGTATATATATATATATATATATATATATTTTTTTTTTTTTTTTTTAAAGAGATGGGGTTTTGCCATGTTGCCCAGGCTGGTCTCAAACTCCTGAGCTCAAGCGATCTGCCTGCCTCAGCCTCCCAAAGTGCTGGGATTACAGGTGTTAGTCACTGCACCTGGCCCAGAATTTTTCTTATAATTCTCTCTACTTACATGTCTACTACAAGTGGCAAAGCTAAAGCCAAGAGGGTCACATGATTTTCTAGTGTACCTGGTCAGCTTCATTCATTTCTATGACCTTCCTGAGTTCCTGGGCATCTGAGGCTGTGGGCTGTGTTAGATACCCCATGTTCACTGTCGAATTTAATCGTCACAACATTGCACAGGAGATGTTATAATCCCCATTTTTCAGAGTGGCTCAGAGATAGGTGGGAACTTGTTCAAGTTCATGAGGCCCATAGGGGTCAGATCTGTGATTTCGAGTCTGTACTCAGGAGGCGGGTACGAAAGGAGAAGGGGGCAAGGAACAAGGTGTTGGAGTTAACAGGAGAAGAAAGGGTGGCATCTGGAAATATAATTTCTTCAGCTATCCTTGGCACCTGGAAACCCACAAGCCAAAGGAGGACTGGTTTAGAGAAGGTACTTTTTTTTTTTTTTGAGATGGAGTTTCGCTCTTATTGCCCAGGGTGGAGTGCAATGGTGCAATCTCATCTCACTGCAACCTCTGCCTCCCGGATTCAAGCGATTCTTCTGCCTCAGCCTCCTGAATAGCTAAGGTTACAGGCGCCCACCACCATGCTCTGCTAATTTTTGTATTTTAGTAGAGACAGGGTTTCACCATGTTGGTCAGGCTGGTCTTGAACTCCTGACCTCAGATGATCCGCCCGCCTCAGCCTCCCAAAGTGCTGGGATTACAGGCACGAGCCACTGCGCCCAGCCGAAGGTCCTGTTTTAAGTGCTATGTACATAGTGGACCTGTGATGGCCACTGGCTCTTTGCACCTTCGGTTTATAGAATTCCTAAATTTAACTTTTTATAATTTGTTATGGAAAAATGTATACATATGCAAAAGTGGTGTGAACAATATAATAAACCCCCATGTACCCATTGCTCAGCTTCAACAAGGATCAGCTCATGGCTTCTCTTGTGTCACATTGCAAATATGTATCCTTCAACCTTTCAGTAGGTACCACTAAAATATAAGAACTTTTTCTTAAACTCATTTTTTCAGCAGCGTTCCTACAATGGGCCTTCCCAGAGCTCTGGCCTGTAGAATCAGAAATTGCACAGAGGGGCTGGAGCAGCCCAAACTCCAGCTGGGCTCCCCCTGCAGACTCCACGCTGGGCTGGCTGGTGCCATGGCTGCAGGGAGGGCAAAGCTGCAGACCTTTCACTACTGAGTTACAAGATCAATTCAGCTTACTGAGTAGCAAAAAAGGGTCAAGGGTGGAAACTGAGGAAGAATAGATTTGGGGCTATTCTTTATGAAGAATCACACTTCTTCAAAAGTGGTGTGGCCGGGCACAGTGGCTCATGCTTGCAATCCCAGCACTTTGGGAGGCTGAGGCGGGCAGATCACCTGAGGTCGGGGGTTTGAGACCAGCCTGACCAAAATGGAGAAACCCCATCTCTGCTAAAAGTACAAAATTAGCCAGGCATGCTGGCGCAAGCCTGTAATCCCAGCTACTCAGGAGGCTGAGGCAGGAGAATTGCTTGAACCTGGGAGACGGAGGTTGTGGTGAGCCAAGATCGCACCATTGCACTCCAGTCTCAAAAAAAAAAAAAAAAAAAAAGTGGTCCATATAACATCTACCATTTTCTCACTTCCCACTAATTCCTCAACCATCTCCAATCTGGCTCCTGCCCCCATCATTCCATTGAGGAAATTTAAAATTAGCGTCACCAAGACCCCAATGTTGCTAAATCCAATGGGTGTTTCCCAGGCCTCCTCTTTTCAGATGTCTCGGCAGCACTTGGCACTATTCCATCCTATTTGAAACACTCTCCCCCTGGCTTCTGGGAACCATGCTCCCCTTGCTTTCCTCCTGCTCTCAGGCTGCTCATTTCTGTTTTCTTTTCTGTCTCATCTTTCTCTACTTGGCTAGTAAATATCAGAATTTCTTAAGGAATAAGAGTAGACCTGCTTTGGGCACTGTATTCCTTTCATGAACAATTTCCTAGGACTATGATTTCAACTACCATATGTGAATGACTCACAAATTTATGTTGACAGGCCAAACTTTGCCTCTGGCCTTAGAATTTCATATGTAATTACCTCCTTGCTAGCTTCAGTCAGATGTCTTGTCTAAGGCTGAACCCAACCCCAGCCTCACTGCTTCTTATCTCAGTAAATGGTACCACCATCCATGTAATCAGAAACCCAGGAATCATCCTGGATACTTCCTCTCTTCCTATCCCCCCAAATCTAACCCATCATCAAATCTTATTTAACCTCCTCCGCCTCTCTTCATGTCCACTGCCATAACCCAGGGCCAGGCTACCATGAGATCTCATCTGGACTAATAAAATATCTTCTAATTGATCTTCCTGTTTCTCTTCTGTTCAGCTAGAACAATGTTTTCAGAATGTAGATTAGATCACCAATGATGGCTCAGTGAAACCCTGTCTCTACTAAAAATACAAAAAACTAGCTGGGCGTGGTGGTGGGCACCTGTAGTCCCAGCTACTCGGGAGGCTGAGGCAGAAGAATGGTGTGAACCCGGGAGGCAGAGCTTGCAGTGAGCAGAGCCCATGCCACTGCACTCCAGCCTGGGTGACAGAGCAAAATTCCGTCTTGGGGGAAAAAAAATACACACACACACACACACACACACACATATCCCACCATAGAGGCCTCCTCCCTCAGATGCTGCAGCCCAGCCTTATCTTGCATCACTGTTCTTCTCTCTGTGCTCTGCTCCTGGGCCTTCTTTTGGCCCATCTACAACATCATCTTCCCTCCACAGTGCTGTCCCTTCTTCCAGAAATGCTCCTCCCTCAACTCCAAGTCCTATTCATTCTTTTGTTTCGTTTTGTTTTTTAAATAAAGACAAGGTTTTACTCCTGTTTCCCAGGCTGGAGTGCAGTGGCACAATCATGGCTTACTGCTCACTGCAACCTCCTCCTCCCAGGCTCAAGCAATGTTTCCGCCTCAGCTTCCCACAGGTGTGCACCACCACAGTCGGTTAATTTTTGTATGTTTTGTAGAGATGGGAGTTTCCCCATGTTGCCCAGACTGGGTCTTGAATTCCTAAGTTCAAGCGATCCTCCTGCCTTGGCCTCCCAAAGTGCTGGGATTACAGGTGTGAGCCACCATGCCTGGCCCTATTCATTCTTTAGATGTCAATTTCTCCAGGGCAGTCTTCTCCCACCCCCAGTCCAGGCCCCTCTCTTCCCTGCCTCTTCCCTCTAAGAGATGCAAGAACCTTTCCTTCAAGGAATTTAATTCAGTTTGTCCATACACTTACTGAGAGAATTATTTGATCAATGTTTGTCTCCTAGTATACTGCCAGCTCCAAAAGATTTCATCACCATTACAGTTTGAGAGTCTAGCATAGTGCTCGCCACACAGTAGGAACTGAATGTTTACACAGTAGACAAGGGCAAAGAGCTCAAAAGAAAAGCAAAGAATAATAAATAGGCAATTCACAGAAAACCAAGTACAAGTACTACATAAGCAAATGAAAAGATGCTCTGCCTTACTTATAATTCAAGAAATGAAAATCAAAGCCACAATGGGATCATCCTGATGGTCCAAATTAGCAAACATTTAAAAAAAGTTAATATTCCAAGTATTGCCAGGTGGGTAAGCAAGTATGGATGGCATTGCTGGTGGGAATGTAAACAGACTCAGCCATATTGCAGGGCAATTTGATTACACAGCTAAAACTTTAAATGCCCATACACCCTGACCCAAGAACTCTACTTCTAGGAAACTACTTGAGATATATACTTCAATAAGTATACAAAAATGTTTCTAACAAGGATATTATCTGCCTTTTTTTTAAATAGAGAAAAAAAACTCACCTAAATGTCCATCCATAGAACATTGCTTAAGACAATTGTAACACTGGCTATCCACACAATGGAATACCAAGTGACTCGAAAAAGAATGAGCTAGATCTGTGTGTGTGGGTATGGAAAGAATTCCATGATACATTTGTGAATGAAAGAAAAATTCAGAACAGTGTGTTTGGTATAATCCTGTTTGTGCATACTTTTAAATAAAAGCATAGACATAAAATATATATATATATATATATATACAATGTTTAGAGAAGGATAGTCACAAAACTATTAACATTTGGGACAGGAACTGAGGTTTATGTTGGGATGGGAGATGAGAAGGGAGACATTTATCTCTCATTTGATATCTCTTTACTGCCATTTACAATTTGTTTTACCATATGCATGTATTACCTTCTTTAAAGTTTAAACATTTTGAATCAATATAATGGACATGGTACAAGCAGAAATACTTGTGAAAGGTATTTTCTCTTTTTTATAGCTTCTTCTTACAACCCCATTCACAGCATCAAAAACGCAGAATTGAGGTAGGTTCTGGCTACGATTTTATTGCTTTTAATAGGAATACCGTAGAAGAGGTTATCATCTGGTAACTAAAAAGTCCATTAAAGAACCATTTGAAAGACAGCACAGGAGGAATCTGCAAGGACCTCCCTATGAGATTAAAAATTGGTACCTTGAATCTTTTTACCATCTATTACTATTACCCATTCTCTCCAAAGGTTTGGGTTAATCTTGAATCATACAATAGCATATAATTTTTAAAATGCCACAACAGATTATTAGCAAATGTGGTCCTGATTCCATAGGTTCATGAATTGGCTTCTGAAACAGCTCAAAAACTAGCCCCCATCTGGCCTTGCATATCAAAAACAGCTGAGGCTACAATTTATATGCCTGCAAGCAGTTCCAGGGCTAGGAATGGCATCCAGAACTACCTCACAAAAAGGTGCAGGTGGCTCCTGGCTTTTGCTAGAGGCTGTGTTCACTGAAGGTCAAGCTTCAACAAAGCCTGTTTGAAGGGCAACCTCATGGCTATGTCAATATAAAGATACCTTCACTCTCATTTGACATTTGAGTTTCATTCCTTTTTTTTCTTTTTTTGAGACAGGGTCTCACTCTGTCACCCAGGCTGGAGTACAGTGGCACCATTATAGCGCACTGTAACCTCGAACTCCTGGGCTCATGGAATCCTTCTGCCTTGGCCTCCCCAAGTGCTGGGATTACAGGTGTGAAGCATCATGCCTGACCCTATTCCAGTTTTGGTGCTGGGCAAATATTTTTGGCCTAAACTGTGGGTACCAACAATGCCATTCTCCAAAATTCATATAACAAGAGCTTATATATGCAAGCCCTGATTATCATATACTTTAATCCCATAATCTTTTATTTATTTAGGGTTTTTCTGAGACAGGGCCTCACTCTGTTACTCAGGTTGGAATGCAGTGGCACGATCTCAGCTCACTGCAACCTTTGTCTCCTGGGTTCAAACGATTCTCTTGCCTCAGCCCCTTAAGTAGCTGGGATTACAGGCATGTGCCACCACACCCAGCTATTATTTTTTTTAAGACAGAATCTCCCTCTGTCACTAGGCTGGAGTGCAGTGGCACAATCTTGGCTCACTGCAACCTCTGCCTCCGGGTTCAAGTGATTCTCCTGTCTCAGCCTCCCAAGTAGCTGGACTATAGGAGCCACCATGCCCAGCTAATTTTTGTATTTTTAGTAGAAACAGGGTTTCACCATGTTGGTCAGGATGGTCTCGATCTCTTGACCTTGTGATCTGCCTGCCTCGGCCTCCCAAAGTGCTGGGATTACAGGCACAGGGGTGAGCCACCACGCCCGGTCTTTTTTTGTATTTTTTAATAGAGACGGGGTTTCACCATGTTGGCCAGGCTAGTCTCAAACTCCTGACCTCAAGTGATCCACCTGCCTCGGCCTCCCAAAGTGCTGGGATTACAGGTGTGAGCCACCATGCCTGGCCATAATCCCATAATCCTAATGCCCATTGTGATGATGACCCAACCACTTGTTCCTACAACCAAAATGAAGAAGCTGGTTTCCTTACAGCAGACACATGACTATGATCTAGACGTTTGTTTCCTTCTTTGAGAAATGAAGGTGAAGTTCTGGCTGGGAGATAGGTTAGCTAAAAAAAAAAAAAGTTTCTCCTAGCAACAAATCGCAAGCTTTGTAATGTTTCAGTAGTTCTTGGAAGCTACGGTAAATAGCCGAACAAACTCAATACTGAAGTATCAGACATCACTGGCCACCAGTACAATGCCAGGTGGAGGTCAAAAGCCTGGCTTCTTTGCCATTTCTGGTCTAAAATATGAGCTTCCACGGAATCCCACACATGGGCATGAACCCAAATGGGTCTCAGAATGTGTTAGCTAATGTGGATACCCTGAAAATGAAATACAACTCTTCCTGTACTGCCTTGGCGGGTTCTGTGAATTCCATCTTTCTTTTCACTAACCTCCAACTGAAATTTAGCATTTAGTTTTATTATAAATGCGGTAACAACCATAATAGTATGCAGGACTGTGACTCTATCACCGACAGAAATCATATAGATATTCATGGGACATTACAGAAGTTACTGATATTTTGAAATATTATTTAAGAACTCATAACTGTTTTGAAATTATGATAATTATTAGATCCTCTAGGAGGTCTCCTATTTTAATGTTAAAGAAGCATATGGCTGGGCATAGTGGCTCATGCCTGTAATCCCAGCACTTTGGGAGGCCTAGGTGGGCGGATCCTTTAAGCCCAGGAGTTCAAGACCAGCCTGGGCAACATAGGGAGACCTTGTCTCTATCTAAAGTAGAAAAATTAGCCAGGAGTGGTGGTACACACCTGTGGTCCCAGCTACTTAAGAGGCTGAGGCGAGAGGATCCCTTGAGTCCAGGAGGTTGGAGCTGCAGTGAGCCGTAATTGTACCACTGCACTCCAGCCTGAGAGTGGGACCCTGTCTCAAAAAAAAAAAAAAAAGAAAAAGAAAAAGAAAAAGAAAAAAAGCACATGTTATTATACAGCAAATTTGTTTGTTAAAGAGTATTTTGATGGCCGAATGCAGTGGCTCATGCCTGTAATCCCAGCACTCCAGCACTTTGCGAGGCCGAGGCAGGCAGATCGTTTGAGAGCAGGAGTTTGAGACCAGCCTGGGCAACATGGAGAAACCCCATCTCCACAAAGAACTAACAAAATAGCCAAGTGTGGTGGTACACGCCTATAGTCCCAGCTACTTGGGAGGCTGAGGTGGGAGGATTGCTTGAGCCCAGGGGGTTGAGGCTGCAGTGAGCTGAGATCGTGCCACTGTACTCCAGCCTGGGAGATGGAGTGAGACCTTGTCTCAAAAAATATATGTTTTGATAATTGTATTTCAAGAGAATTGGTTTCCTTTGTACTCTTCTGTATTTTATTTTGAGTTTAAAACACTGTTCTGAGAAGGTACCCATAGACTACCAAGGAGTTCTGCTTCCATCTGGATATTCCTGTTTAAGAATTCTAATCTCCAAAATGTCCTTCCTTCCTTCTGACCAAAATGGCAAACACATGCAGTAATGCATTAAAATTCTGTTAAAAGAAAAGCAAACATTTCTTCTTAGGTAGACGAAGTCTAGTTTGATGTAATGTCCAAATTATGGTTTCTGTTAAACAAATATACGCAGATATCACACAGTAATTTTTTTTCAGTCAGATTCACTTTGGCATTTTGAGTTTGGATGGACTCAAACCTGTGTGAGTTTCTAAAACATGATTTAACACATTTGGACTGAAAATCAGAGAGGATCAGAGAAAGAAGGCTGGCTTTCTCTTTGGCACTCTAATCACAGGTTGTAAGGGGTTTGAATGAAGGGAAATGCCAAGGCTTTGTTCTTATTTCATCGCTAAATTATAGCAAAGTATGTCTAATTCTCATTCTTTAAAATGTTAGAAGGTTTGATTTATTCTGACTTTTATTCTGACTCCAAATTTCCTTTGAATACTAACTTTAAATAAAGTTTGTGTGGTTTAACTTTAAAGAAAGTTTATATATGTTTAAGCCTCAAATAATTGTATGAAATTGATCCCACCTATGGTATAATAAGAAAATAAACTGGTCAAAAATTTATTGGGGGCTGTAAAGGTACAGCTCATGACTTTGGGAGCTGAGTCCATGGAGCAGTCAGACACATGCCAATACAACGTGACCAGAGGCTGGTAAAATTTCCACAAGATGCAGAGGCTCTCAGAGAGGGGGTGGCACTTGAGCAGAGATTTGCAGGGAGGAGTGGGTCACCAGACAGAGGATGAAGGAAGGGCACTGGGGGTCTTGAAGAATGGCATGGACAAAGACAGAGGCAGGAGGGGGCATGACCTTAGAAGGATGGAGAAGGGAAGTTGTGGGGCGTTGGGAGTGTGTATAGATGGAACACATCAGGCAGACTGTGAGGGCTGATTGTTGGCACTGGGATGCCTAAAAGATTTTTGATCAGGATACGACAACTGAGATCTGGTTTTAGGAGCCTATGCTGGCAGCTGAATAGGAAGATGGGTAGCATGTGATACCCAAAGTTCATTCATGCCACAAACAGTTCTCACGTACCTACCATGCCTCTCCCAGCCCATGGACAGAACCAGCCCTGCAACTGTGGCCATCTCAGGCCACGCTCCCCTCTTCAGGCTGAACTGTCCACTTGCCACGAGCAGGGAAGGACTATGTCTGCCCTTTAGAAGGAATTCCAGGAGGCTAATTTTGTCAATGGGTCTCATTATAGCTCAATTTATCTAGAAGAGAAACCTGATATCTTTCTCATCCCAAAGCAGTTGCTTCCTAATTCCTTCCTCTAAAAAAAGAAATTGTTCTCCCATTACTCAGATTCCAGTTTTTGCAATCTTTTTTTTTTTTTTTTTTTGAGACAGGGTCTCGCTCTGTCACCCAGGCTGGCATGCAATGGCATGATCACGGCTCACTACAGCCTCAACTTCCCAGGCTCAAGCAATTCTCCTACCTTAGCCTCCTGAGTAGCTGAGACCACAGGTGTGTACCACCATGCCCAGTTAATTTTTTATTTTTTTGTAGAGACAGGGACTTGCTTTGTTGCCCAGGCTGGTCTCAAACTCCTGGGCTCAAGTGATCCTCCCACCTTGGCCTCTCAAAATGCTGGGATTACAGGCATAAGCCACTGCGCCTGGCCTGCTGTAAGTTTTTCACAGGGCAGGAGCCCTTGTCTCATTTAGTACCTGACCAACAGACACTCAATAAATATTGCCAAGTAATGCTGGCAGCCCCCTCTCATGGTGGTGGGGGGGTCTTGTTCAAGGGCTAGTCACTTAATGGCCCCATCACCGCTCCTCTGTCTCCTGTGCTGCTAGCTCCTGCTTCTAACTCTTATCCCTAATCTTAGTGTCTATGCCCTGTTCTTTGATGTTTAATCAATTGCTTTTGTGATTTTTTTTTTTTTTTTTGCTATCCTAAATGCTGTATTTAAGTTTCTCAAGATTTTTTTTTTTTAACCTCAGGAGCAGAAAGGTGAATTAATCAGACTCTTTAGCCTGTGGCAATTTTGTTGTATAAGGGACACCTGTCTTGTCTTATTTTTCCCTTTATGCCAGATTCCACCACCATCAGTCCCTGCCTATCCCAATAAGCACCTACACTAATGTGATACAGATATGTAATTTACATAAATGTTACTGGGTTTTCCATTTGTTTTTTATACTGTCCTTGTTGCTGAAATGTCCATCTAGATAATTGCTTTCTAACTGCCATATAGAATTCCATGGCATTCACCTACCTCAGTTTACTTAGCCAATCCCCTAGGCCTCTGGAGCCTGGTTTTCTTTGTTACAGTCCACAGTGTCAGTAAAGAGCTGGTATTTAGTGATGACTCATTGGGTATTTGTTACAAAACACCAGAAGCCAAGAAGGCCCATTTTCAAAAACAGAAACCCATCACTAGGAAGAGGAAAAGTATCTTATCAGGGCTCACATATGTATGCAAAAGGCAGCAACATGTGCCCCAGAATGCATCTTCCTCCTGGCACAGAGAGGGAAAACTGGAGTTGTCTAAAAAATATCAGAGGTGGGGTCGGAATTCAGCTTTTATGGCTCTGGTCATCTGGTCAGGTCTGACCCGAAGTTCCCACGGAGAAACATCTGTGGTGACCTCACGGAGTTGAATATTAGGATTTTACATGAGGAAAGTCCAGGATTCCGTGTGAGTGATCAGAACACATGAGGAAAGAAGCATCCTATATATACTGCAATGGGGGACGCCCCAAGAAGTGAGACCTGCTTGGTTTGAGGTAAGAAGGCCCTGGAAGTCGGGTAGGAGGATGATAGTGTGTGGTCAGGTGTGCACTGTGGCTGGGCAGGATAACAGCCCACTCGCTGGCCTGGCATCACCCCACAAGTACAGTCAGCTATGATCTAAAGCACTGGTCATTAGACTACAAAAAAAAAAAAAACCAACACACACACACACACACACACACACACACACCCACCCCACACGCTATAAAACAGGAAAGTGCTCTATGAACAAAAAGAATTAAATCAACACTCCAGTGCGATTCTAGCATAGTACTACAGTGCAATCCTACAGCACGACTGCACTGTAGTGTGGATTTACTTCTTTCATTTATGTGGTAACTGCATGGCCAAACATATCCTATACTGGGTTGAATAGTGTCCTCCCAAAATTCATATCCACCTGGAACCTGTGAATGTTACCTTATTTAGAGATAGGATCTTTGAAGATGTTATTTAGATGAGCTCATGCTGCATTAGGGTGGGCCCTAAATCCAGTATGACTGGTGTCCTTAGAAAAGAAGGCAATTTGGACAGGCAGACACAGACACACAGTGAGAATGCCACATGAAAACGAAGGCTGGGACTGGAGTTAGGAAGCCACAAGCCAAGGGAGGCCAAGGATTGCCAGCAAGCACTGGAAGCTGATAGAGGGTCGTCACGGAACAGATTCTTGCTCTAAGCCCCCAGGAAGGAACCAATCCTGCTGACACCTTGATTTCAGAATTCTGGCCTCCAGAACTGTGAGAGAATGAATTTCTGTTGTTTTAATCCACCCAGTTTGTGGTATCTTGTTATGGCAGCCACAGGTAACTAATACACATCCCTATTATCTAATTCACGTGTGTGCTTGCTTCAGGGTTGGCATGTTTGGTGGTTGTGGAGTGGTGGATGTTTTGATTGGCTTGCAACAGACTAAAACATCAATATTTGAAGCCAGTGTTAAATAGACCTATCCTAAATAGAGGAAAAAAAAAAACAACCCAGGGCCTAATTCCAAATTTTGAGCCCCACATCTGCGGCTAAATTGCGATGACATCGGGGAATAAGTGGAAGGGTTGATCTCAATGTCATGGGACAGCTGATGTTTTAAATTGTATTATATTACGAACCAACATAGGATAGTTCTTTCTTTGATTTTACAACACACACACAAACACATACACACACAATGGCTTCCACATTCTGTTCTAATTACCTGCTCTCATTAAAAAAAATATAAACACACAACTGAATTCCATTCCTGTTCTAGGCACTGTAGAATCCAAAGCCCATTCAATGCTGGGAATTTGGGTAATTAAAATTCCAAAAGTTAGTGACTAAACATAGGAAATTTGAAGTATAAGCTTGAATCCAATGAAAAGATGCAAGATTGTGAGGGGAATTTCAAATGATCCATTCAGAGTTGTAACCAACAAGGCATTGTCGCCATGGCTTCCAAGATGATGGCATGAATTCATTCCTGACTACCAAACGGACTGCTAATGGCAGAAGTAGTTAACCTAAAAAACACAGGATGTACATAGACACTAATTTAATACAAGGGTTTTGTAGAGACATAAATGAACCCAAACTTTGGTGTTTTTGAGTATTAGAACTCCAAGCAATAACTGAATATCAATTTTAATGTCCTTTGGGAACAGATGTACATAAACAAATTTCTGTTTAATTATTTTGAGTGTCGAGTTGTGATTCTTGCATGCCTTACTCCTGCAAGACTGACCCACTTATGTCTCTGGAGTTATAAGGGTTATGTATCTAATGATGGCAGCTTGTCTACCCACTCACTAGTTGAACAGGTAGGAGACATTTCTGTCACAGTAACAATTTAAGACATTATTTTTATTTGTATTTATTTAGTTTTCATCTTTTTATTTTAAGATTGGGGTACATGTGCAGGTTTGTTATGTGGGTAAATTGCATGTTGCGGCGGTTTTGTTGCCCAGGCTGGAGTGCAATGGCATGATCTCGGCTCACTGCAACCTCCACAAGCGATTCTCCTGCCTCAGCCTCCCAAGTAGCTAGGATTACAGGCATGTGTCACCACGCTCGGCTAATTTTATATTTTTAGGAGAGACAGGGTTTCACCATGTTGGTCAGGCTGGTCTCAAACTCCTGATCTCAAATGATCCACCCACCTCGGCCTCCCAGAGTATTGGGATTACAAGAGTGAGCCACTGAGCCTGGCCAGCATTATCTTAAGAAAATGCCAAGGCAAAACTTCAGCATCCTTTAGCTATATTTAATTTTGTTAATTCTGCTTTTAAATTTTATAAGTCAGGTACAATAGATACTCCTACAGCTTATCCATTAACCTGTCCTAACCTATCCTAAAAGTCCACCCCATGCCTGCACCACCCTGCCAGGCATTTTCAGTCATTCAACAAAGAGTAGTTTAGCACCTACTATGTGCCAGGCACTGTTGTAGGTGCTGGGGATAGTAGCAGTGAGCAAAACAGACCCCCCTCCCCCCCAACAACACCCACCACACATCTTTGCCCTCATGAAGCTTACATTTCAGTGCTTATATAAACTATCTTCATCTCATAATCCTCTGGGACAGGGTTTGTGGATGAGAAGAATAAGATCAGGAAGGTTAAGTATTAAGGTTGGTGCAAAAGTAATCGTGGTTTTTGCAATTAAAAGTAATGTCAAAAACCACAATAACTATTGCACCAACCTGATACTTTGTCCAAAGTCACACAGTAAGTAAGTATCAGAGCTATGACTTGACTCCATATCTGCTTGTCTTGTTCTATGGCTCACCCTCTACTCCACATTGGAACAAGGAAATAAGATAGTAGGTGTGGGGGCAACTGGACAGTCAGCTTCTCACAGGTTCTGAAACATTGTCCAGTACAATTTTTTTTAGGTTTCACATCCATCCACAAATCCTTTTAACTAGTTAGGCCTGTTAAAACATCAATGCTTTCCCTTTAGTGTACTATCTTTAGTCATTTCTCATCTATTATTTTAGATGGCTCAAATTACCCCTGTAGCTTGGTAGAAGCTGGAAATGAATTTATCTGGGGTAGAGGCAGGATGAGTGACTTAATATCTAAATTCTACTTTGATGTCCAATTTGGTGGCAAAGCTCACAGTAGTCATCTGATTCCTCCCTAATGATACCCTGGTTGTCATGGTGATGGGAGGGGATTGTGAAATATCACAATGAAGCCTTATATAAATAGATTTTCAGGCTAGATGGGAGACATTCGAGCATGACATCAATAAAATGTAAGATGCTGTAAGATTGTGTAAGCCAGACTATATCTCTTTTTCAGAACCCCAAGGGGCAACAGCTGCTGAAAGAATCAGCAACATAGGTGTGGGCGGAGGGCCATGTGGGCACAGTGACCTCCATACAACAGCCTCTGGGGCCCTGCAGAGGATACTAGGAGCTCATTAGGAAAACATCAGGAATGACAAAGACAGTTCCTGAGGGCAGTTCCCAAAGGCCAGAGGGTAGCCATGCGGCCCTGGAACAGGGGGAATTTAATGCTTGGCAAGGACACTGTGGTAGCTGTCCTGCCCAATGGGAGGGACCAGAGCATATGGGGTTCTAAGATTATAATGACGGCATCTTGGATTAAGACGATTCCAGTCACTGTTTTCTACCATTACCCAAAAGCCTTTTAAACTAAACTTCCCAGGTTACCTTGGCTTGAGAAGCCTGGGTTACCTCGTTATTGATCATAATATTAACAATTATCATAGCATTATGTTGATTCAACAATTAATTCAACTTTTACAGATGTAAACTTGATGTTTTAAAATGTATTAGTTTCACCTCCTTGAAAAATTCCCCTTCCCCAACCTTTCATCCCTGGTAACTACTGATCTATTCTCCACACCTATGGGTTTGCCTTTTCCAGAATGTCATAACAAATGGAAGCATAGAGTATGTGGCCTTTTGAGTCTGGCTTCCTCCACTTAGCATAATGCATTTGAGATTAACCCATGTTGTGTGTATCAGTGGTTTATTCTTTTTATTGCTGGAGTAGTATTCCATTTCATGGATGTACCCTAGGTCATCCATTCCTTAGTTGAGGAATAATTGGGTTGTACTAGGGTAAAGGGCTGTGAATAGAGGCTTATCAATTTTATTGATATTTTCAAAGAACAAGTATTTTGTTTCTTAATTTTCTCTATTGTTTTTCTGTCTTAAATTTCACTGATTTCTGCTCTTATTTTTATTATTTCCTCCCTTCTGCAAAGCAAAATCCAAAGAAATATGATTTGGGATTAACTTGCTCTTCTTTTCTTAGTTTTTCAAGGTTGAACGTTCACATTATTGATTTGAGCTCTTTCTTCTTTACCAGGATAAGCATTTAATGCCATAAATTTCTGCTAAGCACTTCTTTAGCTGCATCCCACACATTTTGACATGTTGTACTTTCACTTTCATTCAGCTGAAAATATTTTCTAAGTTCATGTGAGAATGCCACTTTAATTCAGTGATCGTTTAGAAGTGTGTTGTTTCATTCCTATGTTATTTTTTAATATTTGGGACATTTCTACATCTCTTTCTGTTACTGATTTCCAGTTAAATTCCATTATGATGAGAAAAGCGATATTTATATTATAGCTATATTAAAAATTTTAAAGTCTGTTTTATGGCCCAGAATATAGTTTATTTTAGTGACTGTTCCATGTACACTTGAAAAGAATATGTGTTCTGCTGCTGTTGGTTGGAGTGTTGTATAAATGTCAATTAGGTCAAGTTCTCTACTTGTTCTATCAATTATTTTAAGAAGAAGACTAAAGTATCCAAGCATTACTGGGGATTTGTCTATTTCTCCTTTCAGTGCTATCAGTTTTTGCTTCATGTGTTTTAGAGTTTCGCCGTTTAGATGCAGATACCTTTATGGCTGTTACATTTTCTTGGTTAATTTCCCCTTTATTATCATGTAATTTGCCTCTTCATTTTCAGTAATTTTTCCTTGTTTTGAAGTCTACTTTGTGTAATATTAATATAGCCACTCCTGCTTTTGATTAGTATTTCCCCGATATATCTTTTTAAAAATTTGTTTCCTTTAAATCTATTTATATATATCATTATATTTAGAGTGGATTTCTTATAGACAGCATATCATTGGGTCTTTCTTTTTCAATCTAATCTGACCATCTATATTTACAACGAGTAGTGATTAGATTTCGCTCTATTTTATTACTCTTCTTTTTGTCACCTTTTTTATTCCTCTGTTCTTTTTCCTTTTTTTGTACTTGCATAATTTTTAGTATTCCATATAATTTATCTATTTGCATGTTGGTCATATCTCTTTGTACTATTTTTTAGTTGTTGTCTATATTTAGTTGTTGTTAAAACATACAAACCTAATTTGTCATAGTCTACTTTGAGTTAATATTTACCATTTCAAACAAAATGTAGAAATTTTAAAAGCAACAATGGGAAAAGCTCTGCATGTGTGGAGGCTAGGAATATAGGGGAATTTTCTGTACCTTCAGTTTTTCTGTGAACCTAAAACTGATGTAAAAAATAATGCCTATTTTCAAAAAAAATCTGAAACCAAACAAACACAAAATACAGGTCCTTTAACTCTCCCCTATTTATGTTATATTTGCCATGTATATTTCATCTACATATATTGAAATTCTCCCAATGTTTTATATATATATATATATATTTTGCTTTCAATAATCATGCATATTTTATAGAACTTAAGAGGATATGACTTTGGCTTTTTCTTTTAACCTCATAATAATCTTGGTAAATAGGTAAGCAGATATAATAAATTCCATTTAACAGGCAAGGAAACTAAGTTAGATACTTGTCTGCTCAGACACAGCTGGCAAAGAGGTGAACCAGGACTTAAACCTATATGCTATTTTTTTCCCCTGTACCAGGCTGCATTTTGTTCCTCATTTGTAAGTTACAGCTTGGATACAGCACTAGAGTCTGTGTGGCACAGAATGTACCATGAAATTGTAAATATATATTGGCAATGAGAATACCTAGGTTCAAGACCAGCTCTGCTCACTGCAGGTCATAAGGAAAGAGCTCAATCCAGGCTTAACACTCAACTTGTGAATGCAGAGCTTGGGAACTTTCACAAATGATAATAAAGTATTTTTCCCCTTGAAGATACCATATGAGCCAGATGAGGTGGGTCTTACATCCTTTATGTGGCACCAAGATAATAAGCCAAAATTGACCTGGGTCTAGTTTCTGAGGCACTGGGTCAACCACATTCTGGCTGATGCTGTTCATGTTCCCAACTAATAAACAGATTAGGTCCATGGTCATTGATCTTGGCTCTCCTCCATTTGGGATTTGCTACTTCTATTCATCAAAATAATCAAGATTCCAACTACAGATGGCTGAGTAAGAAAATCATTTCTGTGGAAATCCTATTTCCCTTAACTTAAATTGGTGCTTTTTAAAACTGTGTTCCTCGGAGTCCAAGAGATTTTCGTTAAGTTTCCAGATTTCTACAAAGTGTCCTCAGAGGTCATCCTGGAACAGAGGGTGGAATGGAATGGAGGGGGGCACCTCCCTGTTGCTTTGTTTTAAATATTTTATGTTATTTGAACAAATAGTTCCTTGGAATTAAATAAATTGGAAAACTTCCACTTTGGAGCATTGACTCAGCCCCCCAGGATGGGAAAGAGCTTGAAGTTTATCTATCTTAGTCTACCTCTGTGCGGAAGGCTTGAATTCATCATCACCAAGTGACATCCAGCCTGGATCTGAGCAGCTTCAGAGGCAGGGGATTCCCCACATCCCTAGCCGCTCACCCCGTCTTGACTAGTCCTGATGCTTTTACTCCTCTGTGCATCACTGCTTCTCAAACTTGGCTGCCCATGGCAAGCACCTGAAATGTTTTTTTTTTTTTAAACTGATGCCTGGGCCTCACTCCCAGAAATTCTGATTTAATGGGTTCAGGTACAGCCTGGACAATGGGAGATTTGAAAGTTTCCTGGTGATTCTGATTTGTAGCAAAGTTTGGGAACCATTGCCTTAGATAAGCTGAGATCTACACCCTGCACGTGTCCACCTGGTGCTCTTACTCTTCCCTGGAAAGCAGGGATAACAACCTTCCAGGGACAACCATCTTCCACATAAGACCCTTAAGAAAATACGAAGACAGCTTCACTTTCTTCCCAGCGTTTCCAGTTAAAGTCCCGGTGCTTCCTAGATGCCTCCTCCTGCCACATGTTATCTGGCTG
The DNA here is from genome assembly GCF_009828535.3 of Hylobates moloch. NCBI lineage: Eukaryota > Metazoa > Chordata > Mammalia > Primates > Hylobatidae > Hylobates > Hylobates moloch. The sequence goes on from NW_026652289.1 coordinate 56,928,271, forward strand.
ATCTACGACATCTATAGACAAGTGAGGAGCCCCCCGGAAGGTAATAACTAGGATGGGTCTGATGATGGCACACGAGAGCAGAACCGTGATGCCCCTTCTTCTCCACAGTCCACTTCGATTGCTGCAGCTCAGCTTTCCATGGAACCCCACCTACATGATAAAAACACTTTGATTTTTTTCACACAGGTGCTGCTGCTAAACTCTTTTTTCCCCGATCTTGCATTTGGTCACTAATTACTGGCTAAGGCCTAACGACAACCAGAAAACCAAATCAGCAGAACCTGTAGGCAATTCACCCTTACATCCTGTAGCATTTTACAGTTCACAGAGTAAATTCACACACCTTATTTTAATTACTCCTCCACCTAGCCGTCCTTATTCCAATCCCGTTTCCCAGGTGAGAAAGCTAGTTTTAGAGCAAAGAATAGGTGTGCCCCCAAACCACATGGTTAGTAAGTAGCAGAGTAGGGGATGTAATCCATTTTGTGATCTGTACACCACGCGACTCTACCTCCCACGTAACTGCACAGTCCACGGTAGTCCAGGGACCGGACCTCACAGCAGGGAAACCTCGGTTTAGCGCTGCTGCTTCGTGTGGCCGTGTTCCAGGGCCACCCACGCTCTGTGCACAGTTGTGTGCAGCACCATAACCGCAGGACAGGGGTCTTTGCCACAGTGCTGAGAAAATAGGCCAGGTTTCAGGGCAATGCTATTTGCCCCTCACTTTAAGTGCTGACAGAAATTAGGTGGTGACTTAAAAACTTCCTCGAAGAAAGACTGCCACGTGCATAGCTCAGCCAAAAACCAAACCAAACCAAACCAAACACCAAAAAACACTCCAGGTCAGAATGAAAATCCGTTTGGCAAAAACTCCTGACCCAGCTCAAGATGAATTCCTTGCTGCATATACATGTGATGCCTTATTCTCCTTTTGGTTCCTGACATGGCTTTGCCCTAGGACTGAAAAAAAAAAATCTCACAGCTGACACTTAAATGATATACCCTTTCCATTAGTTTCTATATAGTTTGGTTTTCTGGCTGCATGTTTGGTGTGTTCTCAGGACTGTTTCATTCAAACTCCCATTACTGACCCTACTACAGGTCTTCATTTCACTTATTTCATGGGTTGGGCTAAAGACAAGGCTGATAGCCCTTGGCCAGGCACTGGGCGTGGTAGGTCCCAGGTGCAGGCAATAAGGAGGTGCGTTGTCTATACAGGATTGAAAAATAGTCATAAAACTGTCTAGAAGTGGTGCTTTTTATTATCATCGTGTAAAATACTCTCCCCTGCTGGGTCAGAGCACTCCCACTCTCCCTCCTCCCCAGCCTTGGCAGGTCACTGATGACGTTCAATCACAGACTGCAGTCCCAATCTGCTAAAATCTGGGATCTGTTTTTGTCCTGTGTCCAGTGAGTTGGGCAGACAGAAGTCACATCTAACCAGGCTCAGCAGGACTTCCACAAAACTTCCCGGACAGTACAGATGGAAGGGAACTCAGTTAACTCTCTTAAAAACAATATAGTCCTAAAAGATGGTGCAGCTTCTATGGCAGAACCAAAAACCAGAGCAAACTGGATTTTAAGAGGCTCCAAGAATATACTCTTGCACAATACAGTGGTTATTCCCAAGCCCTGGAAAGTATCAGGCTGGAAAAAGAGGGCATGAAATCGTTTTTATTTGAAAGGCATTTGTTTGGGAAAAGGATGCTTTCTCCAAGCAAAATGTTAGCTTGCTTGGTTAGAATTTAATTACAGTATTCATTACTTAAAGCCAGCCTGGAATTTTGGCTTGAATTCTTAGGAGCCTATGATTCAGGAGGGAAATGACCTATTCAACCCCAGGCCAGTGAGCTAAAAGTTAATCTGATAACTGCGTTGTTCAAAAGGGCCCAAGAGATAACAAATAAATCCCCAAGGGGTAAAAAACAAAATTGTGGTTTTAAATCCAGGAACATTATCATAGAGCTATCGGAATGTTTGTTACCGAGATTGGAGCTAAATGAGGAAATGACTTAAAAGAATAAAGTGGTTAGTTGCCTTGGTTCCCAAATTAATAATGTCCTTGTTCTTTTGATATCTCTGATATTCACATGTTGGTTTAATTAAAACATTTGGACTCTGAAGTGCAGTGCAAGCAGGGAAATCATGCATTTGGTATGTGTCTTTAATGGACTATAGCTTATTCTAATCTGTCTTCAAAAGCAAACTTTATCCTTGTTGGTCATCTTCAGTCAGCCCTGTCTTCTAGGCTGGGTACTACTGACCAACTCGTGTGGGCCTCTGGACATCACGGCTGTTTTTCAATTGTCCCATCCTTGATGCCGTTTTGACCCTTAACTTTGGGTTTCTCCCAAGTTTGGAGTCTCAGCTTGTGGTTTTTGTGCTGCGTGAGACTGACCTGATTGCTGGGACTTCTAGGCTCCCCTCTGTTTCACCCTTCAGAACTGCCCTCCCATCTCAGCTCAGAGACCCTAACTCCAACTGTCAATAGGCCACACCCCTGACCTTAACCCCTCCTGCCTCCTTCAGGATTATCCTCCATCAAGCGTCCCTTCTCCCTCCCATCTCTTATCTCCCACTCTGCCAACTCCTCTCCATCCTCCAGGAAACATATTCCAATTATCCTAGCCTTAAAAAGGAAAAGACAAACCACATCTTGCCTCAGTTCTGGCACCCCTTAATCCTCCTCCTCCTCTTCACTGTCAAACTTCCTAGATAACATTCACTCTGGCTGCCTTGCACCTGCAAAGGTCATGCAAGATGTTGTAGCTGCTAGATCCAGCTGTGTCTTTTCTCAGATGTCACGTTGGTAGCATGTTAACCCTTTTTGCTAGAACATAGACTGCTTCTCCCCAAATCTCTCATCCTTGCCTCCAGGGCATTGCATCCTCCAACCTCTGTCTACCTCGGACCCAGCTCCTGGTTCTCCTCTCCGAAGGGAGCCAGTGCTACAGTCTTTAGAAGGTGGCTATGCTCACCGCTGTCCACCAACAGTTACCTTCTCTGGTCAATTTCTGTTTTTCTCTCCATTCTATCCCTTGGACAATCCCAACTATCCACAATTTATATCTTTTGTCCTGAACTCCAGCACCAGGTTTCCCCAGCCTGTTAGAGATTTCCCCTGTATATTTTATAAAAACCTCCAGTTCAACATGTCCCAAACCAAACACACCATTTTCTCTCCCATCCTTGCCTCCTCCTGTTCACTGGCTCAGGTGTCCTCCCAGTCACCAGGCTGGAGACCTCTGGGTTCCCCTGGCTCTTCTTTTACCCCTAGCAGTGAATCAACTACAAAAACCTATTTTCCAAGCAAGCTGCATCTTCATTCCACTGTATGCAGTCAAAACTTCCACAACCCAGGTTGGTGCCCACACTGTCTTCTGTCTGGACGGCCAGCCCCAGATGAGGAGAGTGCTGAATAGAAAAAAGCTCCATTTCAAAACCTGCCACTTACCAGGTTGGACCTCAGTTTCCTCACATGAGAAATAAGGGGCTAGACAATCTCTGAGGCTTTGTGATTCTCTAGATGCAATTCCTCACCATGTCTGCATGTCCCAAAGCCTGTGTATCCTTCAAGATCCTTCTCCTCTCAAAGCATTCTCTGCCTCTCTCCCTGCCACCCCAACTAGAAGTAATGTCTCTCCACTCTGGATTACTGTCACAGTTTCTATATTTCTTTCAGGGGGTTTAATCACTGATTACTTATCTCCCTCATTATATGAACTGCCACAAACTTTTGGAGGGAAGAGTTCATGTCTTGCGCTTTTTCTTCTTTAGATTCTCCTTATATGTAGTAGGTGACCATGATATAGTCATTGAATGAATGAATGACTGCAAAATGTTCCCCACTGATGAAAAAACTGCCGGAGCTTCTCATTTCCTCCTGGCTGCTGTCCTGACACAGGGCTGGAATAGCTTGTCTCTTCTGAGAACTAGAATAAGGGGTGGGCCAGCTTGGCAGCTGCTGAGAGTGTTGGTCTATAAGGGGCTCTAAAACACCTCCAGGACAGCAACATCTCACCAGATACGCAAGGAGATGATGGAACTCCTGTGCATGGCAAGAAGAATGTCCTGGATAAGCTACTTGGGGTTAGAGGAGACACTTCCCTCCCCAACAAGGCAACACTTCATTAACAATAGAAGTCAGTCCAATGGCGTCTGAGGAATGTGGGTCTGGTTATCTGTGGGGTTTTAGTTTTGTTAGTTGCGGTGTGCAAATTAGGTGCTGCCCGCCTTGCTCTTCCTCTCCACACACAGGGCTCAACCTGTCCTCAAAATGAAAGTTCAGTAAGTATTTGAAGACTCAGTTTGAGGGACACCTGCTGCGGGCTGGCTCCGGTGCCCATCCCTCTGGCCCTGCTCCTTCCCTGCAAGACCCTTCCATTCTGCCAGCTCCTTGACTGCCCTTCAGTGGCTTAGGATTATCTTCATTCTTTGGCTTCTGCATTTTCCCTTCCAAATTCTACCCATTCTTCAGGGCTGGGCCCACATTCTACCTCCTCTACACCTCCTCCACCCTTGATCACTTCATATAGCACTGGTTTCTCTCTGATTTGAAGGCCCAAAGTGGACTTTTTATTCCTTCCCTAGGCCAAAGACTTTACATCAGAGTCCGTGAAGATGGTATCACTATGTACTTCTCGTTCAGAGTGGCTAAGGCTTGCCATGTCTGCACATCGCAGTCTGGATTCAAACTTGGATTTAGGCTGCAACACACTTGCTGTTTTCACTGCTATCATGCTTCTCCCTGGTCTGTCATACAAATCAATGTAGCTAGGGGTTGTAGCCAACCGGCCCATGTATGTCCAGGACCAAGTAAGTGCCTGGTTCATGGTGGTTGCTGGATACATGCATAATAAATGAATAAATCCTTAGCTCTGAATTACATAATACAGGGTTGTATTAGTCTGTTCTCATGCTGCTAATAAAGACATGCCTGAGACTGGGTAATTTATAAAGGAAAAGAGGTTTAATTGACTCACAGTTCCACATGGCTGGGGAGGTGTCACCATCATGGTGGAAGGTGAAGGAGGAACAAAGTCATGTCTTACATGGTGGCAGGCAAGAGAGCATGTGCAGGGGAATTCCCCTTTATAAAACCATCAGATCTCATGAAACTTATTCACTGTCACAACAGCAAGGCAAGACCCGTCCCCATGATTCAATTACCTCCCACCTGGACCCTCCCACGACATGTGGGAATTATGGGAGCTACAATTTGAGATTTGGGTGGGGACACAGCCAAACCATATCAAAGATGAATGTAATGTGCTATCTTGTCACTTAGCAATTTTCATGTTAGGGTGCTAACTCTAAGAAAACTGGTTTCTTGGGGTGAAATCACTTTAAGTTCTGTTAAAAACTTTGTAGGGTTTTTCAGGCCAGGCGCGGTGGCTCACACCTGTAATCCCAGCACTTTGGGAGGCCAAGGCGGGCGGATCACAAGGTCAGGAGATTGAGACCATTCTGGCTAACACGGTGAAACCCTGTCTCTACTAAAAATACAAAAATTAGCCGGGTGTGGTGGTGGGCACCTGTAGTCCCAGCTACTCGGGAGGCTGAGGCAGGAGAATGGCGTGAACCCAGGAGGCGGAGCTTGCGGTGAGCAGAGATCACACCACTGCACTCCAGCCTGGGCGACAGAGCGAGACTCTGTCTCAAAAAAAAAAAAAAACCTTGTAGAGTTTTTCGTTAAATATTGGCTAAAATTTGCCAAGATCCTTGCCCCTCACCAGAGACAGGGGCAGAATACAGTGCTGACAAGGAAGAAACTGAGGAGGCTCCCTAGGAATTAGACCCATCTCCATCCACCCCAGGCTGTGGTAGAACCTTAGGCCTGCAGCTGAGCCCCGCAGCTGGACTCAGTGCCTGTATATCAGAGCACCAAGCCCCTGAGGCCCTGTTCCCAGTGCTATGTAAGACCTGTCCCCAGTGCTATGTAAGACCCTGTCCCCTCTCTTTGCTGTATCTCAGGTTATAACCACTCACAGGTTCCTCCCTTGCTGACTCAGGCCACTAACCAGGAATGATTGAGTGAAACATTAAGATGCCAATGGACAGCTGAGCAAATGACACAAGCTAATGGAAATACGTTAAATCTCCCTTGTAATCTAACACAAATTAAAATAATAAAACTATCATTTTCACCTGCCATATAACAACAACAGAAAAATTCAATGATAATAGAGATTTCTGGGTCTACATGATGAGATAACCACATAAGAACAGGAGCCTGGCCAGGTGTGGTGGCTCACGCCTGTAACCCTAGCACTTTGGGAAGCCCAGGCAGCTGGATCACCTGAAGTCGGGGGTTCGAGACCAGCCTGGCCAACATGGCAAATCCCTGTCTGTACTAAAAATACAAAAATTAGCTGGGTGTGGTGGTGCATGCCTGTAATCCCAGCTACTCAGGAGGCAGGAGAATCCTTTGAACCCAGGAGGCGGAGGTTGCAGTGAGCTGAGATGGCACCACTGCACTACAGCCTGGGCAACAAAGTGAGACTCTATTTAAAAAAAAAAAAAAAAAAAAAAAAGCAGGGGCCAGAAAACTTTCAAAACTAGGTATCAGATTTGCTCATTCACTCACTCTTTTTTGAGCACCCACTAATGTGCCATGTGCATACAATAGTGGACAGAGAGGCACGGACTCTGCCTCCTTTGAGGGAAACAGGTTGCTGAAAGGGAGAATGGTGGGAAGGGAGTGCAGTGGTCAGGGAAGGCCTTTCCAAGGAGGTGCCTGAGTGTGGGGAAGGAGCCAGCCTTGTGAAGAGCAGGGAGGTGCATTGCAGAAAGAAAGAACAGTCTGTGCAAAGGCCCCGTGGTCAAAAGAACTTGGTTTGAAGACATGACAGAAAGCCCAGTTGATGACTTTGTCCTCATGAAGAGACATAATCATGTTGGCTCTTCTGGAGGTGGGTGGGTTACAGGGTGGCAATAGCATTCTCAAGTAACATTCTGCATAGGAGGGGCAGACGTTGGCTCACATAAGAATCAAGAAATTTAATGAGGCTGAGCCCCCAAATTCAGAGTCTTAAATCTAATACAGTTTATTAATCGTCCTTCCCTGGGCCTCCCCTTCCTTATACATAAAATGTTAGGACTGAACGAAAGAAGATCTCCAAGGACTCTTTAAGTGAAAAATTCTTTTAAAAGATTCAATGTAATTAAAACAATGAGTTGGAAATGATGAAATGAATCAATTAACCAAGAGTTTAAATATGACTATGAGCTCCAGAGGCTTGGTGGCAACTTCCTCCCTGGTCCCGTTACAACATTCCAGGCTGCAGGGTCCAGTGGTTCTGGGGGGGTCCCTGGACGAGGTCTGCCCTCAATGAAGAATTCTGAGCAGCAGGAAGAGCAAGCAGATGGGAGCACCTGACCCATAAGGAGGAAGTCACGGATGGATTTGCAGACAGTCAAATTTCTGAAGACTGTCAGTTCAGAATACCTCAGATGGTGAGGAGGCCTGGCAGGGCGCATGTGGTCCGAAGACACTTTACAGATTTGATTTATAGGCTGTGCAGCGGTGTTACCTCTGGCAGTTTTATTTTCCATGTGTTTTTCATCAGCACAATTTTAATTTTTTTTAAATCACAGAAGCAATTCATGATCATTAAAAAAAATTTAAGCCTCCTAAAAGAAGTGGAAGGTCTCACTTCTTCTGCTTGGCCCCAATCTCACTTCACTCCACAAGGATAACCACTTTTAACAATTAGTGAGAATCCTTCCAGATCTTTCTGTGCATGTGTGGACGGGCATAAACAAAATTATATAAGTTCATATGTATTTTTTAATACAAAATGGGACCCTATTATAATTTTTTTAGCCCACCATCATTTTAAGGACCTTCATTTCTTGTTATTAAATATAGAGCTAGTCCATTATTTTTAATGGCTAAAGAGTGTTTCATAGGATGGAAATAATGTAACATTTAATCATTTTTCTATTGTTGGATAGTTAGGTTGCATTTAATTTTTTCAGCTTATGAAACTGGTTGCAATGGACATTCTTATAAAGGTCTTTGTGCTCTTAATGATTATTTTGCTAAATCAAGGGTTTGCTTACTGCGATACATTATACTCTCAACACTTGGTGAGAGTCATGAACTTCTCCCCCAGCCTCCTACCCCATATTATATTTTACCATCATTTTAAATTTCTATAATCTGCCAGGTAAAATTGTACCCCACTGTAACAATCTGAATTGTCCTGATTACTAGTGGGTACAAATATCTTTTCATAGATTTAAAAATCATTGGTACTTTCCCCCTGGGAATTACTTACATACATCCTTTGCCTTTTTTTACATTGGGTTGTTTTATCTTTTCTTAGTGAACTTCAGGAGCTTTAAAAAATATTAAGGATATTAGCTATTAGCCCTTTGTTCAGAAATATTATTTCTCAGTCTGTCATTTGCCTTTAATAGTGTCTTTTGACATAGAGAAGCCTCCAATCCTTATTAAATCAGATTTGTAAACCTTTTTAATGCTTATAGAGTCCAAAAGAGTTTAGTTCTTGTCAGAAAGTCTCTCCTCACCACATAATTTAAAAATATTTTTCTGGGATATTTTTATAGATTTTATTTTTCTACATTTTCTTTTGGTATATTTGTAGTTTTTATCTTGGTATATATTGTGACACAGAGATCTAACATTATTTTTTAATAATAACTAATTATCCTAATGCTGATTATTGAGTTGTTTCCTCAATTATTTAAATGTACTTTTATCATATACTACAAACGGGTCTATTTCTAAATTATTTCATTTCATTACAATCTCTTTGGTATCCCTGTGCCTTCCCTACAGTGTTTTAATTGCTGTGGGCTTATAAAATTTTCATGTCTTGTAAGACATATTTTCACTTCATCTTTATTCAAAACCTTTTGGCTACTCTTGAACATTTGCTCTTCTAGATGAACTTTAAAATCAGGTGATTCTCATGAAAATTCCATTGGAATACTGAGGAGCTTAAAAATTGAATTTATGGATTAATTTGGGGGAAATTGATGGCTTTTTAGTAAGGAGTTGTCTTAGACTGAAATATGTTGTTTCGTCATTTATTTAAATTTTATGTCCTTTAGTAAAGTTTTTTTTTTCCTATGGTTCTTGTGTATTTATTGTTTCATTTATTTCAAATATTTAATATTTTTGTTGCTATAGTGAGTGGCATCCTGTTAAAACTACATGATCTATATGGTTCTTGCTTATATATAGGAAAGCTATTGAGTTTTAAATGTTTACTTGATCTGGACACTGTCATGAATATATGATTAGGTCTAATAATTTTTCATAAGTTGTCAATAATTTTGTTGGTAAGAAATCATGTCATATATAAATAAGGTGGGTTTTATCCTTTTTCTACGATCTTGATACCTCATTTATTTTTCTTGTCTCATTTCATTGGCTGGAACCTTCATAGTGATATTGAGAATCCTTAATAGGATTGGCTCCCTCGTTTCACCTTCAGGTATGATGAATACTACTGAATTCCAGTAGACTTTCCTTATCAAATTAAGGAATTTTACTTTTATTCAGAGCTTTTTATTAATTTATACAGATTGGGTGGTAAATATTATCAAGTAATTTTTCAGTATCAATTAAGATGATATTTTTCTCTTAACATCTTGGTGTAGTAATAGATATCCTAAAATTAACCAATCTTTTTATTCCTGGAATTATTTGAATTTTTAAAATTGACTACAATTTTCCCCCCACAAAGCCCTTCTGATGAGATTGGCCACAAAACAACAAAGATCGTCATATTAATGTGGAAAACCCATTCCATCAAGAACAGAATTCTGGACCTGCCATCTCTCAACCAATTCCTGTTGCTTGGCACTTTCAGGCATGGAAGCTCTTGATGAAAGTATGGTATAGAAAGCTATAAGAGCTCAGCATGGACTCAGGTTTGGATGTGGCTGGGCTGTCCCTGTCAAGTAAAATGTGAAATGTCTAATGCAGAGAAACAAATGGAATAACTGGCTTTTAAAAAGCCAATTTATTGGGTATAATTGACATTTAAAAAGCTGTAGCTATTTAATGTATACACCTTGATAAGTTTTAGAGACTGTGACATCACCACAATCTATGCCATAAACACATTACTCACCTCCAAAAGTTTCCTCCCATCCTCTTTATTATTACTATTTTGTGATAAGAATACTTAAAATAAGGTCTACTCTTTCAACACATTTTTAAGTATGCAATACAGTATTGTTAACTGCAAGCTCTATGCGGTATCATAGAGCTCTAGGACTTATTAATCTTTTATAACTGAAACTTTTTTTTTTTCATGATTATTTGGTTTACTTTTTTTTTTTTTTGTTATACTTTAGGTTTTAGGGTACATGTGCACAATGTGCAGGTTTGTTACATTTGTATCCACGTACCATGTTGATTCCCTGCACCCATTAGCTCATCATTTAGCATTAGGTATATCTCCTAATGCTGTCCCCGCCCCCCCCACCCCCCACCCCACAACAGTACCCGGAATGTGATGTTCCCCTTCCTGTGTCCATGAGTTCTCATTGTTCAATTCCCACCTATGAGTGAGAACATGCGGTGTTTGGTTTTTTGTCCTTGTGATAGTTTACTGAGAATGATGTTTTCCAGTTTCATCCATGTCCCTACAAAGGACACGAACTCATCATTTTTTATGGCTGCATAGTATTCCATGGTGTATATGTGCCACATTTTCTTAATCCAGTCTATTGTTGTTGGACATTTGGGTTGGTTCCAAGTCTTTGCTATTGTGAATAGTGCCGCAATAAACATACGTGTGCATGTGTCTTTATAGCAGCATGATTTATACTCCTTTGGGTATATACCCAGTAATGGGATGGCTGGGTCAAATGGTATTTCTAGTTCTAGATCCCTGAGGAATCGCCACACTGACTTCCACAATGGTTGAACTAGTTTACAGTCCCACCAACAGTGTAAAAGTGTTCCTATTTCTCCACATCCTCTCCAGCACCTGTTGTTTCCTGATTTTTTAATGATGGCCATTCTAACTGGTGTGAGATGGTATCTCACTGTGGTTTTGATTTGCATTTCTCTGATGGCCAGTGATGATGAGCATTTCTTCATGTGTTTTCTGGCTGCATAAATGTCTTCTTTTGAGAAGTGTCTGTTCATGTCCTTTGCCCACTTTTTGATGGGGTTGTTTGTTTTTTTCTTGTAAATTTGTTTGAGTTCATTGTAGATTCTGGATATTAGCCATTTGTCAGATGAGTAGGTTGCAAAAATCTTCTCCCATTCTGTAGGTTGCCTGTTCACTCTGATGGTAGTTTCTTTTGCTGTGCAGAAGCTCTTTAGTTTAATGAGATCCCATTTGTCAATTTTGGCTTTTGTTGCCATTGCTTTTGGTGTTTTAGACATGAAGTCCTTGCCCACGCCTATGGCCTGAATGGTATTGCCTAGGTTTTCTTGTAGGATTTTAATGGTTTTAGGTCTAACATATAAGTCTTTAATCCATCTTGAATTAATTTTTGTATAAGGTGTAAGGAAGGGATCCAGTTTCAGCTTTCTACATATGGCTAGCCAGTTTTCCCAGCACCATTTATTAAATAGGGAATCCTTTCCCCATTTCTTGTTTTTGTCAGGTTTGTCAAAGATCAAATAGTTGTAGATATGCGGCATCATTTCTGAGGGCTCTGTTCTGTTCCATTGATCTATATCTCTGTTGTGGTACCAGTACCATGCTGTTTTGGTTACTGTAGCCTTGTAGTATAGTTTGAAGTCAGGTAGCGTGATGCCTCCAGCTTTGTTCTTTTGGCTTAGGATTGACTTGGCAATGCGGGCTCTTTTTTGGTTCCATATGAACTTTAAAGTAGTTTTTTCCAATTCTGTGAAGAAAGTCATTGGTAGCTTGATGGGGATGGCATTGAATCTATAAATTACTTTGGGCAGTATGGCCATTTTCACAATATTGATTCTTCCAACCCATGAGCATGGAATGTTCTTCCATTTGTTTGTATCCTCTTTGATTTCATTGAGCAGTGGTTTGTAGTTCTCCTTGAAGAGGTCCTTCACATCCCTTGTAAGTTGGATTCCTAGGTATTTTATTCTCTTTGAAGCAATTGTGAATGGGAGTTCACTCATGATTTGGCTCTCTGTTTGTCTGTGATTGGTGTACAAGAATGCTTGTGATTTTTGTACATTAATTTTGTATCCTGAGACTTTGCTGAAGTTGCTAATCAGCTTAAGGAGATTTTGGGCTGAGACAATGGGATTTTCTAGATATACAATCATGTCATCTGCAAACAGGGACAATTTGACTTCCTCTTTTCCTAATTGAATACCCTTTATTTCCTTCTCCTGCCTGATTGCTCTGGCCAGAACTTCCAGCACTATGTTGAATAGGAGCGGTGAGAGAGGGCATCCCTGTCTTGTGCCAGTTTTCAGAGGGAATGCTTCCCGTTTTTGCCCATTCAGTATGATATTGGCTGTGGGTTTGTCGTATATAGCTCTTATTATTTTGAGATACGTCCCATCAATACCTAATTTATTGAGAGTTTTTAGCATGAAGGGTTGTTGAATTTTGTCAAAAGCCTTTTCTGCATCTATTGAGATAATCATGTGGTTTTTGTCTTTGGTTCTGTTTATATGCTGGATTACATTTATTGATTTGCGTATGTTGAACCAGCCTTGCATCCCAGGGATGAAGCCCACTTGATCATGGTGGATAAGCTTTTTGATGTGCTGCTGGATTCGGTTTGCCAGTATTTTATTGAGGATTTTTGCATCAATGTTCATCAAGGATATTGGTCTGAAATTCTCTTTTTTGGTTGTGTCTCTGCCTGGCTTTGGTATCAGGATGATGCTGGCTTCATAAAATGTGTTAGGGAGGATTCCCTCTTTTTCTATCGATTGGAATAGTTTCAGAAGGAATGGTACCAGTTCCTCCTTGTACCTCTGGTAGAATTCAGCTGTGAATCCATCAGGTCCTGGACTCTTTTTGGTTGGTAAGCTATTGATTATTGCCACAATTTCAGAACCTGTTATTGGTCTATTCAGAGATTCGACTTCTTCCTGATTTAGTCTTGGGAGGGTGTATTTGTCGAGGAATTTATCCATTTCTTCTAGATTTTCTAGTTTATTTGCATAGAGGTGTTTGTAGTATTCTCTGATGGTAGATTGTATTTCTGTGGGATCGGTGGTGATATCCCCTTTTTCATTTTTTATTGCATCTATTTGATTCTTCTCTCTTTTCTTCTTTATTAGTCTTGCTAGCGGTCTATCAATTTTGTTGATCTTCTCAAAAAACCAGCTCCTGGATTCATTAATTTTTTGAAGGGTTTTTTGTGTCTCTATTTCCTTCAGTTCTGCTCTGATTTTAGTTATTTCTAGCCTTCTGCTAGCTTTTGAATGTGTTTGCTCTTGCTTTTCTAGTTCTTTTAATTGTGATGTTAGGGTGTCAATTTTGGATCTTTCCTGTTTTCTCTTGTGGGCATTTAGTGCTATAAATTTCCCTCTACACACTGTTTTGAATGTGTCCCAGAGATTCTGGTAGGTTGTGTCTTTGTTCTCGTTGGTTTCAAAGAACATCTTTATTTCTGCCTTCATTTCATTATGTACCCAATAGTCATTCAGGAGCAGGTTGTTCAGTTTCCATGTAGTTGAGCGGTTTTGAGTGAGTTTCTTAATCCTGAGTTCTAGTTTGATTGCACTGTGGTCTGAGAGACAGCTTGTTATAATTTCTGTTCTTTTACATTTGCTGAGGAGAGCTTTACTTCCAACTATGTGGTCAATTTTGGAATAGGTGTGGTGTGGTGCTGAAAAAAATGTATATTCTGTTGACTTGGGGTGGAGAGTTCTGTAGATGTCTATTAGGTCCACTTTATGTAGAGCTGAGTTCAATTCCTGGATATCCTTGTTAACTTTCTGTCTCGTTGATCTGTCTAATGCTGACAGTGGGGTGTTAAAATCTCCCATTATTATTGTGTGGGAGTTTAAGTCCCTTTGTAGGTCACTCAGGACTTGCTTTATGAATCTGGGTGCTCCTGTGTTGGGTGCATATATATTTAGGATAGTTAGCTCTTCTTGTTGAATTGATCCCTTAACCATTATGTAATGGCCTTCTTTGTCTCTTTTGATCTTTGTTGGTTTAAAGTCTATTTTGTCAGAGACTAGAATTGCAACCCCTGCCTTTTTTTGTTTTCCAGTTGCTTGATAGATCTTCCTCCATCCCTTTATTTTGAGTCTATGTGTGTCTCTGCACGTGAGATGGGTTTCCTGAATACAGCACACTGATGGGTCCTGACTCCTTATCCAGTTTGCCAGTCTGTGTCTTTTAATTGGAGCATTTAGCCCATTTACATTTAACGTTAATATTGTTATGTGTGAATCTGATCCTGTCATGATGATGTTAGTTGGTTATTTTGCTCATTAGTTGATGCAGTTTCTTCCTAGCCTCGATGGTCTTTACAATTTGGCATGTTTTTGCAGTGGCTGGTACCGGTTGTTCCTTTCCATGTTTAGTGCTTCCTTCAGGAGCTCTTTTAGGGCAGGCCTGGTGGTGACAAAATCACTCAGCGTTTGCTTGTCTGTAAAGTATTTTATTTCTCCTTCACTTATGAAGCTTAGTTTGGCTGGATAGGAAATTCTGGGTTGAAAATTCTTTTCTTTAAGAATGTTGAATATCGGCCCCCACTCTCTTCTGGCTTGTAGAGTTTCTGCTGAGAGATCAGCTGTTAGCCTGATGGGCTTCCCTTTGTGGGTAACCCGACCTTTCTCTCTGGCTGCCCTTAACATTTTTTCCTTCATTTCAACTTTGGTGAATCTGACAATTATGTGTCTTGGAGTTGCTCTTCTCGAGGAGTATCTTTGTGGCGTTCTCTGTATTTCCTGAATCTGAATGTTGGCCTGCCTTGCTAGATTGGGGAAGTTCTCCTGGATAATATCTTGCAGAGTGTTTTCCAACTTGGTTCCATTCTCCCTGTCATTTTCAGGTACACCAATCAGACGTAGGTTTGGTCGTTTCACGTAGTCCCAAATTTCTTGGAGGCTTTGTTCATTTCTTTTTATTCTTTTTTCTCTAGACTTCCCTTCTCGCTTCATTTCATTCATTTCATCTTCCATCTGCGATACCCTTTCTTCCAGTTGATCGCATCTGCTACTGAGGCTTCTGCAATCTTCACGTAGTTCTCGAAACTTGGCTTTCAGCTCCTCCATCTCCTTTAAGCCCTTCTCTCCATTGGTTATTCTAGTTATCCATTCTTCTAATTTTTTTTCAAACTTTTTAACTTCTTTGCTATTGTTTTGAATTTCCTCCCGTAGCTCAGAGTAGTTTGATCGTCTGAAGCCTTCTTCTCTCAACTCGTCAAAGTCATCCTCCATCCAGCTTTGTTCCATTGCTGGTGAGTAACTGCGTTCCTTTGGAGGAGGAGAGGTGCTCTGCTTTTTAGAGTTTCCAGTTTTTCTGTTCTGTTTTTTCCCCATCTTTGCGGTTTTATCTACTTTTGGGCTTTGATGATGGTGATGTACAGATGGGTTTTTGGTGTGGATGTCCTTTCTGTTTGTTAGTTTTGCTTCTACCAGACAGGACCCTCAGCTGCAGGTCTGTTGGAGTTTACTAGAGGTCCACTCCAGACCCTGTTTGGCTGGGTGTCAGCAGCGGTGGCTGCAGAACAGCGGATTTTCGTGAGACCACCAATTCAGCTGTCTGATAGTTCCTCTGGAAGTTTTGTCTCAGAGGAGTACCTGGCCCAGTGAGGTGTCAGTCTTTCCCTTCTGGGGGGGTGCCTCCCAGTTAGGCTGCTCAGGGGTGAGGGGCCCACTTTAGGAGGCAGTCTGTCCGTTCTCAGATCTCCAGCTGCATGCTGGGAGAACCACTACTCTCTTCAAAGCTGTCAGTCAGACAGGGACGTTTAAGTCTCTGGAGATTCCTGCTGACTTTTTGTTTGTCTGTGCCCTGCCCCCGGAGGTGGAGCCTACAGAGGCAGACAGGCCTCCTTGAGCTGTGGTGGGCTCCACCCAGTTCGAGCTTCCTGGCTGCTTTGTTTACCTAAGCAAGCCTGGGTAATGGCGGGCGCCCCTCCCCCAGCCTCGCTGCCGCCTTGCAGCTTGATCTCAGACTGCTGTGCTAGCAAGCAGCGAGACTCCGTGGGCACAGGACCCTCCGAGCCAGGTGCGGGACACAATCTCCTAGTGTGCCGTTTTCCAGGCCCGTTGGGAAAGCGCAGTATGAGGGTGGGACTGACCCGATTTTCCAGGTGCCGTCTGTTACCCCTTTCTTTGACTAGGAAAGGGAACTCCCTGACCCCTTGCGCTTCCCGAGTGAGGCAGTGCCTCGCCCTGCTTCGGCTCGCGCACAGTGCGCTTCACCGACTGTCCTGCACCCACTGTTAGGCACTCCCTAGTGAGATGAAACCGGTACCTCAAGCAGAAATGCAGAAATCACCAGTCTTCTGTGTTGCTCGGGCTGGGAGCTGGAGACCGGAGCTGTTCCTATTCGGCCATCTTGGCTCCTATCTTCCAACTGAAACTTTGTACCCTTTGAATAACACCTCCCATTTCCCCCTTCCTGCCAGGCTCTGGCAACGCAACCACCACTCTACTCTTTGCTTTTATGAGTTTGGCTATTTTAGATTCCTTATATAAGTGGTATCATGTAATATTCATCTTTCTATGCCTGGCTTATTTCACTTGGCATAATGTCCTTCAGGTTCACCCATGTTGTCACAAATGTCAGAATTTTTCTAAGGTTTAATAATATTCCATTGGGTATATATATACATATATATATATATACATGTATATATACATATATACGTATATATACGTGTATACACGTATATATATACACATATATACACGTGTATATATATATTTCACAAGTTCTTTATCCACTCATCTATCAATACACATTTAGGTTGCTTCCATGTTTTGGCTATTGTAAATAATGCTGCAAGAAACATGGGAGTTTGCTGATCTCAATTGAAATCAGGATCTCCTGATCCTGATATATATACCCTGCAACCCAGGGATTGCTGGATCATATGGTAGTTTTATTTTTCATTTTTTGAGGAACCTGCATACTGTTTTTCATAGGGGCTGCACTCATTTATATTCCCACTACCAGTGTGTAAGGGGGCCCTTTTCTCTGCATCCTTGTCAACACATCTTTTGTTTGATAATGGCCACTCTAACAGAGTGTATTCTTCTCCCTCAGATTCTACCTTAGCACCCAGCTGACTGCATTCCAGATGGTTGTTTAACCTTCTGTCTCTCCTCTAGACTGAGTTATCCAAGGGCAGGGACTGGTACCTATTTATCTGTGTGGCTCCAACATCTACTACAATAGGCATCAGGAAGTGACTAGTACCAAATGATTTTCAAGGAATGTGCCACATAGCCCCCAGGTCCTGGGGCAGTCCCGAGGGGCCTCTGCAGTGTGAGAAGGGGCTGAGCTGATGAGGCGGAGGCCCTTGGCCCCCTCTTCAGTGAGAGAACTGCCTTCTGTGTCTCATTCATGTGCTGAAGTGGGGGTTCTGTGCCATATTTCGTCATAAATTATCTACCCCCATAAAAACAATTAAAAGGATTATTTCTACCATGTTCCCTTTCCACACACACATAGAGAAAAAAGAACTTCAAAGATGAGACATCATATCTTGTGCTGCAAAATGAATTTATATTTTGTAACTGGAAAGATATGATGCTCTACAAATAACCAATAACATCTCCCCTGCAAAATACTTAACTCAAATGCAGGTTTTGCAAACACCATAATTTTCAAAATCCTAAATGTTAATCAGTGTTACCAAAGTTGCCCTCTCTTCTTTCATTTTACATGGTGCATTTTAGACTGATCTGAATTCTACAGCATTCCTTTTCTATGGTGTCCATAATCACCACATGTCCCCTCCTCTCCTGTCATCTGGATCCCAGTGCACACTCTTTCTTTACAGCGGAGCCCCTTGGATGTGCTCTACTTCTCCCCTGCCTGCTGGCCCTGGGATCCTCTGGCAGAGGCTTGCTGGGAGACAGGTGTGCGTCTATGTCAATGTGCCTATGCGCCCACTTCCCCTGAGCAGGAGTTGTCCTGAAATGAACACCAAGTTTGACCACTGAAGCTGCTGTGTCCCATCAAGTCCCACCCCCAGCCGGCTCCTTCACTCCCCAATTTCATGCACCTCTCACAGATCTTGTTCCTGCTGCTGTCCTCCATCCCCCTTTCCATTCCATCATCTCACCCTTCCGCACGGCTCCTCTGCCTCGTTTTCTGATTTGTTTCTTTCTAAGCTCTCTGATTTAATACTCCTTCCGGTATTCTCTCTGGCACATTTTCCCTCATGCTTCCCATTCTATACAATAACTTGTATCTGTGGGCTCTTAACAGTGGCCACTCGAATCATCCCCTTTTGCTCCTTCCCCAAGTCTTATCACCCAGTTGCCAAAGGGCACTCTCTCCTTCCTTTCTCCCATTCTCCTCACCCTAGAAGCTGTGCATTCTGAAGGCTGCCTCTCTAAGTCACATGGACTTGTGACTGCCCTGTACACTGCACTGTCATCGACCTGGACACCTCGTGTTGTATTTTCAGGCTTTGGGTGGACTTGTGGCTGGGAGTGGTTTTAGATCACCTATAGGCCTCTGTACTAGTTCTCTCCTTCATTCTTCCCTATAGATCAGCTCTCCTTCTCTCTGCTTGCCTCAAAGCCCGTAATGGGGTGGGCTGGAAGGAAGCATGAGTTTTCCTGTGCTTAGATTTGGTATTCTTTCTCTTTTTAGTTAAAGTTATTTTTAACTCTCTGTCCTCAAGGTATGCCAAGGGTGTGATTTTTGTGTCTTTTCCTTTCTCCCTTTTTTGATCTATATCATTTGGGGAGGAAATATTGGGATATGGGCATCTGGCTGCCACCATTATCTTCAGCTACTTGGAAGCCACCATTTTCTCCTTTTAACTGGTAATAGCTATGCTATAGTTTCAATATGCATTTCATATTGAAATGTGATCCTGAATGTGTTGGGAGGTGGCGCCTAGTGGGAGGTGTTTGGGTCATTGGGGGTGGATCCCTCAGGAATGGCTTTGTTTCCTTTTAGCTGTAGTGAGTGAATTCTTGTTCTGATGAGATTGTATTAGTTCTAGTGGGAAGGGATTAGTTCCCAAAAGAGTGGGTTGTTATAAAGTGAGGTTCCTCCTCCTGTTTGGTCCCTCTCTGCACATGGGTCTACTTCTCTGATCTTCTCCACCATGTTGTCACATAGCACGAAAGCCCTCACCAGAAACCACGGCCATATTCTTGAACTTCTCAGCCTGCAGAACTATGAGCTAAATAAACCTCTTTTCTTTATAAATTACGCAGTCTCAGGTATTTTTAAAACAGCAACACAAAATGGCCTAAGAAAAGGTACCATAAACAGGAATTTTCAACAAATTAGATACTTTATATAATACTAGTAAAACTAACATTTATTGAGGCCTCTCTGTGCCCCAGGCACGTCCTGCATGCTTTATCTGTATTAACTCATTTAGTTATCACAATCATTTTACCTCTGCTATTTACATTTTACAGATAAATTAAGTAACTTGCCCAACACACACTTACTGTCTTATATAATCTTCACAAAGTCTCTGGGTAGGCATTATCAGCTTCATTGTATAGATGGGAAGCAGAGGCTCAGACAGGCTAAGTAACTTGCCCAAGGTCACAGAGCTAACAATGAGGAAGAGTCAAGATTTCAATCTGATTCTGAAGGTATTCTTCTCCCTTGTGAAGGAAGAAGAAAGCAACGTCTGTCCTGCCTCCTGAGTGTGCAGGGGCTGTGGCCCCCTGGGTTGGTTGGGACTCAGGCTACCTTCTTACCTGTCTCTGTAGTGGTCACCATCATCTGTCCCTTCACTAAGGGAGAATGGCTCTGCAATCAGCAAAACTCACCACTATGGGAAATGTTACAGTCAAATACCCTGGGATCTAACACACACACACACACACGTGCACACACACAAATAAATATTTTATGTATATATACACACATTATTAACAAAAAATCTAATGCCTGCTGCCCATATTACACCGTCTCAAGAAAATTACAGGTATCAGGAACTGAACTTGCACACACACATACATACACACACACTCATACATACACAAACACACACACACATACACATACAATAAAAGGATAGAAGAGAGAATATGTAGATTAGAGAGGCTTAAAGGACCTAATTTAAAATGGGCCAGGCTAAACTATAATGCCTAGGGATGCATACTTGGGTTATACAATTATAAAGAAATGCAAGGAAATGATTTCTCTAAAAGTCAAGAGAGGAAGGGAGGGAGCAAAGACTGGGACACGGCCTGTGGAAGGGCCTCTGGGGCCTAGCAGAGTTCTAGTTCTTTCCCTTATAATAGCTCATTAAGGTATACACGTATTCCAGGGGAGGTTTTGGAAAGAGGGCTGAGGAGACAGAATGAGATATGAATTCAAGAGGCACAGAAGGCAAACTTCAAATTAAGAGAGAGCTGGGGCCACCACATGCACTGCTGGTTCCTTAGCACACCTCTCCATCTCCTGTGGGCTGCTGCACTTAGGACCATCCTGGTGGCCAGGTGCACATGACTCCACGTGGATGCAGGGGAGCGTTCTGGGTGGTTTGCTGTGGTCCTGTGGGGTCTAGTGTGGTGGTCTGCAGTGCTATCAAGGGGCTATGGACTGCCTCAGAGTTGTACTTCAGGCTTCTCCTGACAAAGCTACACAGAGTTATAATAGCATGTCCTAAAAATTTCAGTTCAGTTCCTGGTATCTGTACTTTTTCTTGGGACACCATAATATGGGCAGCAATCGCTGGATTTCTTGTTTTTAACAGTTCTTTTGTTTGGAAGCAGAATTTTTCACTCAGTTAAAGTCTGGAATAACACATTATTTCTTACAAGTGCATATGAATTCCCAATTATTTCAATAAAAATTTCAATTAAACTATACAGAGAAATGAAAAGTTAAATTGCCAGGCAACTTGCTGAACAACTGGGAGGAAAATGTATAATCCTTGCAAAAGCTTAACCATGTTAAAAGAAAATATGTTGACCCAGAGTCATACTTAAAAGATGCCAGACCTTTATTAAAAGTCATCAGAGACAGCAGATCTTAGAGGCAACTGATGAAAAGCTAAACAGATCCAAATCTATATTTTGGGATAAAATAGATTATAAAGAGAAAGAAACTGAAAGAAGAGAAATCCAAGTATTCTGAATGAGATGAACCAACCATGACATTACAAGAAGGATAAAGCCACCAGAGCATAGATGGAAATCCACTCCGTCTCTCATGGTTTTTCCAGAGGATCTGACCAAGAGCATTTCTCACTTGGTTTCCTCCAAAGGGTCCACCTTCATCTGAAAGGAGATCTTTATGCTCGCCTCTATTCAATGTCCAACCTCGACACTGGCTTTTTTTTTTTTTTTTTTTGAGACAGGGCTTCACTCCATCATCTAGGCCTGAGTGCAGTGGTGTATGATTCTGTTCTCATGCTACTAATAAAGACATATGTGAGACTGGGTAATTTATAAAGGAAAGATGCTTAATGGACTCACAGTTCCACATGGCTGGGGAAGCCTCACAATCATGGCAGAAGATGAAGGAAGAGCAAAGGGATATCTTACCTGGCAGCAGGCAAAAGAGAGTAGGAGCCAAGTGAAAGGAGAAACCCCTTATAAAATCATCAGATCTTGGGAGACTTGTTCACTACCATGAGAACAGTACAGGGGAAACTGCCTCCATGATTCAATTATCTCCCACTGGGTCTCTCCCACAACACATGGGAATTATGGGAGCTACAATTCAAGGTGAGATTTGGGTGGAGACACAGCCAAACCATATCATGTGGTGAGATCATGGCTCCCTGCAACCTCCTGGGCTCAAAGCGATCCTCTCACCTCAGCCTCCAAGTAGCTGGGACTACCGGTGTGCACTACAACACCCGGCTAATTTTTGTATTTTTTTGTACAGACCAGGTTTCACCATGTTGACCAGGCTGGCCTTGAACTCCTCGGCTAAAGCAATCTGCCTGCCTTGGCCTCCCAAAGTGCTGGGATTGCAGGTGTGAGCCACCAAGCCCAGCTGGCTTTGTTTCTTTATCCACCAATTTAGGATCCTTGCTGCTACTGGATCTAAAGAGACAGATCATGAGACTTGGACCTCCTTTTCCTTCTGCCTCACCAGAAAGAATGTATGGGTCACCCCAGGATGCTTCCTGCTAAGAGGTTTTTCTGGCCTTCTACATCCTTTGATAGCAATGAGAAATGTCTATCTACTAAAAGGTTTTCCTGATTTTCCTCTTCCATAGGCTAGGTTTCCCCCTACCCTCTCCACATCCTGAAATTATTGAGCTAACATCAGGGTTGATTTCATCTTCAAACAAACCTATCACCAAACATCCAGAACCATAGCAAGAAATTTGAGACCTTTTTATCTCCCTTTAAGAGCAATTTGGACTTCACTCTCATTATCTGTTTAGGAAACTGCTCTTCCTTAAGTTATTATTCTCTGCCCACTTGGAAGTTTTATGGAATTGTAATTTCAGGAGACTGACTTGTAAATAGTTTCTTTAAATACTTAAAAGCTAGCTTTAAACATTAAAATATGACCTTGGTCAGCATTTCCCCAAATTGTCTTCCCTGGAACACGAGTCCCTTCAGAGGACAGTGCTTCTTATTACCAGGAACACAGCCAGCAGATGTCATCTGCAGCACCTTGGTGCCACTCTCTGCCTCCCCACTTTCTCCTGCTGCTTCCCTTTAAGTACCCTCAGGGGTCAGAGCTACACTCCAACTCACAGATCTCCTAGTTCACTCCGTCAAGCACAGAGGAGGAGACATAGAGTTGAACAACTTGAGAGTTGGGCTCTGGTGGCTGAGCTGAGGTCACCCTGGCCAGCTCCTGACCTACAGTTTACTGGTAGCTCCCTGCACACTGCAGAGCTAAATCTTCCAACTTGGTGAATGAAACAAAACAAAAAACAAAACAAAACAAAAACAAAAAATCTACAGTGGAAGAATATATGTCCTGCCATAAAGTACAGCTTTTACTCTGGCTGAATCACCTTGGCATCTAACAACGTAAAAGTGGGGAAAAAAGTCCTGTCGTGTTTTGAGGGATGGTCTGGAATCATAATTCCAGCAAGATGACCTCATAATCTATGTAATTCTTGAAACCCATAGCAGCAGTTCAGTTTAGAACAATAGAAACATTGAAATTAACCCATCTTCAACTTACAAGTGCACATACACCCATGTCTCCTTTATCAGTTTGTGCCTAGATGTTCTGGAACACTCCTTTGTATATATTAATGTCCTGGTATTTTGTTACTCTTAAACTAATTACATGGGAAACCGGCCAGATGGAGGCTCTGGTCATTTGGATAGAGAACACACCCATGCGATTACTTGTTACTTTTGGTGAACGTCCCAGCTGGAATGTTGTTATCCCTCCCAGAGAGGTTAAACATTCCAGCCCAACCACACTGCTGTGTTTGGCTACTTGAGGTTTCCACCTGGACGGCTTGATCTTCAGGAATCTTGATCTTAGTTTCATTCTCACTCCCCTGGGGATATGCTATGCCAATCTCTCATGTATTCGCCATGTCCAGCTGCCTGGAGTCCATCTGAGCCTCCCAGCAATGGTTCACTAGGGATCCCCAGGGCAAGGCAGTTCTGTGCTAGACAAGGGAGAGAATGTCAATCTCACACCCTAAAAAAAGAGAAACACTTCCCAGGGGAGGGAAGAAAAGGCACAGTTCAACTCATCATTACTAAAAGAGACCATGTGTTGAGAGCTGACTGCATGCCAGGTAATCAACCAGGAGTACATTCTGCAGTTTAATTCTGTAATGATTCCTACTTTAGAGATGGGGATCATAAAGGTCAGAGAAATGAAACAATCTGAGCAAGGCTGTGCAGCCAGAAAGTGATGGCACTGCCTCACTCAGCTCTGCCTCGATCCAGCATCTGTGCTCCTTCCCGTCCAGACAAGCTGCTCCTTAATGATCAGCTAACACCTGAACAGGCATGGTCTCCAGCCAGGTGAAGGCCCTGCTGCGAGTAGCAGGATGTGTTGATGATAAAGGAAGGTGCGTGTATTCTTTTCCTATTTGCTGTTATAACAAATTACCATTCACTTAGTGGCTTAAAGCAACATAAATGTATTATCTTGCAGTTCTGGAGGTCAGAAGTCTGAAATGGATTCCGCTGGGCTAAAATCAAGGAGTTGGCAGGGCTGTGTTCCTTTACGGAAGCTTTAGGGGAAAAATTGTTTCCTTGCCTTTCCAGCTGCTAGAGCTGTATTTCTTGCATTCCTTAGTTTGTGGCCCCTTCCTTCATCTGCAAAGCCAGCAGTTCAGCCTCTTCAAATCTCTTCCTGACTCAACTCTTCTTCCTGCCCCTTCTACCTAGAAGGACCCTTGTGGTTACACTGGACTCACCTGGATAATCCAGGGTAATCTTTCCATCACAAGGGTCTTCATTAGGATCTTAATTCCATCTGTAACATTAATTCCCCTTTGCCATGTGATATGGTTTGGCTGTATTCCCATCCAAATCTCATCTTGAATTCTCACATGTTGTGGGAGGGACCTTGTGGGAGGTAATTGAATCATGGGGGCAGGTCTTTCCCATGTTGTTCTCATGATAGTGAATAAGTCTCACAAGATCTGATGGTTTTATAATGGGGAGTTTCCCTGCACAAGCTCTCTTTGTTTGCCTGCTGCCATCCATGTAAGATGTGACTTGTTCCCCCTTGCCTTCTGCCATGATTGTGAGGCCTCCCCAACCACATGAAACTGTAAGTCATTAAACTTCTTTCTTTTGTAAATTGCCCAGTCTTGGAGACGTCTTTATCAGCAGTGTGAAATGGACTAATACACCATGTAACTTAACATGTTAATAGGTTCTGGGGAGTAGGCTGTGGACATCTTTGGGGGGCCATTATTCTGTCTACCATAGTGAGTATCGATAAGACTCAGTCCTCCTTGCCATCTCAGGTCCCCACTCCCCAGTCAGGCATGTATACTGACTCTTGGCTCCTACTCTGCTAGATGACCTTGTGACTGTCTAGAAGTACAGACTCAGGCACCATCCCAGGAGGTGGGGAGTGGCAGCTGCAGCTGCATGCCACAAGGACCCCAGATTCTCAGCAAGGATTCTGGGCTTTTGTGATTCCGAAGAAAGAGCCAGCAACACCAAAGAGGACAGTTCCACCAAAAGATCTTAAAAAATGTGAGGCTCAGGCAATTACCCATTAATCACAAAACCTCAATACAACTCCAGGGCCAGAGCCAAAGGCAAGGATGGCCCTTCTGCAAAGATCACCCTGGCTGAAATTTGACTTATTTTTCCACCAAAGATTGACTTTGATGCTTAACTGAATCTGATTCCACTGATTCTCCAATTAAGATAAAAAATCTTAATTGGAGAAGAGTTTGGGGGCATTTACTCTATTTTATGCATCACCAGTGGGAAGTTTGAAGAGGCAGATTTTGGTTAAATATCAAGGACTTTTGAAGAGCAAGAGCTGTTCAAGGTTGAAGAGGCTGCCTAATGAAGAAGTCAGCTCTAAGCCTCCACTCACGTTCAGGGACAGGGAAGAATGTGGTCCAAACAGGGAGCTCCAGAAAGGATTC
This sequence comes from Hylobates moloch, assembly GCF_009828535.3. Taxonomy (NCBI): domain Eukaryota; kingdom Metazoa; phylum Chordata; class Mammalia; order Primates; family Hylobatidae; genus Hylobates; species Hylobates moloch. Next base: position 56,953,888 of record NW_026652289.1, read on the forward strand.
TGGACTCAGAACCCAAACTGGAGGGAAATAACACCCGAGGAATCTACCTCCATTGTCCAGAAGAGGTGCTGGCACTTTCATGTGTACTTCTTCTCAACCCCCATGATCTCAATGAGGGTGATGGTATCAGTGCCATTTTATGGATGAGGAAACTGAGTTGACGCATGCAGTCTTGCCCCAAGTGACAAATCTCATCCAGCACAGAGCTAGGAGGATGGCGTGGGTCTTTTTCTATCCCACACACCTCTCTGGTTAGGAGTGAAGCCTGGAGGAACTTGGCTCTCCTTTGTGGGTTACTGATTTTATGACAGCACTGAGTGGGAAGGCTTATTCTGTATATGGAGGCAGCTTTATACAACATGATCTCCTTTCATCCTCTCTACCTTCCTCTTATCTTCACTTTATATGTGAGGAGAAAGGAGAGTCACAGAGTTCAAATAACAATGCTCAAGATCACAGAGCTGCTCAGTGGCGGACACAGAATTCAGAGCCTGACTTGAGGCTCCATGTCTGGGACTCTCTCCGCTGCCCCTTCACAGATGCTGCTTCCAGAAGCCCAGAGCTACTGAGCATCCCAAGGAACCAGGTGGTGGCTCCCAGAGCAGAGAGGCCACACCAGGTTCAAAATCCATCCTTGGTCTGACTCTTTGAGGGTTAAAAACACTTTGTAGAAATTTCCAGTAGAATTATTAGTATATCTTGGTCACATTTTAGATAAACCATCTTTCAGAATCTCATTGAGGAGGAAGTAAACTGAAGAGCTCTACAGGGCCTTATGGATAGAGTTGCGGAGTGTGGGGATCCCTGGCTCTTGCCTGCCAGCCAAAGATGGACAAAAGGCGTCCCTGAGCTTTATCTCATGGGCCGGGATGGAGAGGAGGCAGGGAAATGGCCTTGCCCAGGAGAAGAACCATATGCATGTGGTTCTGGAACATCTGTCATGGTGGTGAATAAAAATGTCAAAGTAAGCAAATAATTGAAAAAGAAAAAAACACTGGCAGGGGGTGATTATTCCAAGATGTTAACATTCTGCCCCCAAACACAGGTTTTAAAAAATTACAGGCACCTCTCTCTCTTCTCTCTCTTGCTCTCTCACAGACACACACACACAGAGAAACAAAACAAAAAAACCCAACAATAAAAACGAAAAAAAAAACAACAAAACAATGAAGATTATTAAACAGGGAACCTAACAGAAGAACGTTATTATTTTTAATTACAGACGTTTTAATTTCCCTTTTTCGTCTATTATTTTTTGCAAATAAGCTTCTCATCTAGGCTGGAACTGATTATGAAATGTTGGGAAAATATTTCATTAACTGGAGTAACAACAGTTTTACACATTAGCATTTTACTTTTCATTTTTATGAATCAAATGGAATATGGAGTCTTTTAAATTAGGACACAATTCACAATATGACATCAGGATTAATTCACTGGCGCATGTAAATGCACTCATGTTTAGGGTGAAGTCTGGGTCCCAGTGATGACTAATTCTACACAAGCTCTTAAAGGCTGAAAGGAAAACGTTCTTTGTAACCTTTGGGAACTATAGAAAAATTAACAGAAGAATTCTGGATGGGGCTCAAGACAGAAGACTGGCTTATAAAGGCTTCCCACCAGTCAATAAATCAAAATCATGTGCTAAATGCTTTATTGCATGCAGAGCATGCAGTTGGGAACTGTGGAGAATTATGAAGAGATGGGAAAATACAGATTTGTGCTCAAGGAGCTTTTTCATTAAAAGAGAAGGTAGAGGCAACTGTTACATAGAATACATCTGAACACATGTGAACAAAACAAACATTTACAGGAGATTATAACTGAAGCCACAACTGCAGCCTAAAACAAACTTGGCTAATAACAGACTTAGCTCATAACAGACTCTCAATAAATGTCTGGTGAATGAATGAATAAATGAAAAAAAAAAAAAAAAAGAATAGGTTAATTTGCATATTGGCATACTTTGCATTAGTAATTTCCAGATATTTGCATTCAAATATTTTTGACTGATGAATGGTTGATACAGATGAATTTCTGAGGTGTTGGTTTGTTTTTTTTTGTTTTTTTTTTTTTGTTTTTTTCTGAGACAGAGTTTCACTCTTGTTGCCCAGACTGGAGTGTAATGGCACGATCTCAGCTTACTGCAGCCTCCGTCTCCCGGGTTCAAGCAATTCTCCTGCCTCAGCCTTCCGAGTAACTGGGATTACAGGCACCCACCACCACGCCTGGCTAATTTTTGTATTTTTAGTAGAGACAGGGTTTCACCATGTTGGCCGGGCTGGTCTCAAACTCCTGGCTCAGGTGATCCACCCGCCTTGGCCCCCTCAAAGTGCTGGGATTACAGGCGTGAGCAATGCTGCCTGGCCAAGGTGCTGGCTTTTAAGGTTAGCTTGTGAGTTCAGCCCTTTTACTGGTTTTTCATGGTCTCTTATGCCTGTTTTCTAAAAACAGAAAGTGCTGTCAGGAGGAAGCAATAATGCTCTGGTTATAGCTTCCTGGTCCTAACAGCAAATATCCCATAACTTCTAAAAATTAAAGCATATTTTTTCACATAGAATAAAATTTAAAACAGCAAAACCTAACAACATTAAGAGGTGGACTCAATAGTCCTTAAAGAACAAGCAATTAAAGAAGGTGGACATCTAGTGAGAAGTCTGTAGTTTAATTTTTATTCTCTAGGGGTTAATAGATGCCACCTGCCTCATGCTCAGAGTTGACTATGAAACTTTTATCAACTAAATGTTGGAAGGAAGAGTGATATCCAGCTTTGGTACCTGCTAACAGGCAGGATATGTGACTGTCCATTGCCCTGGTTACTGTTCATCTATGTGCTGGTAAAACTCTCCTTTAAGACGGTCAACTAGTGTTGACTGAGATATTCCTAACTCTTAACCAGTTTTTGGACCCCTACCAGGCATTCATTTAGTGTGGCAGTCACCAAAACAGTCTCTGAGCCAAATATGGCCTGCCACCTGCTTTTGTAAATAAAGTTTTATTGGAATCAGTCACTGCTTTTGCATTAACAGGAGAGTTGAGTAGTTGTGACAGTGCCCATAGGGGCTGCAGCGCCTAAAATATTTCCTATCTGGCTGTAAATCTTCAGTTTTCCTGCTACTGCTTCCCCCCACAGAGACTGGAACAACAGAGTGCACCATGTCCTCCATCACTACTGACTTCCCCTTCCCGCAAGAATGGGTCTAGGGATTCCCTCTCTTCCTTTGTCCCTATAACTCAAGCTTAGCAATATGGTGTTTGTGGGTAAAACGTCATGTCATTACTCTCACTATCCCATGTGTTCTGATTTCATGGTTTATAACAACAGACAGAGACTGATGAAGTGATGAAGAGGCAGTGCTCTGGCCATCTCAAAACAAAGGTGCTCCTATGTGGAGGGAACAGCTGTCCTCTTTTTCTTGTCTGGTATAAACTGTATAGCCCTGATTCAGTAGACAGAGAGAAACAGTTTCTTTCTCATCTCAGCCCTCAAAATCATGCAGACTACACTCTCCAAAGCAATAAAATCAGTTATTAACAGCACAAATGCAACCAGTTAAGCATGTAAATATTAATAGATGCCTCAAATAGTTTGGGTTAAGAAGTGAATCCAACTTACACATCATGGGTATAGAGTTTCAGTTTTGGAAGATGAAGAAAGTTCTATGGATGGGTGCTGGTGATGGTTGTACAATAATGTGAATGTGCTTAATGCCACTGAACTGTACATTTAAAATGGTCAAAATGGTAAATTTTATGTTATATATATTTAACCATAAAGTTTTAAAAAGTTCTTATTAGGGGAAGCTGGGTGAAGAGTGTATGGGAACTCTGCATTCTCTCTGCAACTCTTCTGTAAATTTAACATTACTTGAAAATAAAAAGTTTTAAAAATGTACATATTTCCATTTACTTGGAAAAGTATATCTGCAAGTATGGTCCTTAGGATCATTTCAGGGGATCTTTGAGATTAAACCTATTTCCATAATAACCCTAAGATGTTATTTGCCTTTTTTTCTCTCACTTATGAGTATAAAGAATATGACAAGTTTATTGATGTGGTTTCAGATTTCCCATTGCAACTAACCTTTAAGAAACTACCACTTTTCTAGTTTGGTATAGTATCAAAGGAGAAAATTCACAATGATCTGAAAAGACCGCTAAACTACATCTCTATTTTCCAACTACATATTTATGTGAAACCAGATTTGCTTCATATACTTTAGCCAAACGATCTATCACAATAGATTGGAGAAGCAGACATGAGAATCCAGCTGTCTTCTATTAGGCCAGATATTAAAAGATACAGTATTTGCAAATTGTAAAATGATGCCACTCTTCTCAGAATGTTTTTGCTCTGGGAAATAGTTACTTTCAAAAAACTGTTACTGTATTATATAGTGAGTTTATTATTGTTATTTGAAAGCAAATTAATATATAATTCTCAAATTTCAGTTTAAAATGTGAATACTGTAAATATTAATGAATAAATTCATATGAACAAAAGCTCTCTGGGGTCTTCGTTTTTAAGAGGAGAAAAGGGTCCTGAGATGAAAACATTTAAGAACCACTGAGAAAACAGCAAAAACAAAAGTGTCACATATTAAATTTATGCAATTTAAATACTCTTATTTCTTTTTTTTTTTTTAAAAGGAAACCAAGGTAGAAATCATAAAACAGAAGTATGTGAATTCAAGAAAGAAAAACACACATAAGAACCTGAGAGCTGGTCTCCAAGATATTTTTGAAAATAAGCAAATTTAATAAAAAGGCAATAAAGCCCAAATAACAGAATATATCAGATGATGCTGAAATTACAAGTGAATTTGATATGTAATTCTATACTACTACATTTGAAATTCTCCATGAAAAAGATACATTAAAAAATTACCAAATTGATTTAAGATGAACAAGAAAACATAATAGACTCACAGCTATAGAAGAATTGTTAAAAGTTAGCAGTAATTTCTTCCAAAAATATTCTAGTGCCAGATGTTTTTTACTGGTGAGTTTTTATAAAAATCTGAAGGAATGGATTATTATATAAGCTTTTCTAGAGCACATAAAAATTGGAACACTAACCTAACCTCCACCTCAGAGAGGTAGCACAAAATGAAAACAATAGGCCAATCTCACTTCGGAATACAGATTTTAAAAATCCCAAATAAGGTCCTAGCAAATTGAATTCAACAGAACACTAAAAAAAAAAACCATTGAGCAAGATGAACTGGTATAATCCAGTAATTCAAGGATAATATAGAAAACTCTAAAGAAAAATAATGTAAATAGGTGCCAAAATGTTATTTAAAACTCATCCTGGTAAAAAAAAATTACAAGATTAGAAATAGACTTTCTTACCCCGATGATGAGCATGTAATCATATATTCAATTAAAATATTTATTGAGCATACATCCATTTTCCTTGCTAGTAAAAATTAGGGGTATTCACATTAAAATCAGAGATAGGTTAAGGATGTCTGCTATTCAGAGTGATTACTATTGGAAAGGGGGAGGCAATATTATAATTATTTCTATATGGCATGATTATATCACTAGAAAATGATGAGAATCAACTCAAATTACTCGGAATTTATAAAAGCTCAACAAAGTTACCAGATAGAGGTAAATATAAAAAAAACCATAACTTTTCTGTATATTGATAAGAATTTTGGAGATAAAAAGGAACAGATTCCATTCTTTGTCATCATCATCATCATCATCATCATCATCATCATCATACCACAGCAAAATACGATTAAATACCTATGATGAATCTTTACAAGAAATGCAAAGAATCTATATGGAAAATAACAAAATTTCACTGACAGATATAAGCTATTTGAATAAATGGTAATAAATGCTATCTTCTTAGACTGAATGGTTTTGTTGTTGTTTTGAGATGGAGTCTTGCTCTGTCGTCCAGGCTACAGTGCAGTGGTGTGATCTTGGCTTACTGCAACCTTGCCTCCTGGGTTCAAGTGATTCTCATGCCTCAACCTCCTGAGTAGCTGGGATTATGGGCACCTCCCACCATGCCCAGCTAATTTTTTGTATTTTTAGTAGAGACAGGGTTTCACCTGTTGGCCAGGCTGGTCTCGAACTTCTGACCTCAAGTAGGCCGCTTGGCTCGGCCTTCCAAAGTGCTGGGATTACAGGTGTAAGCCACTGAGCCTGGCCAGACTGAACATTTTAACCATGTCTACTCCTCCCAAATCAATTTATAGATCTAGTACACTCTGGGCATGATTCAGGTTCAAATTCAAGGATCACATTCCTTAAGACATTGACCACCTAACTCAAATAGCAGCCTGCTCTTCCAGCCAGCCTCATTCTCCTCTTCCTGTTTTATTTTTTATAGCATGTCTCATCATCGGAAATTACCTTTTTGTTCTTTTGTCTCCAATCTCCCTGACTAGAATTTTATAAATGCCATCAGGGCTGGTGTGCCCTTTTCTCTGAGTATTCCCAGTACCCAGAACTCCACCTGGCACACAGTAAGGACTTAGTACATGTTTATGGAATGAATTTAACATAATCACATGAAAATGCCCATAGGATTTTTTTTCCTTACATGTGACAAAATGGTTTCAAAAATTCACCTGGAAGAATGCTAGACTGTCTAAAAATTATTATTGAAAAGAAGCAAGGCTGGGTGCGATGGCTCACACCTGTAATCCTAGCACTTTGGGAGGTCAAGGTAGGCAGATTACTGTAGTCCAGGAGTTCAAGACCAGCCTGGCCAATATGGTGAAACCCTGTCTCTACAAAAAATACAAAAATTAGCCAGGTATGGTGGTGTGAGTCTGTAGTCCCCGCTACTTGGGAGGCTGAGGTGAGAGGATCTCTTGAGCCCAAGGGAGTTGAGGCTGCAGTAAGCTGCAATTGCACCACTGCACTCCAGCCTGGGCAAAGAGTGAGACCCTGACTCAAAAAAAAAAAAAAAAAAAAAAAAAAAGAAAATAGCAAAAGAGGGAAGAATTGCCATGCCAGATACTAAAACACATTTTAAAGCCATGATAATCAAAATACTCTATGTGGTACAGAAATTATTTGAGAGATAAATGGAATACAATAAATAGTCGGTAAGTATGCGACTTAGCACATTCTACACATTCCAATGTTAAATAAATGAACCACTCAACAAATTGGTTTGTAAAATTGGCTAAACACCAGGAAGAAATCTACCTTCTCATTTTATACTATACCCCAAGGTAAATGTTAAAAATGTTGAGCAAAAAAAAAAAAAAAAAGCCAGATACAAAACAGTATATGCTGTATTATTCCATTTATATAAGGTTTTTCTAAAAACAGATAAAAACTAATGAATGGTGTGAACAGTCACGGTAGTGGTCCTTTCTGTGGTGGGGAGGTTAGTGACAGAGAGGGGACACTGGAAGGGGCTTCTGGGAGCTGATCAAATTCTATTTCTTCATCTGAGTACTAGTGACGTGACTGTGTTCACTTTGTGAAAATTCATCAAGTTGTACTTACAGTTTTGAATAGAGAACTCTTCCTGTGTATTTATACTTCACATTTCAATAAAAAACTTATCCAACAAATAAGTAAGTGCTAAGCCAGCTAATGGCTGTGGCCAGACAATAGGCTTTTGGCACTTAAACAGGTATCTCTTTTTCACTTGTGCTTTGAGAAGAGGGGATAAAGTTCTGTGATAAAAGTTTAACTTACTTAATTGTAATGAATTCAGCAGGTCCATAAAGACCTTGAGTTGAACCATGTCTTCATCCTTTCCAGGAGGGATCTAATATCACAGGGGCTCCAAGGGTCCCCATGCTGAATGGTACTGAGAGCCCGTGCCCATGACCCTCACATGCTGACAGCAGAAATTTCACTGTTCTCTGAGGCACAGCTGAACATTTTAAAGACCAACACATCAGAGAATAGGAAGTCAGTATTCATATTAAAAGAAGAACATCTAATAGCCCAATCCTCATACTTGCCTAGGTCTGAAATACAAGTGTTGATCAACTTCCGTTTGCCCCCATGAACATCTTGGTACCACCTCAAGCCAATGAGCTGAGTTAGGGGACACCATATTTACTGGATACAACTCAAACAGTGCTTGATCTTAGTTCACTATCAGTTAGTTATAAAGGCATGTGCCATGTAAAACTTTTGTTTTTTTTTTTTTGAGACGAAGTTTCGCTCTTTTGCCCAGGCTGGAGTGAAGTGGAACCATCTCAGCTCACTGCAACCTCTACCCCCCGGGTTCAATCGATTCTCCTGCCTCAGCCTCCCGAGTAGCTGGGATTATAGGCTCGCCACCACGCTCTGATAATTTTTGTATTTTTAGTGGAGACAGGATTTCCCCATGTTGGCCAGGCTGGTCTGGAACGCCTGACCTCAGGTGATCCACCTGCCTTGGCCTCCCAAAGTGCTGGGATTACAGGCATGAGCCACCACACCCAGTGTGACATGTAAAATTTTGATACTGATTGTTGGCTTGATAAGTCTAGAAAAAAATTGTCTTTTGCTTTAAAGGTATTTATTGTTTAGACAAAGTCTCAAATCACAATTATGTGGATCTCTAACCATATAATCCTGGACTAATTTGTATAATAGTAACAACAATTAAAATATCATAGTAGGGCTGGGAGCAGTGGCTTATGCCTGTAATCCCAGCACTTTGGGAGGCCGCGGCAGGTGGATCACTTGAGGTCAGGGGTTCAAGACCACCCTAGCCCACATGGTGACACTGTCTCTACTAAAATACAAAAATTAACTGGGCATGGTGGCACATGCCTGTAATCCCAGCTACTTGGGAGGCTGCGGCAGGAGAATTGCTTGAACCCAGGAGGAAGAGGTTGCAGTGAGCCAAGATCGCAGCACTGCACTTCAGCCTGAGCAAGAGTGAGATTCCATCTCAAAAAAAAAAAAAATACTAGTAATGACATCTGATGTTTATTGAATAAGTATTTTGTGCCAGTCATTGTGCTAGATGCTTTACCTGTTTTATCTTATTTAACCTTCCCAATAACCCTATGAGATAAATATTATTGTCAATTCATCTTACAGGTAAAGAAAATGACATACAGAGAGGTCAAGTAACTGAATGAAGGCTATAGATAGAGCCAGAAAGTTGCATGGCTGAGAGCAGAACTCTTAACTTGCACAATTCTGCTCATATTGAAATGTTTGGGACAGTACTTTGGGTCCTTTGGCCAGTGAAACTGATAATTCAAATTTTTCTTAAAATTCCAAGTGAGTCCTAGCCATGCACAATTTTGTAAGTTAAGGAGGACCTAGCAGTGATGTGGAGTATTTATTTAGAAGAAATCTTAATGGAGCTGATTAAATCCTTTTTCTCTGATCAACAAATTTTTACCCTACCAACAGAAATTATCTTACAGGTTAATATTGGTCTTCTTGCAGCAATTCTAAAAACTTGGCAAATATGTGATTTGTTAGGGATAATTAAAAATCAAGGAATTCAACTTAAAGGATTCATGTAAGACAGGATCTATGCTGCCTGCTGAGAACCTGCTGTTTGGATTGGGACCTTTGCATGGGAGAAGGCTTAGAGAACCTTGGTGTTCCCAGAACTTACCAACAAGACAGGAAAGACAGGAAGGGCTCGACTAGGTTTCAAAAGTACTGCTTTACAGACAAGGAAAGGGATTTAGCTTCTCTCAAATGCAACCACTCCCCTCTTTTTAAAGAGGACTGATTACCTAAATTTCCAACTCCCAAAATTATTTATCCATCTTTTCTACTCTGATTTGCTCCAGATCATCTCAAGTTTCCAAGTGCAGTTTATCATTCCATGATGTAGCAATACTGTGGTGTGTATTACGTTCTTCTGTCATAAGGTGCTCAACCTACAGTCACTGACTAAAAACATACACAAAAACTCTGGTTTTCTAACACGGTCAAATTTACTGTTTGGAATCACAGAGCCCACTGACATAGCAGTATCCTTGTTATTAGTCACTTCCCCTCCCTCAGACTCTTCCTATAGGCCAGGCCTTTTTACAGCAGCCGATCCCCCTCCTCCTCTACGACTGCCCCAAACTGTCTGTTGAGCAGAGGCAGGACCCTGTCACAACTCTCCTCCAGCCGAGCATCTTCAGATTTAATACAAAGGATGTGGTTCAGGATGAAACAGGTCTAGCCGTATCCTGTATTTGCAGTCTCAAATGTCAAGGTCACCCTCACTTATTTCATAAGGTACTAAGTCCAGAACATGCCTCACATTCTTCCTTCTCTGTACCTTAGCTTGTGCTGCTTCTTCAGATTGAAATGCTCTTTCTCTATTTCTTCTGAGAAAAGCCTATCCATCCACCAAAACAAGGGTGGGCAAACCACAGCATGAGGGCTAAATTCGGCAGCTGGCTTTTTTGGTATATCATATTTTATTGGAGCATAGGCATACCCATTCATTCACATATTGTCTATGCTGCTTTCTCACTGTGCAGCTGAGTAGCTGTAATAGAGACCAAATGGCCTGCAAAGCCCAAGATATTTACTATATGGTCTTTCCAAAAAAAGGTTGCCAACCCCTGCTCTACAAGCCCAGTTTAAATACCACCTCCCCCAGGTGCCTCCTCTGATTATTCTATTAGAGTTAATTTCTCCATCCTTTGCACTCCCATAGCACTGGGTCTCTTTTCAAAGTCATCAAAGGATTTCCAAATGGACAGTAAATGCCTTTCAGGGAAGGGACCATGTATCATTCAACTCTTTCTCTTCATAATATATTGTACACAGTAGGTGCTTACAGATATCCATTGAAATATTTAATTATCTTGCAGGAATCTCAAGTCAGACAAAGAGCAATGTTTTCTTTAATCAAAGAAAGGCAATCAGTCCTGATTCACACTAAATACTAGATAATAAAGGGAAAAATAAATATTGATCAATGAGACAAATTCTGCCCCCAAAGCATAACAAATACAGGCGTGACTATAAGGCCACAAAGTAAGTTAAAGGGTGGGGCTATGTGAAAGTATATTTTCCAAGGAAGAACACGAATATTGATTCAGAATTCAGATAGAAGGAATGAGTCTTTCCCATGCTGACATTTATATGGTTTCTAATTCAGAGAATAGTGTCTGGCTTGGGGACAGAGTAGGGTAGAGTCAGGAGATGCCAGAAGTTATTCTTAAAGCTGTTGATGGTAAAACAGCCAGGAGAAAGCTAATAAAGGCGGTTCATGATGAGAGGGAGAAAAGAGTCTTATCTTCAAAGCCCACCCCTTCAGTGACTTATCTGCAAGAATTCAAAGTTTAGAAGAAGAACAGAATGTGCCTAGAGTTCTGCTTAATAAAAGAAGGGGAAAGGGTGCTCAACTTCTCCCATGGGAAGGTAAGGCCTGAAGAGAGAAGAGGGCAATCTTAGAAGGCAGGTTTCACATTTCTGAAGCTCTGATGCTCATGAGGAAGGAAGAGAGGCTCCCAGTGAGAGCAGTAACCAGGGAGAAGCAAAGGGTGGGTCATCCTCAGCTGTTGGTTAAGAAATCTTTGGCTCGGAGGGTCCTATGCCCACGGAGTCTCGCTGATTGCTAGCACAGCAGTCTGAGATCAAGCTGCAAGGCGGCAGCGAGGCTGGGGGAGGGGCGCCCACCATTGCCCAGGCTTGCTTAGGTAAACAAAGCAGCCAGGAAGCTCAAACTGGGTGGAGCTCACCACAGCTCAAGGAGGCCTGCCTGCCTCTGTAGGCTCCACCTCTGGGGGCAGGGCACAGACAAACAAAAACTCAGCAAGAACCTCCACAGACTTAAATGTCCCTGTCTGACTGATAGCTTTGAAGAGAGTAGTGGTTCTCCCAGCACACAGCTGGAGATCTGAGAACGGACAGACTGCCTCCTAAAGTGGGTCCCTCACCCCTGAGCAGCCTAACTGGGAGGCACCCCCCCAGTAGGGACAGACTGACACCTCATTCAACCGGGTACTCCTCTGAGACAAAACTTTCAGAGGAACTATCAGACAGCTGAATTTGTGGTCTCACGAAAATCCGCTGTTCTGCAGCCACTGCTGCTGACACCCAGCCAAACAGGGTCTGGGGTGGACCTCTAGTAAACTCCAACAGACCTGCAGCTGAGGGTCCTGTCTGGTAGAAGGAAAACTAACAAACAGAAAGGACATCCACACCAAAAGCCCATCTGTACATCACCATGATCAAAGACAAAAAGTAGATAAAACCACAAAGATGGGGAAAAAACAGAGCAAAAAAACTGGAAACTCTAAAAAACAGAGCACCTCTCCTCCTCCAAAGGAACGCAGTTCCTCACCAGCAACGGAACAAAGCTGGATGGAGGATGACTTTGATGAGTTGAGAGAAGAAGGCTTCAGACGATCAAACTACTCTGAGCTACGAGAGGAAATTCAAAACAATAGCAAAGAAGTTAAAAACTTTGAAAAAA